>NC_048894.1:95750899-95913335 GCF_011077185.1 Oxyura jamaicensis | reverse complement strand
GAAGAGAAGAGAAGAGAAGAGAAGAGAAGAGAAGAGAAGAGAAGAGAAGAGAAGAGAAGAGAAGAGAAGAGAAGAGAAGAGAAGAGAAGAGAAGAGAAGAGAAGAGAAGAGAAGAGAACAACAAAAGGGAGGAAAATATCAAAGGAGACAGGCATAGGTAACAGACTGCAGAAGCAATGAAAATCAGTCTACAGATTGAAGCCAATGTGCCTAAGGAAGAATATGACAAAGTACCACTGTGTGTCAGATTTGTAATAATGCAATTTAATATCAGTGATGAGAAAACCTAACGATCATCAAACCATGCTAACACTTGAGTTGCATTCCACCTCATCTGCAAGTGGTATGAGGCCCTTCTTTACCCACAGAAACTGAGATGAGATTCCAGTGTTACAGGCAAACCACCAAATATTGTTTCTTATTGTGGGAAAATATTTCAGTATTGGTAAATGAAGTTAGAATTTCAGTATTGGTAACTTCCTTTCTGTTAAGTTAATCAAATTGTTCTATTTATCCAATATTTGTTTAATATTGTATAAATCCATTTGATCTAGTCCATGACTAATATTTTCAGTTGTTTTTCAAATAAGTTATTTGAAATAGATTCCTCTCCTGCAACAGCTAGAAACAAGTGCAAATGTATACTTGCTGATTGAGATAGAATAAAATTTTAGTAAGATAGATATTTTGTAGGATAGCCAGAATTGTTTAACAGGTTTCAAGTGACAGGAGAAAGCAGGTATATAGTTTCCAGGGCTTAAATAAGCACACCAAGAAGTAAGCATTAACTTCTAGCTTGATTTATCTACATTTATTTTCTATAAATCTTATTTCTGCCATTTTCTTCACTGTTCAAGAGCTGGCTTGTGTGACATAAATAAGACATCTTTTAAGTTCCTTTTATAGAACCTAAATATCATATTGCATCACTCACACCTACATAGGTTTTACAGACGTGTAACTCTCTTCTGAACTCTTTCCTAATGCCAAACTTTTTGGTGCACAGAGACTGGACAGGATCTGAGCAGCAGTTTCCTCAAGGCAGTGCCACCTTCTATTGCTCCTTGACAGCTTTTTACAGAGGATGCTTAAGTTCTCTTACCCAGAGAGTACAGAGGTTCATATTCAGCTGTTTATTCATTAAACATTTGGCTCTAATTCACGGTCACTACTTTCCAGATCATTCTTTTTGCAAATAGGTTATTTTATTTCTGAATGTATTGTTTGAACAGACTCAGCCCAGACATCTTATTATTCTCATAACTGATCAGTTCTTGCTCCTATTATTATCTTCCAATCCATACCTGCAAAATGGAGTAACTCCACACTCACATTTTTGCCCGGATGAATGCACTGGAACTATTCAAGACAGTTCCCAATGGTTCACTGCTGTGAGTTCCCCTTGATGATGTTGATTACCCATTGACAGTATTAGAATGAGAACAGAACAGCAGTGATGCATGTCTGTGCAGGTGTTGGGAAGCTGTTCCTCCACTCAGAAACAAAATAAATTTACAGTAGTCCACAGGGTCCTTTTACAAGACCACTTATGTCCACCTACTGTTGTTCTTCTGATGGATGTTAAGTGGCACTCACACAGTTCACATTTAATTTCTTGTGTGGACAAATCTATCTGTTCACAAACAGGATAATTTCTTATTTCCTGAACCTTTTTCATCCAGTATTTAATTTTCATCCATTAGAATCATTATCCTGGTTTAAATTATTTGTAAAGGAGTCACAGAAAGCAGGCTACAAACAATTCTCCAACAGTCAAAGAAAATGTTTCATGAGCAGCTCCCATATCTTCACGTCAACGACTCCTCAGGCAGCAACCTGTAGCAAACAAACAGTTCAGCAAATCACGGACAATATTCATTTATGTGTTGCAGTTGCAAGTTTGTGACTGAGTCTCAAATAATATAACAGGAGTTAATTTTGTGCAGATGAATAATTGGACCACCCTTGCTATCTTTAATATAGATTAAGTTAGTGTAGACCAACCACATACAACCGGAATTCCAGTAATTAATGGAATGGACTTCATGCTGCATAATTTGCTCAGCCAAAATTGTCTTCTGCTTGAATTGGCCTGTGTGTATACCACTGAGAAGCAATGCCAATGCCAATCTCTAGAAAGGTTTTGGAAGATCTGAAGACACACACAAGTCGCAGTAAAAGCAGACAAGCCATGAAATCACTCCTGCAGTCAGAATACCGTGCAGTTTGTATGGTACATTTTTGCATTGTCCAAAGCAGAAAGGAAGTTCCAGCTTAAAACTCTGAGTAGGCAATCTGTCTGCAATCAGGGTGTCACAGGTACTATTGGGTTTTTGACTTTCTACTGTCTATAGTAGTGAGGTATAAGAACAGGAAGTATAAAATTGTATATCCTGGTAACTGGAGGCACTGGAAGGATTTAACACAACAAAACCACCACAGAGCATATAAACTGAACATGGAGGAGTCCCACGGGTGTGGCTGGACCTCCCCATCTTGTTGCTCTTTTCTAGTTCCATCAAGATTTCAGCTGCTCCTCCCAGACCATGAATACTAACACCACCAGGAAAAAGGCTCGGTGTCAAAAGTTATTAGCAACTGAATACAGTAGAGCTGCTTATTCAATATCAGTTGTGAATTAATTGGATCGTATTGTAAACAAATTTGAGATGGTTTCAGATTTGGTCTGTCTTCACTGTGTAATATGAACAAAAGCTCATATATTGTGAGCAATTTACTAGGATACTTGCCTACAGCTCTGTGCTGCAGTTAAACAATTGGTTTGGCATTTTCATAGGAACTTAACCGGTTCCCATGCCTCTTCAATGTATGTAAATTAAAAAAGAGAAAAAAAACATACTTATCTCTATTTGTAGTGTGCTAAATCCTTTCATATTTCATGCTTAGGTCTCCTTTCTGTGAGATTGCCAATGACAAAGAAGGATGGATTTCAGTAAACTGTCAGCTGCTCCTAGATGCAGATGTAATAGATGCAACTAAAAACAAAATTACAGATTTATTTATTTTCAAGTAGACAAAATTCACTTAACTTGTAAATCTTGATGTTAATATTGTAGCCAAAATGGATAATTTTTTTTCTCCTACATTATAAAAGATCAATTAATAAACTGGTCAATCTCCTTGCTCAGTTAATATAGCAGGGAGAGAGAGGTTCTTTAGAAATACTGTTATATTGACAAGTGAGGCTTGTATCTGAAGTTTGCATCTTTAAAAAGAAAACTCTTGTTTACTGTAAAAAAAAAAAAAGTAAAAACTCTTGTTTACTGTAGAAAACAAGAGTTGCTTTCTGTGTAGTTTCCTTGAGGCTTGCTTAGTTTTTATTATCTTTAATGGTGATTATATGTAAATCTGAATTAATATTTTGGCCCTGAGAAAAAGAAAGAAGAGAGATAGAAGCATTTTTATTTCAATGTCTGTACAACTCCAACTTATTTTCTAAGTACAGATGAATCTACTGGTCACACCTGGAATAAGCTAGCTTTTCTGGCACTGAATATATAGTCCCAAAGAGACTTTTGTCTTGTACTTGGTGGATGACTGAAATGATAGAGTCAAAAGCGTTTGTTGTGTGGGACATAGTCTGGTGGATGGAAGGGTGGAAGAGAGCCATTTTATCCCCAGCATGTGTTTATCTTGTATTGTTGTATCTTCCGAGCTAACAAACACTCTTCTGGTCATGTGTGTTTCTACCTCTTCAGAGGAGTATGGAAGATGTTAAGTTTTCCATCCTTGCAGGATGGAAGAGGGAAAGAAGTTATTTCTCAAGGAAGACCTCTAAAGTTTTTTCTGTTGATATGATCCACTCAAGAGAAGGACCCCAAGTGTGAAATACTACCTGCTTTGCCCCTGCCCATCTTTACAGTTAAAGCAATACAGCATCTAAACTCTTACTGCCCATCTCAGCTACAGACCTGCACCTGTATATCAGCAATAAGTTTATTAAAAAGAACAGTCAAATGTGTTGACTCTCTTCTCTTTGACATTCCTTTTTCAAACCTCTTTTGATTGTTTCCCCCCAGAAAGAGAGCGAGGAGTATGCGCAAACACTTGTTCTCCACATCAAGCCTGACTGAACAATTTCTCTGCTATTCTGAGCTTCTGGTGAACTGAAAATTACCAGCTGTACTGATTTGTGACAAAATGTGTGTGTGTGCGCGCGTGTGCATGTGTGTTTATGCATGTATGCATGCATGTGCATGTGCACTCTGGGGAAGGAGGAACAAAGAGACAAACAGAAACTATCATATGTGATGAAGGTAAATTCATTTTCATATATATGACCTAGGATTTTAATTCTGTGAAACACAAATGCAAGTCTTAGCTTATGACTAAAAAGTATTTCTTGGAGCCCTTGTACAAGCACATTGTGGAGTTTATGCAGAACAAGGAATTCTCAAATGCATTTCCTTGCTGAGACATAGTTAATGAATAGGACAGCAAACACACAAGTACAGTCATCATTGCTCAGATTTGAAAAAGAAAATGAGATTGCGTTAGGGAAGAAGGCAGGTATGCTACTTCCACTTCATATCAGAGGATGGCTTGTCCACATCCTGATATGTTCAGAGCTGATCAATGACAAGCTAATATTGTAATCTTCTAAAAAGAAGATTAGAAGCAATCAGGTTAGCAGAGCTTAACTAGCTAACACTCCTCAGCTGATTTGCAGTGACAAACAGTAACTCATTAAGCTGCAGTAACACATTTGCCACCCTTTGATGTCTATACTCTTAGTTGCAAAGTGGTAACAACCTAAGCTTTTTTAAAATCAGTGTTATGTCACCCCTTGCATGTCAAAATAAACCACAGTACCTATAAAAAACATGTGGTAACAACTCAGCTTCCTAAATCCTTGCCAAAAGTTGACTTCAATAGCTGTCTACAGAGTCTGCCAGAATGCTGTCAGCCAACTCATACCATGTGTGCCTTGTAGGGTAGTGGCTTCAAAAGGACATCAGATTTGCCAAAATCTCTCCATCTTTTCAGATGTAATCCTTGCCATCACTCATGAAATGTAGTCACATCTAACAGGAAGGAAATACACAACAGCCATCAGCACAGAGCACACCTAGCAGAAAATAAAGAATGTTTTTAATCCCTGAACAGGAGCACTTTGTGTTGGCAAAATATAACTACCCAGAGTAGGACACATAATTACATCCTGAAATAACACTTTTAAAAACACTTTCTATGAGTTGTGCTTACCTGGGAACCTGGGAGCCAACCATTGTTTCTGGGTGTTCAGACAGTTATCTGAATCTCATAACTGATTTTCTCAAAGGACTGTTATAAAAACACTGTGAAAACTGTCTCCCTTCTGAACATCACCATCCAAGCTACCTGTCCCCCACAACAGAGCTGCTCTTGCAGAAAGACTCTCCTCAGAGGCTTTCTAATTAAATGCAGCTTATATTTCACCAAAACTTGCTGTTCTGGACAGGGAGCTGGACAAGAACTGCAGACTTTGAAAGTCAAATATGTGATTGTAGTTTCACCGTAATCATAACCAGATTGCCACTGCACGTGTATAGAAGAGCTCTGCACTATAATTGCAGCCCACTACATGTGGGACAGGTGATCTGTACTGCACAAGCACAGCTGAATTGCAGTAAGCATACAGGAGACAAGAACCCTCCTACTTTTAGATGTGCAATTTGGAGGCCTTTATTTTATCTAACAAAGCTGGCAAGAATGCAGACCATCAGTATGCTTACAGGTCAAGAAGAGAGTCTGAGAGATGGCTCGCTGCAGAATCCACTCTATGGGATTTAGGGGATACAGTTCTTGCATATCTTTTGTGAACTCAGAATCCCAGGAGGATGGACGAGGAGGATGTCACTGATGAACTCAAAAAGAAATCTTATCACACCCATTACCACTACTAATGAAAGCAGCTCAGGAACCTGCAAACCATGAAACATTATGGTTTTGAACAACAAAATGATCTAAAGAATCAGATGGAGTTTCATAAGTGAATGGGCCGATGAGCAAAGAGACACCCAGCTCCAAAGAGCTGGGCTGAGGCTGGGTGTGAGCTCATTCCACAGTAAAACTCTAACAGCAGGGCACACTGTGTGCCCATGTGTAGGGGGAAAGCTGGCAGCAGTGCTGGCAGTGATGGCACTACATGCACTGGCCTTTGGGGAGGGGGGTGTGTTTTTTTTGAGGGGGGTGCTAATAGCTTCAGCAGCACACATGGAAGAGAGGAGCAAGAGGTTGGTGGAGAACTCCCCCCTCCTCCCTTTGTCATCCACAATGATTTATGAACCTCTCTGCTGCTCCGTCCTGGTCTTTTCAGTGAAAGAATCCAGTTAGCTTTCTCATAATGGCAGAAGTAATTAAAAAGGGGATCAACTTCAGAGGAACATAAAACACAGACAAAAAGTCTGTCTCTTTAATGATATCCCCTACATCCTTTACTGGCGGGGATTCTGTTAATCTAATACCTGTTAATTTTCTTTCTAATTAGGGCTATAGCTCACCAGAGGCTGTTTTATACTTAATTTGTTGGGGTTTTATTATATGGCTCAACAGTCAGCCAACCATTGTATGCATCATGTGATCCTGGTTGAGATCTTTCAGGCATTACTGCACACTGAGGCCCTTGGAGAGAACGTGCCACTACAATTTGTGAGTCACCCGTTCTTGCTCTGCCTAGGTCTTGTCATGTGTGTGCTTGTCAGGATTCATCTCCATCTCCATTACCCCTGGGGCAGAAGTCATAGTTTGTTTCTGCTCACTTGTCTGATTTTTAGCAGATCATATTCCCATCTTCAGAACCCTAAGCAAGTGCCATCTTTGGAGAATTTAAGGTGGAATTGTAACTGCTGATCAAATTCAACTCAAAAACATCTATAAATTGGTGTAAAATATCCCCAGTTTAACCACATTTTTTTTTTTTAAGGATGAAGAATACTGCTATACAAAAGAAAGTAATTAAATTCAAGCATTCTTTACTGTTACCAAAAAGAAAACTGTTTTTATTGTTGTTCTTGTTAACTGTTTCCCTTGTCTTTCTGTCATTTTGTTACATATTTACTTCCAAGATTTTAAAATGAAGATGAGGGCTGAGGCAGATTTTATTTGTCTGAAACACATCTGAGATCTTTATTAATTTTATTTTGCCAGAAAGCTTTGCAAACAATTTATGCATCATTTAAACAATTAGCTGGGAAATCATTAGTAGAAAAATGAGAGTAGATCACAGTTAAGCAAGGTCCATGGCACCTTGCTGACCAGAAATCTATGGCACAATATATGCATACAAAAGAACATCTATTAAGCTGCCATAAGCTGGCCCAGGGAACTGGCTATTTATTCTTTTTTTCCTTTAGGATGTCAGCTTCTGCAATGACAGTGGTATTAGTACAGCATTTGCTCTAAATTGGTGACTAAAGGTGACCAATAGCTGCCAAATAGTAAACCTCATCATCCACCTACCTCCATGAATGCCAGAAAGGAGGACATCTACAAGTTCACTTGGGAAGTTCACAGCAAAGTATCAGCAAGGAAGCTGGCCTTCTTTCTACTGTGTAGATGTACAAGATGCCACTGACAATTCAGAAGAACAAGTGAGTTATTTTTCATCAGCTGTGAAAGAACACTTGTTCTAGGAACAAATAAACGAGGGTGCAAGGTAATGTGTTGTTTCATTTCTACCCAGCAGAATAAATCGTCAACAAATGAAACAACATATATCAGCTTAAAAAGTTCTGCTTTACCTTCCTGTGGAGGAACACAAAGCACAAGAAAACTGACAACCCATACTTGACCAGCAAAAGCTAACAAAAGTGAAGGATCTTCAGATGGTGAGAGGTGTACTGTACAGGAGTTGTGATATTATAACCGTATTTTTCTGAACATGTTCTGGCAGGCCCAAAGAGATACCTAGAAGGGAAGTTATTGCACAACAGGAAAAAATAGTAAGGGTGTGTTTGCACAACACACATTTAAATTGTGCATCTCAAGTCACCCAGTGCTTGGTAGGCCTAAAAACTTTTCAGAAAGACATATATGCGTGTCCACAGGGAGTCTTCAGACAGAAGTGTAAGTCTCTAACCCAGAAACTGCCAGAACTATGGAGGAAGGATGTACCAAGGGAGGAGTCACTCCAGAAATGGTCTGTTCCTCTACTCTTCTGCAGGCAACTGCTGTTGGCTCCTCTCAGAGAGAAGATGCTGGGCTAGATGGAACTTTTCTACACATAAAGCAGTTCATTTCCTCTTTACACACTTGCCACGAGCATCCCCTCCCACCTTCAGCCCTGTTTCCACATGGTATTCCAGTTCCTGTCCTCCTTAAGAGAGACTGCAAGCATCGAGAGACATTACTGCTGATGCGATCATCAATGACTGTTACTGGAAATCCATGCATAAATGTGTGCTGTGCACAGGGAAGCAGAGCTAAAATATCCATCTCTCCTTCCTTCTCTCCCTTCCTCCACCTGTAACAGAAAGTCAAGGAATCTAAATACCTCTATCTCCTGTCAGAAGGCTATTTACGTTCCTTAGGGAAGAGGTTAGCTAGGGCAAGCCATGTCAGAGTGGCACCCCTTGCATGAGTGCACCCATACCAAACATGCAAATACTAACATGTCCATGTAAGTGCCTAATTTTAGCCAGGGATTTTCAGATGTGCAAGAATGAGGGAAAAGGGCACATTTCATTTCATGTACAGATGCTGGTCAAAATCACAATGCTTTGCTCCATCTGGCTAACCTTCCTCACAAGAGGGACAGAGAAGAGGTCAGGTAGTGGAAGCACCTCAATATTTTTAATACAAAATGCAGCCTTGCATCTTGTGGAGTCCCAGTCAGTTTCCAGCCTTAATTCTTTTCATGTAGGGAGCAGTGGGTGTCAGGTACAAGCCAAGTTTGTGGTGACAGGATAGGTCCAATATGAAGCCAGAAACACAAGTCAGCAAGTCAGGATCAGCCCTGATATAAACAGAGTCGTACTCAATCTCACAGTCACTGGGCAAGTCCATAGTGAAAAGGCAGGTCCAACATCAAACTAAGAATTTGGTACACAGGTCAGGATCCAGCCAGATCATCAGGGCACATAGCCAGGCATTACTACAACAGAGATGAAGACAGAGGCAGGCACATGTACAGCATAGCTCAGGTAAAGTGTAAGATGCAGTGGAGCCCCTGAGCAAAGGCTGTGGGGTAGAGAACCCAGGTGAGGCTTCCCAGAGCAATTAGGTCCCATTAATGCATGCAGGACCTTGACACAGTTTTTCTAGGAGCTGTGCTTCAGGAAAGGTGACAAAGCACCAAGAGGCTTTGGACTGAGCCAAGTAGCACCCAGCAAAGTAACAAGACCCAGCTGCTCCAGCAGGGCTAATGCCGCAGCAGTGTCAGACAGGCTCAGCCATTTCCTGTCCCATAGTTTTGCCCCAGAACATTTGAAAAACAAACAAAATAATGGTTAGGACCAATCTTCACTGACCACGCTCAAGAGAAGAGGCAGCTAGCCAACATGACATTTGCTTTCCTCACACCCAGAAAAGCCAGCAGCAAACAAATTCTTGAGGGGGACTAAGATGAACATTAAAGTCCTGAAAGATGATCGTTGTAAAATTTAGCAAAAAGTATTATCTTAATAGAGTGTTTTCATAATGTATGGTTTCAGTGCAAGAGCACAGAGCATTGCTTTTGAATTTCTCAGCTTCTGTTGTTTTCAAAGTCAACCTTAGGACTCCCATCATGATGGGTTTTTTAATTGAATTTCTCTACAAGAAAACAAGTAGCTGGGTGAGCACTGGAACTAATGCAGCATAATTTTAAATGGTTTTGGAACTAGTGATAACTGGCTTAACCCCACTTCTTAACCCTGCTATTAATGACCAGAGAAAGGGAGCCTACTCATGAAGGAAAACTTTGCTGAGGAGTAGATAGATGCCCTGTTGTCTAGAGCCATTGACTCTGAATGAAGCATTTCCTGTGGCTGGACATTTACAACTACTCTTTTCCAACTGGTATCTCTGACAGATAACAGGCAGCTATTTTCCCTTCATGAAGATAAAGATAATCACTCTTTTATACTCTGGGCCCAATTTCATGAAGCATCTAGGAACACAGGATGCTCAAGGTCTCTGGCTCTTTATCAGATCTCACCAAAACTGGCCAGCTCATACAAAAGACATATGTACATGCATAGAAAGTGTGAGAAAAAGAATGCAGGGTTGCATGAGTCTCATACCTTAGGAAAGCAAGCAAAAAAGAAAAAATGTGAATCACAAGATAGTCTCTCATAGTCATTTTCACAGGAAGGTTGAACAAGCTCTGTAAAAACAGAAAAGTGGAAGTCTTTTGAGGGAATATGTAAAAACAACAATAAATAAATACTCATCTCTTCTGTTTCCTTGTAATACATAGATCAAACTGTCTGCAGACATTGAATAACTTACACCTTAATCTCCAAGGAAGAATAATGACATTTACAAAATGGAATATTACAAAGGTTTTGAGTCTTGTGCAAGATCAGGGAGTGCGTCCACTGCAGTGTTGAGAACAAAACCTGAGCTTTAATGTCTCAAACTATTGCAGAGGAAAAATTACATCTTTATTCTATTGTTCTTTCAATAATAGGGCAAGAAAAGAGTTAATAACATGGGTATCACTTCATCATATCTGACAAAATAGAACAGCAGCCAGCTATTTTCTTAAAATCTTTGTGGATTAGGGAAGATAAGAATAATTCATTGACTTTTTTTTTTTTTTTTCCCTTAGTATTTAACTAAAAAAATATATAAGAAAGATCATCATCTTTTGGTATTTTTTTATGCTTCACCTCTGAACTGTAATAATTCTCTCCTTCCCCACTTGTTGTGCATCATATTATAGAAGATATGACTGGAAATGTTCTCAGAAATCAACCCATTTCCTCCTTTTAACTCACATCCAGCCATACCTGAGAGATACTTGCCTAAAACAATGGCCAATGCCTCCTTTAATGATGGAAATCTAACAGCTTTTGAAGGAAATATAATTCAGTATTAGAATATTCTTTAACATTTTTTTTCCTTGATTAGGCCCTGAATCTCCTTTACTGTGGTATAGATCTGTTGTTTGTATTGTTTATATTTAGATCTGTTGTCCTATCTATTTTGAATGCTCCAACAACAGACTATTTCTTCCTGCATTGGCATACCCAGAGAATATTTCTCCCATCCTCCTCTGGAGTTGTCCTCTTCAAACAAACCTAATTTTAAGATTTATTTATTTATTTATTTATTTATTTATCCTTCCTCGTCACAGTCTTCAGTTTCTCTTTTTGATCTCTGCAGAGTACCTCTATTTGGTCCACATGTATTCTGAAATATGGTGCCCAAAATGCTATGGATCACTTCAGCTGAGATTTCTCCATATCAACACTTTGATATTTCCAGATGATTTCTTTGTTTTGGTTTGATCTTGTGCAAGCTCTGGAACTGTGTAAAGACATGCATATTTAGAGAAATAAAAAAACCAAAGAAACAAACAAAACCAAACAAACAGAAAAGCAGCAAATTAAATTAAAAACTGAAGAGTTGGGGATGTTCTAGATGGAATGTGATTGCATAAGGCAGCCAGGATTCCTGAAAGTCTAGTTGTTCACATTGCTCTTCAACCTAACTGAAAATTACTGCTCATAAAGAACTGCAGACAAGAATTCTGACTGACTCCACTAAGTAGAGCTAAAAATAGAGAATTTCCTGTTAGCAAGATTTTTTTGTATGGCACATTGAACCATATCAGTGGGATAAGATATCCTTGGATGACCTGGTTTTCAGAATTATCTTCATACAGCCACCACTGGATATTTTCTAATTTGTTCCAACACAAAACCTGTATTTGCCAGACCCTTTCTATAAGCTCTTGGCAGATTTATTGTCATGGTTCTGTGACAACTTCATCACAAAGAAAGTGCTCCAGCCATAGAGTCTTCCTTGAAGCCTCTCCCAGGACTTCTAAAATCAAAATCTCAGTTTTGTGATGGGAAAATGCACAGAGCCTTCTCCCTCCTGGGGCTTTCAGATTTACAGCTTTGGGAAGCCTCAGAATCTGTATGTACTTGTGAATCCAGATTTTGGAGATATACTCCTCTTTGGATCTCCCCTGAAAACAGTTATGAAATACCTGTTTTTCCAGGAATCCAGCAAATTCAGCAGGAATTCTTCAGAACACCTGTGTTTTAAATCAATGAAAAATATCTGGAAAATACTCAGGCTCAACAAAATCTTAACTTTTCAAAATATTTTTCATTGAGAAATTCCAGACTATCAAGTGGAACATTTGACCTCAAAAGAGGTCATACATATTCATATACAGTTCCTTTTCAGAGACGGTCTTTAGCCAGCATCCTGGTGTTGTCTTTGTCTCACTTCAAAGCTGTAGGGACAACAGGGAGGGAGGAGGATGAAGGCAGATATTCGTAATTCAATTCTGCTAACAGCATAGTGGCCCTAATTTTCTGATTTTTTTCAAAAGGCCTGTGATTCTTTACATCACATTGCCAACATGACTTCAATGAAAGTCTAGACATTTATGGCTACATTGAGTTTTCTTCCCATAGATCCCCCTCTATTCATACTACAAGATCCGTGCATCTTTCATGGTGGTTTTGAGCCAAGATAAAAAGAACTGTTGATCTTCCAGTGTCTTGTGTATCGTGTCTTTCTGTCTTCCACTCAATTCTACCATACCTTTCCATATCTTCAGATTCTTTACCTGACTGAGGATTAGGCCTGTTGACCATACCTACATTATATATACAATAGAATCTGGTGAGCTATAGCCCTACTTAGAAGGAAAATTAACAGGTATTAGATTAGCAGAATCCCCACTAGTAAAGGATGTAGGGGATATCATTAAAGACTTTTTGTCTGTGATTTATGTTCCTCTGAAGTTGATCCCCTTTTTAATTACTTCTGCCATTATGAGAAAGCTAACTGGATTCTTTCACTGAAAAGACCAGGACGGAGCAGCAGAGAGGTTCATAAATCATTGTGGATGACAAAGGGAGGAGGGGGGAGTTCTCCACCAACCTCTTGCTCCTCTCTTCCATGTGTGCTGCTGAAGCTATTAGCACCCCCCTCAAAAAAAACACACCCCCCTCCCCAAAGGCCAGTGCATGTAGTGCCATCACTGCCAGCACTGCTGCCAGCTTTCCCCCTACACATGGGCACACAGTGTGCCCTGCTGTTAGAGTTTTACTGTGGAATGAGCTCACACCCAGCCTCAGCCCAGCTCTTTGGAGCTGGGTGTCTCTTCTTTTTTTTTTGCTCACCAGTCCAACACCCCCAAATCCTTCTCCTCCGGGCTGCTCTCAATCCATTCTCCACCCAGTCTGCATTTGTGCTTGGGATTGCCCCAATCCAGGCGCAGGACCATGCACTTGGCTTTGCTGAACTTCATGAGAGTCACACAGGAACCAATTCAAGTTCAAGTCTAAGTCTAAAAATTCAGTTCAGGTTCGAAAATTTAGATTCGGTCTTAAGGGACTTAATTGTCTGGAAATTCTTATACGTATATCTCCTTATAACTAAGGAAAACTTATTTATGCAAAATAGAATGTTCTCAAAGTGCCATCTAAGGCTAAAATTATTCTCCAAGGAACTGAGGATCATCACAAATCTCATTCCCTTCTTGTACAAGGCTCTTTGAGTTTACTTTCAGTAATATGAACAGCAACACGTATTTAAAATGAACAAACAAACAAACAAAAAAAAAAAACACATTTTAACATAATGGACATTAAAAACAAAAGCAATGTCAGTAAAGCCTTAGTAAAGTCAATGGTAATACCAGATAGTGCTATAGCAAAATTTAATTCAAAGCTGAAAGAAAATATAACTGCTCTTTGAAAAGTCATTTTTTCTTGAATAATCTACATCTAGCAGTGACTTTACAGTTGACGTAGAATTTGAAGCAGAAAAACTCTACTCCATGTGATGAGATGTGGGACAAAATAATGATGGAAAAATAGAAGGATAAATATAACTAAATATGTCACTCGGAACACACAAAGCTGAGGCAGGTCTTGTTATAGCTGTCAGATTTCAGGTTCTTTCTCTCTTGAAATTTTCCAAATCACATTTTGGTTCTTCCTTAAAAAGCATGGAAGAGCAAAGTAAGGAGCAGCTATCAGACATTTGGTTTTAAATCCATATTTTCAAGTGGTTTGAAACGCAGTCTAAAAATGCTGCAGATCAGTTTAAGAAGAAGAAGAAAAAAAAAAAAAAAGGAAAAAAAAAGTTTTAATTTTCTTTTAGATAAAACTTGTAAAAATACAATTAAGTATTTCATAGAAATGTGTCTAAAAAATTTTCACTTGTAAACAAAATAGTCTGGAGGAAATTTTAGCATGAGAGCACCGAGTTTGGATTTCTTAATGAATTCTCAGAGGTAAAAGTATCCAAAGTTGTGTTGTTTTTGTGAGGACTGAAATAAGAAAATCCACACCATTGTGAGCGTGTTACAAAAATAACCACCACTGGCAATGGAGAGTCAACTGACTTCAGTAAATGAGGGAAATACTGTCAAACATAAACCTTGACCTCTAGCAGTGATATTCTCTTAGAGGTCTACACACATAACCACCTATTTCTGTCAGAGTCTACTCCGCTGCAATCCATCCCTGGGCAGACGGCCAGTGCAAAATCTCTCCAGCACAGAAGCTCCACTTAAGCCATGGGTTTAACAGGAACATAAATGAAGGGAGTGGTTGAAAATAACCTGCCCTTACAAGGCAATCATATTTCAAGATTTCCAGGCTACGGATAAAAGGCATCTGTAAACAACAGAGTCCCTAAGTCCTGCCTTTCAACATCATCTTCTTCTCTTTGGAAAAGGAAGCCTTGAGCAATTTCTGTGACAGGAACAGTTGCAAAGTAGGAAAGAGGGCTTTTAGTGGTTTCATTTTTCTTTAACCTCTCCCTCTATGTCTATACTAACGGTAGCTGAGCAATGGAGCACTTTTTTCCAGTTCTGCACAATGTGAGAACAGGGGGAAGTGCACTCGTAGAACCTCTTTTGCAGATGGTGAGGTTTTCCTTGATGCCTTCGTCTTTTCCGCTAGCTCATAATCTGCCCCCTAGCTTCCCTGGAGCCAAGGAGATGAGGATGATCTTTATATAGCTCTCCTCAGGGACTGGGTGAATCACAGAGTAACATCTAATCCCTCCTGCACTCCACAGCTATATAACATCCCAGCTGAATATCAAGCCACAGAAAATAAATTGCAGTTTTAAACACAAAAATCAGGCAGAAAGAACAAGCATGGTAAGAGTAGTTACCAATTTCCACCATTAAACTCAAACTGAAAAATTAAACAAAGCAAAGGTAAGAAAACAAAAGAGAGATGGGCAAAGATGCAAAACCTGCCTAGGAAAGGCAAGATATCACATTTTTTACTTTGACACTTGATTTTTCTTAAGTTTTAAATATATGTATATTCTAAAGGTATTGGATGAATCTACTGCGTGATTTTTATTTTATTTTTTTACTGGAGGGTGCAAGCAGCCATGGTTTTTTAAATCCTTGGCCACCATGTTTGGTATCTGAGCTATATCTCATGTACTGTTTGTCTTTTCACGCCACTTAGAACAAATCCCAGCTGGCTGGAGTCCTAGCCCTGTGGACTGTGAGTCATGGATATTAAATGACCATCATGTGAGCTCCTGCATGCTGCCGTGCTTAGTGTATGACACTGTAAACTTGTACAGTATCTTATCACAGAAGATCATCAACATGAATATACAGTTTGAGCAGGAGCACTTTCATAACAACACGAAATTAAATGCTTGTTTTAGCAAGCAGTAAGCAAGGGGTAAGGATGTGTGAATCTGAAGCAAAAGTACAATGTTTCCTTGTTTTTCAGGGGAATAGTAAGCTGCTGGTTCTGCCAGAGCAGAACTGGAAAGAGAATGGAAAGATAATGTCTGCAATGGAGGATCTTGTTAGAAACTTTACGTCTCCTCAGGTAAATCCCATGACAGTCTTTGTAGGGGGTAATTATAACCCAGTCCAGTCTTACTAAAGTATCCTACCAGCCTAAGGAACCGAACAAAAACATTTAAGGGTATGACTATTGGGAACCAGGACAAATTCCAGGATTGACTGATATACCACCTCACAATTAAGACTTTTAAAACAAATAATAAGTTTTTGTTTGTTTGTTTGTTTTCACTAATATGATGTAGACAATCTTTGAAATGGATGGTTTCAGTCTAGTAGTAGCCCAAATTAGAGGATTTACTGAGTAATGCATTTCATGTTAATCAATGCCATGCAGGAAATCTGGACTATAAATCAGACTGGAAAAATCTTTGGGCAAGAAGGAAATATTATTTTCAAAAAAATAGCATTATAGCACTTCATACCTGGATTAGGTAGTTTTATTCCATCCTGGTTATGAGCTGGGTAAATTCTTGCCATCAGCATTTACATGAAAATCCATTTCCAAGAACACAGAAGAAAACCCCATAAGAGTTAGCTACAAAAGACCATTTCCATCTTCACTTGCATGAGTAAGTCACTCAGGAAAGAAAAAAACTTTTACCCGGTTATCTTCTGCAGGTTACTATGAAATTATGTACTTCTGTCAAAGATGCATGTGAGTCTATAATGCTTCAGTCTTCAGTCACGGCTCCGTTAAAATGACTTCTCTTGCTGCCAGTTCCAGCTTAGATCTGTTTTTCAGTTTTGCATTTGTTTTTGCTCCTTGCAACAGCTACCAGCTTCTTCCCACTATCCCAGCAGTTTCCCCTACCTATGCTTATATTTCTACCACATCACAGCAGTACAGCTAGCTCTCCTTAGGTCAGCCGAGCCAGGCATTCATAGCTTGCACTTTCTAAGAATTTTCAAGCACCGAGGCATTTAAAATGGATTATGTTTCTTGAGTGAAGCATTGAAACCTTTTCATTTGAAGTCTGTTCATGGGCCAAAAGAGAGTTAAAACTCTCTACTGATTTTCGGTATAGCAGTCCAGATTTTTGCAGAGATGACTGGAATCAGATGGGGAAAATTTATTTAAATTGATCCATACATCATCAAAACGACCATTATAAAGAGATCAACCAGTCATATCAGAGAAGATTAATGCTGTTAATGCACTGTATGCAAGTTACTGTGACTGTCAGAAAAAAAAAAAAAAAAAGAAAAAAGAAAAAGAAAATAAGACGTTGGGTAGTATTAATAGAAACAACATGTAAAAATACAAGTGTCACTAGAGATACCTCCAGTACTCCACTCTATATTTTAAATAGAGAGGCAAATTTGAAAAATACTATAGAACACCTTCAACTACTGAAAAGCTTTCAGGGAAAGAAAAGACCAAGAGGAAGAAGGATTATTCACAGAATACAAAGAGATACTAGATGAATGAGAGATAAATCAGTCTCATTAACCAATTAGGAAAACCAGGAACTAATAAAATAAAGTATTAACATAAAAAATTAAGATTGAAAATTAGGGAAATTTTCATAACTTTATGAATTCAGAATGAAGCCAGCTGCCAATGTAGAAATGAGATGCCAGGAAAAGTTATGAAATTAATGTCACTGAGGATATTCAATACACCAGCCTGTGGGGAGTCACTTCAGCATAATAAAACCAGAGCTTTCTGGAAGCAAAGACGGGAACTGGAGAATCCACTCACTACCTTGTAACTCAAAAGATCCAGAATATCTTCTGTTAGCCAAACCATACTTTGTCACACATAGTCCCCATATATTATATATATATATGTATAGTCCCCATATATTCCCCATATACTCAGTTTTCTTGAAATGCATCTTGAAAAAAGTATGCCAAAAACAGCCTCATAACATGCAAACAATGTGACTGTGACAGCAAGGCTAGTCAGAAACGCTGGGGTATCTGAGTAGAAGTCACTGATATTTTTCCAGCTCCAATCTTTCTTTTTAATTTCTCTTGTTTAAGTGAAAGCATTTAAAAACTGTTTCTTGAAAACATACTGCAATAAAACTTCCAAGGGATTTTTATGAATAGACGTGCCTTGTTTCTAGGAAGGATTAATGCTTTTGTGTAAGGGTTGGAAAGCAGTTATACAAGCAAAGGAAAACAGAAGTCACCATTGATCTCTCAGAGAGATTGCAGGCCTGTCAGACTGATTTTGGTGTTTGGAAATAGAAATATTTTCTTCTTTTCTTTCCGCAACTGTGATAACAGTCTGTAAGCCAACGTACAACTGAAGTGTCTCCAGAAATTACAACATTTGCAAGAAATGCACTTTAAAATGATTATAATAGCAAAATATACTGAAAAGCTTGAAATCTGCATGCCCACAGGGCAATATAGCACTACATTTGTGATTTGATGTCACAGGCAAGTAGAGTTATTTAGTTTTATAAATACTCTTCAAGGAAATATTTAACTTTTCTCTCTGAGAAAAACATTAAACCCTACCTCAGAAAACTGTATAAGAGGAAAGAAATTGGGGTTGAGATGGCCATGTTTTGGTTTCCAGTCACTGAAATCAATTCCACTCCACATATTTATTCCAGTCTTAGGATCATAGCCCTGCTGCAGTCAGACATATTTTGTAATAATATGTACCTACTTGTAACATTTCAGAGAGTTTTTGCTGTTTTCCGTGATTCTGGAGATACATGATTACTTTGGTTTTCTAAGGAAATGAGGTTTATATGATCACACAGTCTGTCCATTCATACTTCTCTCTTTCCTCCTCTCTTTTGGAACAGCTGAGTAATTTTATTCACACTTGGCATATGGATGAAGATGTCAAAGATAAAACATTTCGACAGGTTCTGTGTTTGGGTAGAGGAAAGAGAACTGAGCTGGTGCTGTCAGAGGGATCCAGCCATGGTGCGTGATTAGGGCCGGCAGCCAGGTGACCACCAGCACCAGCATGTGTGCATTGGCAGGGCAACCATTGCCCACATAATCCTGCCCCTGCCACGCTATGTGCTGCTGCTTGTCCAGCCATTCAGGTGAAGGTCCTGGAACAAAGCTGGAATATCAGAAATGTACTACAGAAAACCAGCTTCTTTCTTCAGACAAGAGTGGGGATTCCAGGCTCCAAAAGCACACAGCAGGACAGGAGAAACCAGATCTCAGCACTGCCAAAATCATGTAAGTAATGAATCCTCAGCATTGCCAAAACAGAGACAGATATCCATAATTACTTAATATCCAGCAACACTGAGGTTCTGCAATAAACGCTCAATCACCCAGGACACGTGCAGGGGTATGGCATTGGATCTCTGTTTCTGTGCCAGAATTCGTCCCGCAGCACTCGGTAAGACACTATTCAGCTTGGACTGCAAGCTAAGGGTATTAGTACCCACAGAAGCATCCTGCCCAGTGCTGGGAACTTCGGCACAGTTGGAAACCTACGTAGCATACTGGGTAGCTCTGTTGACATGCAGTCCAAACAGTGGCTTTGCTGCCATAGCTGCCATACTTTGTTGAAAGGTAGTTCAGTTATGAACTCAATTGGCTTCACATGCTTCAGTATCACCATACTGATCAATGCATACAAATAAATTATTGTACCTCTCTCTGACCAGCCATCTTTCTGGAGGGGGGAAGGAAGGTCTTTAAGGAATTAGGATTTAGAAAGCTTGAAATTAGTTGAGCAAGCACAAACTGGAGCACAGACTTACAGAATGGAGTATCAAGTGAATAAAGCTCAAAAGTGCTATCCAGCCAACAGTCTAATTATGATAACGTTATTTATCTCCACATTATCCCTGTTAGGCTGCAAATCCCTATAATTTTTATGTTTTACACACACAGCACTGAAACACTCCCTGCGGTGCTGATGTCCACACATAAACCCCTCATATAGGCAAACTTCAAATTCAGAGAGAGGGCACTTTGAGGGCAAGAGCTACCTGAGCAACTGCAGAAGTCTGCTTTATGAAGAGACAAACTCCTTTCTGGGAACCTGGCAGCATGTAAACACCATGCAGTTGGTCCGGAGCTGGCACTGACATCAGGAGTGTGGGCACAGCCTCAGTCACGGGGCTGAGAGGAAAGGGAGAGCTGAGACTGACAGCTGTGTTACAGGGAGCTGAATTGAGAAAGGCTGAGAGAGGGTCAAATTGCTGCAGAAGTCAAGTGCCATGGTGTCTGGTTTCAAGCAAGAGTCAGCAATGATCTAGCTGCACTTAACTCCCATATATTTTTGTATCCAGTATGTTTCTTAACATACCAATTGCTATAGGACATGAAGTCCACATAGTGACGCTTCACATGGATATATGCCCACGAATCACCTCAAGTCAGAGGATGGGAGTTACTTTTCTGTCTCCTTAGGCAGAATTGTGCAAGAGATCACCCTTAGCTTAAAAAAGTGTGATTTACAGATCCCAAAGAAGTGAAATAATACTTAATTTAGCTAAGAAGAATGGCAATGACAAATTCTGAAATGGGTTTTGGTGTGAAAGTAAAGAATTCCATCTGAACACCAGTCAGCCCTTCTGTGCTGTGTGGGTGCCGGAGCACTGGCACAGGCTGTCCAGAGAGGCTGTGGGGTCTCCAGGTATCACCAGCAAATTCCTGACCGACAAAAGTGGCAAATCCCAAAGCAGGACCCCAAGGCACCTTAGTGTGCACGCTCACTGCCCAACATACCTGCCAGAGCATCCAAATATATGGGGGTTATGTCAGGAGCTAGTTCAGGAGATAACACAGGAGACAGGAGAGGCAAAACTATCTTCTAGCAAATGGTGATGAGCAGGAAGGCATTCTGACATGCAGTGAGATGCTAGGGAGGCCCTGAAGAACAACCAAGTCATTAGAGCATCCTTTCTCCCACTGTGCAGAGCTGTGGTTGAAAGATACCCTGAAGAGCTGGTAGGCCAACCAAAGAATTTTGGCAGATAATGTTATTTATAAATTTCCCATCTTTTCACTCCTCAGGAGTCTGAATGAAGAACTATCCTGAGGGGTCCAACTTAAAACTATGGCCCCAGTTATCACATGGGAGATGAAGAATAGAGAGGAGCTTGAACAATCAAAATAAGCATGTTGGCTTCAGTGTGATGATCATAGCCCAGAAAGAAAGAAAAGAAAAATGTCACTAGTGAAGGTTGTTGATGTACAAACAGGATCCAACCACCAATCTGTTCATGGGTCTTAAATGCAAAGGCAGAAGAGGAGGCTGAACTCCACACAGTGGAGTGGCCCCTGGTGGAGCAGGCTGTCCCCCTGCAGCCCATGGAGAGCCCACACAGGAACAGGGGAAAAGTGTGAGGAAGAAGGAGTGTTAGAGAGGAACTGTTACAGACCAACCACAGCCCCTACTGCACTGCTCAGGTCAGGAGGAGGCAGAGGAGGCAGGATTCAATGGGTGAAGTTGAGCTTGGGAAAAGGGGGTGGTGGTGGCAAGGTGTTGTTTTGACTTTTGTTTTTATTTCTCACAATCCAATCCAAATTTAATCAGCCAATTTCCCCAGGTCAAGTCTGTTTTGCTTGTGGTGGCAATTGGTAAGCAATCTCCCTGTCTCTATCTTATCCTAGTAGCTTTTACATCTTATTTTCTCCCTCTGTCCTTTCAAGGAAGGGCAGAAAGAGAGTGGCTAGATAGGCATCTGGCAGGCCACCACAAAATGGTGTTAGCATCAGTTCATATGACTGGTGGGACCAGCAGTAAGTCATAAAGATGGGCAAATGCTCTGTCAAATAGTGGTAATGTGCAAAAACAGGAGACAAGAGTAATAGTATTAATTAAGTTTGTCAAGGGAAAATATTTTCATCCTGTCTGAGGTATTAGAACTGATGTAAGAACTATAAAGTACAGACCAGTGAAATTCAGATGTGTTTCATCCTGGACAGTAATTTCAGTTTCATATCAATATAATTCCAGAATTGGATTTTTGAACACAGGAGGATTTTATTGGTAATTGCTTGTTAAAGCAGACTTACTTTTAGTGTTACAAACACTAAAGATTAAGAGGATCTGTTGCTACATCATCTAATTCACTTCATGTGTATCAAAACTTGCATGTGAAAAAAATGATCTTGAAATCTGGACTTCTAGAATCTGACTAGTATTGGGACAAATCTAAAAGATGTCAATAATAACTTTAGATCTTAAAATTATATAAATGTTAGGAAATGCTTTTTGTGTGGCTAGTCTATGTAAATCCTCTTGAAATGTGTATTTTATATACAGAAGAAGTGGTGTGCAGTAAATGTTCTATCCTAATACTAGGGATAACATGATTGCAGTATCAGTCATGGACTGTAACAGCCCTTGAGGAACAGAGAAGGAGAAAGAATTCGAAGCGTGAAACCTAGAGTTCTTGTGCATCAGCAGAAAATTTGGTGCTGAGCAACTTCACCAGGTAGTAAGCTCCTTTGTAGGCCATTTGTGACCATCTCTCTCTAGGTCATGTGTTCAGTGCAGACCATAGTATGGGGGGCAGCACCAGGTGAGTTACTAGCAAACTACTAGAAACAAATCTAGCTACAGAGCTCTCCACAGATTATTTTACTTTCCTTTTCATAGGGTTTTTCCAGTCTCTGAGTCAGGTCAGGTACCTTAACCTACCTACATTTCAGATTTCCTTTCTTATTCAAGACAAATATTAATGTTTGTGACTTGGTAAAAGAACACACGGAGCCAAGGAGGCTCCTTAAGGTGACTTGAGTGGTTTCATACATCAAAATGCATACACATTTTAGAGAAAATTTGATACAGAGATAGATAAAAATGTTTCTGAGGCATAGGGAAACTTCAGACAGTGCATTTACTGCTCTCCCATGAGAAGCAAGACTTTAGAACTGACTAACACATGGAATAATGTAACACAACTGTGATGAATTTATACAGAGGTGGGCACCAAATACAGCTGGGCTGTCAGTGAAATCCCAATTTATGAGTCAGAATCACTTGAGCAGGTATTGCGTGTGAGGCCCTTTGCCAAGGCAAACAAAAGTATTTGAAAGCAATTCTTTCGGCACTGTCCAGGAAAGAAAGACAATCCTGCAGAGGCAGGTTCCGAGAAGAATGGGAAGAGAATAAAATTGATGTGCAACAATGAGATGAAATGTCCTGATAGGAGGATTACTGCATAAATAGTTAAACATCTGTAATTACTCCATTAATGTGCCCCTCCGACTTCACGTATGTTTGGCACTGGTTGGTTTTCTTGGGAATCATGCCATGGCCTCAGGCTCCATAGTGGTAGGCTGGATGTAAGTATGCCAGCTAGACACCATTAGAGGTAATAAATGTCCTTTACCAAAGCAATTTTATTTAAGGTGTGATTTCACCAAACATATTAAAATCAGTACTATCCCATCAACATCAGTCATACAACTACAACGGCTCTGTGTGGCATGAGCTGCTAGCTATATAAGTACATCCTACCACAATACCTGCACTGACAGTAAGGATGTTGTTTAATCACAGAATCACAGAATTTCTAGGTTGGAAGAGACCTCAAGATCATCAAGTCCAACCTCTGACCTAACACTAACAGTCCCCACTTCTTAACTTCTTTAACTTTTTAACTTTTTCTTTTAACTTTCTTCTCCAACAAATTTAACATTGTAGGGATATCAACAAGTAACTTGTGATTAAAGTGATCTAACAAGTAATGATATCAAGCTCTCTCTGGGAGGTTCAGCCGACCTGGGAGGAAGGGAATGACTCAGACATCTTGCAGGATCAGGCATATGACAGCCTCCTGGTACCTTCCATGTCCTGAGTTGCAACTGCTCTGCAAATCACACTTAGGCAGAACGGAAGCAAAGCATTTCAATTCTAACTGGTCAGCCCAAAGACATGACTCCACCCAGAGTTAAAAAGTTTTCTGAGGTTCCAGGCTCGGGGACTGGGACATCTAATGAGGCTGGGAATGAGGAAAACTGTTAAATGTCAGAGAATAAAGGATCTGAGGCAGAAAGAGACAGATGTTCCTCTGGCACATGGCTAAACTGTCTGGTGGGAGACTTTGGCAAAAGCTCGTGGTCTGTGTGTTCCTGTTGCTGTTGAGAAGAACTGGGCTTTGTGTACAATTCTGTAAATAAACAAATGACCTCAAGACTATCCCAACTTTGAACCCATTTTTCATCCAGATGCACCCACTCTCCTGCAAAGCCTTGGTATTCAGTTTGCCATGAAACCAAAAGGGCAATGAGGCTATCATCCCCTGGTTAGCGTGAAGTAGCCCAGCAACAAGCAATGCAAAACTGAACTACACATTGCTCCATCCATTAATCTGCTCTCTTCCTTTTCCCTTTTAACAGTGGTGAGCCACAGAGAAAACAGAGTTGTTCTCATCAGATTTTGGACTAGGCCCTTCTTACTTTAATCACAGTAAAAGTTTGATTTAATAAGGTTTGGTTTTTGTTTGATTTAGCAGATGCTTTAAATGACATTTCTGGTTATATTTTTGTAGTTTGTGGACACAGCACCAAAAAATGCAAAATGAAAAGTAATAGTTGACTTAATATTTTAAAGTGAAAGGAATCATACCTTAGGAAACTGAAAGAAGTAGTATATTAGGAAAGTGAAAGAACACCAGGTGTGCTCTGACTTTATTTGAACTGTATTTTATTTGACATATACTGGCAAGGTTGGAAAATTCAAGCAGATTAAAAATCTCTGAAATTCTGCTACAAGATGGCCTGGAGAAAAGGTTTACATAGGCAAACACATCTTGATTTATTTTCCATCAGTGTTCTAAGACTAAGACTAATAATAGCAAAATAGAGTGGCTTGCAATAGAAATACTTAATGGTCCTGTGGGTTACATGATAACAACGTATCAGGAACTTTCAGGAGTTGACTGACAAAAATGTGATGCTCTACTATGTTAATCTAATTAGAGCTGTTCTTTGCAGCTTCGACTGACAGTTTGGAAACCTGTAAAACTCTCTAAACCTGAACAGTCTTCCATTTGCCACAGTTCAAGAGAGGACCCTCTTGCACTCTTCCCTTGAACTGTTTCCATGGAATGCTGTCCATATTCAGAAAAATGTACAGGTTGCCAAACTGTCAACTAAAGCTGTAATGAATGGCTCTAATTACATTCAAGTAGCAGAGAGCATTGCCATTTTAATCAAATCTGAGCCTTGTGAGATACTTGGCAGAAATACAAGAGAAAGCCTGAGGAATACATTGCCAAAATGTTAGTAACCTTTTATTCTAAATTCTGCTTGTCGAAGAACTGAATGCCAACTGCTTAGCAAAGGTTTTTGTTTTGTGTTTTTTATTTTCTTTTTTTTTTTCCTGTAGCCTATATGGTGTCATCATGAATTATTATCCCGTTCTATGACAACAAAGGAAAACAAAACCAAAAACACCTCCCCACAATTTCAAGACTAAAAATCATTATCAGTAAGTTAGCTAATCAGTCAGCTACTGCCACGTCACCAGTCACAGAGGAAAGGGAGACCTAACAACATCGTTTAACTCAAGGAGTTCCTGCCAGTGCTCAGCTTCGTGTTGTGTACAGCGAGAGGCATACTAGCACACTGCTTTGTCAGATCTCCTGTCTGACACTACCCCAGCTCCTTTTCAAATGGCACAGCTTTATGTTCTGGAGAACCATCTTACCCTAATAGTATGAAAGAGTAATCCTTACCAGTGTCTGGTAAGCTTTATATTCCATCCCCTTTTACAAATCCAAAATTTGTTACTAACGCCCAAATTATTTACTTACTTATCACTGTTTCCTTCAAGACATTTACATTAATATGTAAAGTATATAAATATATATACAGATATATCTTATTCTTTCCCAGGAAAGGAATAAAATAATAATAAATTATCCAGACATTCTGTAAGGTTAATGCTGGGACAAGAAAGAAAGAAAACAAATTCTCTAGAGCTTTACAAAATCTATTTTGGAGGGTGAAGGAAGGCAACAAAGGAAAGAAGTGTCTTCTTCCAGACGAATTCATTGGGTAACGTAAGGTTTTCAGTGCCATTTCAGATCCATCTCATGAAAGTATTTGTGCCAAGAGCGTTCTAAGTGAAATATGATAAAAGAGAAAGGACTCATATCTCAGATATTTCAGGTGCAGCACAATAAATGACCATCAACTTTTTCTCTTAATTTTCAAGAGATGGCTTTCATTTATTCCACCGGGCATCATGCTAGTCTTGTCCTGCCAGCTGTCACACATCAATCCTGCAGCTTCTTGTCCCAGCAGAAGGCTGGACACCAGCCAAGTCTCAATGCTTGCTATTGCTCTTGTTCCAGATCCATTTCCAGCAGGAAAGGCACACAGGAGAAGGCTTCTTTCTAAGTTCCAAAAAGTTTCTTTATTCATATTTTTTTTACAACTGCATGTTCTGTGTTCACTCAGTATTGCTTTAAATTGTGTAAAACATAAAAAAGGGACAAGCCAGGCTCTTTGCAACCATCTGTCTAATAACTTATTTTGAAGTAGTCTCCACTATATCATTACTTAGCTTCCAAAACAGTGACAGGAGTTGTAGTGAGACACTGTCTAGGAATAGACTGTCCTACAATGCTCTCCCTCCATAATGAATCTTATCAGCCAGCAGCAAACAGCCTCTGAATTTATAATCCTAATCTCTTTTCCTCACAGAGAACTGAATAACTGGAGTACCAGCCTAAACCATTACACTTTCTTTCCTTCTTGTTGAGAGTGTTTCTAAGGAAGCCTCTTCTATTTTTCTTAAAGTTTTTTTGGGGTGGTAATTTGTGAGGACATTTTTGGGTACTTCTGATGGATTTTTTTGGACAAAAGATAATTGTGCTGTTATATCTTTCTGGAAAAAGCATGTTTTGAAGCAGCTGGTGAATTACCTTTCTGGTACACTGATGAAACAGCATGGGATATGTAACAGGCAACTTCAATGTTCATGCAACTAAAATATCATATTAGCTAATATAAGGAAAGATTTTTTTATTATTATTTTTTTTAATGCTGGTTGCATCCTCCATTCTTTAAATGTATTCTTTAAATACATGCATAGGTCTTTCTGGCTTCAGCTAATAACAGATGTTTTAAACATGATGTAAAAGCTCCACACAGAAGGATATTTCTCTCCTATCAACTTCAGTTTGAAGCATGAAATATAATTATCTTTATATCATTATCTTAGCCTGCATAGTTCAAAGAAATAAGACACAATCTGGAAGTGTTTCCATGCCAAAAAATGTGCTAGCCTTTTCTTCTAAAATCTGAGTAGCAGATAGGAGAGAAGGGAGAGAATCCTTTTTCTCTTTTTCTGGGTTAGTAAAAACGGAGTGTTTGCTACACTTTATGTTCCAATACAAAGCCTAGTATCTCAACCACTCTTCTTTCAAGGCTAAAGCATGAGATAAGAGTGTTTGAAATGCATTGAAGAAACCTAAGCAGAAACAGTCTGCTTTTCAGGCATGCTGAGTGCTTTCTGCAGATGATGTACCACTGGTACCTAAGGAGAACACAGGCATGGGCAACCAGAACTGAGGTCTGTTAGTGAGAGAAGTAATGTGCTCTGTTCTTTTCTGCTTACCCTGATACCTTAACATATTTCCTATGTTACTCACCGGAAGTGTAGTAATGGCAGCAGTGTAATAATTAAATTAGGTTAGAAACAAGAGCACCAAAAATTATATAGCTATTTTATATAAATCTTAGGATTCTGTAAGCTTCCTCTATGACCTTGATAAGTTAAGGTGTAATCAGCTATTCCATCTATTAGAAATACCATTCATCTGATGACTGAAAGGTACAACGTGGACATTTACACAGGAGCTAATCACCTTAAGTTCTTCTTAGAGTCAATGAGCATCTAGTCAGTCTAATTAACACAATCTATGGAGCTATTTATCTCTGCCTTAAGCAGATTTTTAAGATAGGTCAAGTGAATCGTATGCTAATGATGCTCATTGCTTCACATTGCCCATGAAAGCAACATTGGTGACAAAAGTAGTGGTAGATAGTGAGAGGAATCTGATTCCAATAAAATGTAAAATATAAGAGATGGATCTTCACCTTGAGAACCAAAATTTGAGGTCACTGCAATCTTGCCAATGGGATCTTGCTGCTTTGCATCAGGTAAGAAATCAATTCATCTCTATTTGCTTTATTACTGATGGAACTCAGAAGAGTTAGTAGCCTCTGTATTAGGTTGTGACTCTCTCACATACTGGCATAATTATTTCAGCTACAGCACAGGATGTTAAAATTCATGTCACCTGACTTCAGCCAATTTAATAACATGTATAATGTCTGTATCAACCACCCTCATCTGTCTTATAGTCACTGAAGAGAAACGGGCCTCTCCACATGATGATTCACCTGACCTATCTTATACACAGCCTATCTTAGAATTAGATGACTCACTTTCCAGGAGTGTTTTTCTTTGTATCAACAGTAAGGACACTAGATATTCAACACAAACATGGATGCCTAATTTTTATAAACATAAGGCAGGGCAGACTAATTTCACCCACTGTCTCATTGTTTGCAAGACCTGGTGTGACCATTGCAGGGACCTGACTGTATTGTGATTTACTGGAAGTGCTTCATCCCAGATAGTGTCTAGGTTATTTTCTTCTTGTTGTGAGGACAGATTTCAGTGTTGCAAAGGACATTTTTTGATTACCTTTGAGATTATTTTCCTTAGGAGAACAAGAATTACATACTGAAGCTGAGTGAAGATAAGAATTTTACTACAGGAGACATGGTTTCTTGCCGCCCCCCCGGGAGGAAAAAAAAAAAAAAAGAAAAGAAAAGAAAACAAAAACAAAAACAAAAAACACATTCCATGAATTAAACTAGTCACATTTGTGTAGCTTTTATCTTTGGAGAATGGGGAAATATTTTGAAAGAAGATAAAATTCTGGGAAAGTGTAAGAAATGGATTAGAAAACTTTCCTTTCTTCAGTTGTGAAGAATCACTACTACCTTAACCCAAGACATCTTAAGGAGATGAACAACTCCTTGGGAGAGTTCATTATGTTCAGGAGGGAAAGGAAGAAGCAAAAAGCTTACATATACATTGTGCAGTAGATCACTAAATGCCGCAGAAAATGGTTTACTTCAACATGCTGCTGCTTTCCCATAGTTGTACAGCTACAAGATCTGAGCTGGTAAATCTTAAAGTACATTGCAGAAAGTAGTGACACCAGCTCACTTCATTGCATAATGTATGCATATTTTATGACAGCCCCAGTTAAGACTGCTACAGTTCCTTGACAGGATGAGGATAAGTACATGTTAAAGCAACCCATGTCCACAGAACGGCTGTGGAGATTTAGGGATCTAAAGGGTCTGCTGAAAGAATTGTCAGTAAAGCAATGTTTCTCACTGTCCTACCCAGTAATCATTGCAAATGACTGCTCTCAGTGTCACAGCCAAGAAGGCATGAATACTGCTCCATGTGAGGTCATTTTTAAATTGAAGGTGAAGATGGAGCATGGGCAACGTGCCACACCATTCTCAGCTCAGTGCTAGTTTTTGTTTTTGTTGGTTAGTTTTGTTTTACCCGTCCCTGTAGACAATGCAGCCTTCTGGTCCAGATATTCCAATATATTTGAATACATGAGGACAGATAAAATAATACACAGCACTTACTTCAAAGCCTTTCAGATATGTATCCATATTGTTTGGTACCCTAACATAAATAATTATGATACCTAGAAGGAACAGCATAGCTCAGGAGTGGCAAGTTGCCCTGCACCAGCAGCAGGGCGTGTTCAATCACAAAATACACACGTGTGACTCAGCTGTCAATAGATGATACTCGGTTTCATATAGAACTTAGCATGTGCCCACTGCTGTATCAAGAGCTACTACTCTGTAATGACTACCCATGGGTCAGTATTATACCTTGAACACCAGATGCAACAGGCTGGGGTTCCCAACAGATTGAAGAAGCATATTTTACCTCACAAGCAAGATGTAGCTTCTGGAGAATACTCACAGCTTTCTTAGTCTACCACAAGTCTTGGTTTGTTTGGTGGAGAACTTCTCTTATCTTTTCATTATATAATACACTGAACAATTATTACAATCAAAATACAGGATAGGGCATAATTAATATGAAGTGTATTTAATCTTACATAAGAGGACACAAATCTCTAAGATCTTCATTAAAATGAAATTCTATATAGAAATCACTCAAATCATCACAAGAACCCTATGGTCACCATTAAACCATGTTATACACACAATAAAATGCATAAAGGTGTTGCGCAATCCTTACAGGTGACATGAAAGCAGTAGCAAGATATCTGCTACAGGCAGGTTTTCTGTGTCCTTTCATAACCTGTTATTTCATACTGGAGGCTGACTAAGCAGTCAGGACAAATGATTTCATGCTGCAATACTGTGAACATATAAGCAATTGCAGACAAATACAGGAATGACAAAACCCTTTAGATGAGGATTCTTCTGAGTTCAACTTGGACATTTCTGGAGGTACATAAAGTTCTGATTAAAACTTCTATTTTTAAGAAATTAGGGACCAGCTAGCTTAAAGCTGGAGACAGAAGAAAATGGCAAAGAGCCTTGCAGGCCAATATGTGGAAAGTAATCCAAGCAATCAGGATTTAGGCTGTAGCTAGACCTGCAAGTATTCGGTCCTGACTGCATTAAGATGACTTTTGCAAACTGGACTACTCCAGGATTTTTTTTTTCCATATCTTAACACATCTTACATAAATCAGCATAGAAGTCATTGCTTTCACATGAAGATTTATGGACACCAAGTCCTGAGAACCAGAACCACAAGCAACAATGAGCAATTGAAAAAAATTAAAATGTTACAAAGGAGATGACTTGTTTCCCAATTGGATGATAACCAGAGATCCACTCATATTCATTCAAAGCCTTCTCAGAAGTATTTCTTCTCTTTTGACTGGCCCACACAACTCATCAAAAACCATACAAAACAGGCTTTTTATTGCTTGCCACTTCACTTCCTGAAGCTGAAAGATCCCCAGAAAACAGAGAAAGTGACTGCTGCATGTACATAAAATACACTGATAGGCCTTAGTTCTAATTAAGGCCTTCATCATATAAATCAATGATCAGATACAGAGGCCAGTCAAGTGATTAAGTCAGTAATTTGCCCTTGAAGAAACCTAGGAAGGTCAGTTTCAACAGCTTGAGCTGTTCCTCATATCAAAGTTATTCTTCTGAAAGGCACCACAGACAGCTCGTGTCACTCCAGGGCAAGTCTCCAGCCTCACAATCTCTCTTTCTCTCCCCCAGATGATTACAGTTCCTACTAAGTAACTCGGTCACCTATTTAGTGCAGAGGTTAACGTGTGAATTTACGGCTTGGTTTGGGCCTGCATGGAGTCCTCTTGCCACACTTCTTTGAGTGCAAGCCACTCAGATGGACCTTCTACTTGCCTTAGTCCAGTCATAGCAAGTATGAGGCTGAGCTAAAGGATGTGTTTGCACACCATGCAACTGGCAAGAAAAAAAGAAGCTCTAAGGAGGACTTCATTTACCCAAGCACCAGCAAGGAGTGATAATTCTCCTTGTGCAACTGAGTTGTTGTGTTGCTGTAGTCACTACTGGTGCTGACACTCTTGCAGTTGCTATAAGGAACAGCAACTTCTGGGTATATAAATAACAAAAATATATGGAGCCTGATGCTTTCACCAAAGGTTCAGCTATTTCTGTCGTGTCATTTCATATTGGTAAAGAGCACAGGAGAACAATTAGAACAAAAAGCAGAGAGTGTGATAAACACATTTAAAATTTTCAGGTTCTTAATCTTTTGGTAAATATTAGTAAGCAACTCTTCGAAAGTCAAAGAGTCAGAGAATAAAGAAAAAACTTACAGTCAGGAAAGACACCTGGAAGTACCATGAAGAAAGTTGAACTAGTGTAAACCAGCACGGTCTCTGGAAATGGGACTTTACCCATTTACACTACACATTTACCACTGAGTCCTGTATCTGGGACTGTGTTCAGTACAAGCTTCCCCTCAAAAACTTTCACCATCCCAGCTCTGGTAGTTCAAAGGTGTCGCTTTTTTTTTGAAACCCGATGCTTTCCAATATGAAGCTTTCATAGAGGGTAGAGGAAGGAAGAGGAAATTTGTTGTTCATTTTTCTCCCCCAGTTGCACACTTTGGCATTTTGCCCTTTAAAGACAAATTTTATTAAAAAATTTACAGACTCTTGCTACTTAGAAGATCATAGAGTTCCTTTAATTAGCAGCAACTATGTGCAACTCATACAATCTCCTACAAGCTGGCAACAGTCATCCCACTAACGATGGTATTTCTTAGAGATCAATATGGGTAGAAGATCTGTTTTATTTGACATATTCTTTGCCTGATTGAAAAATAGACAAAGAAAAGAAAATTAGGAAAAAAAAAAGTTTTGACAAGTACTATGCTCCGACTGGCATTTTTCAGAGAGAAAGACAACAATGCTACTTCACAAAATTCTGTCTGATGTGATAATTTGTAACTCCCATAGCCTATCAAGAGACCATTTAGGTATTTGTAGGTATATACTCCTTCAGTCGGTTACAAATCAGGTAGGAGCATTCATATTTTAAAGAAAACGTTAAAGCAATAGAGTTAAGCCACTGTAACACCGTTGTGGAATCAGAATCAAGCCAAAGTGCTTTTGACTTTAATAAGGCTTTCAAAGTTGTCTCGTGTTGGAAAATATGTCTGCACAGCAAGTAATTTGGTACAAGTGAAGCAGGCACAACAGGAGGTCTGTTTTCAAAGATACCTAAAGAAACAACCACTAGTTTGGACCCCACCAGCCTCTGTGGGGATTGCAGAGCTTTCAGTACATATGTGGAGCATAACTTCAGATTTAGTTTCATGTTGAAGGAATCTAGGTCACAGACACCAAGTTGTCCTTTGAACTAAACCATTGCATATAAGCAGGCCAAAGATACACAACTTCTCTGAATCAGATCATTAAGGTAGACAAAGCTAAAGGCTAGATGCAGCTACTTCAGAGTAAGCAAAAACGTGGCTGAAAACATTTGCACATGCAGTATTTTAGAACAGTTCACTCTCAGCCCAAAGACGGTATTGAATGGAGATCCACAAAAGGCTGTTTTGTATCTAATGCTGTTTCAAATTTTCATAATCAGCTGTTATGAAGAAACCGAGAGCATGCTTTAATTTGTCACTGACACAAAAGAGGAATGGCCTTCAGGTATGCTAGACGTCAACATAATGGAGAATTGATCTGAAAAATTAGTCTGAACTTCATATAGGACACCTAATTGAAATTGTTATCTACAGAAATATAGGACATAGAACTACTGGCTTAGTACTAGTTTGGGAAAACATCAAGCTACTTTATCATAGGCTGAACTTAGATTTTAGAAAAGTCACCCTCTTACAAACAATTTAAAGTCACATCAGAATGTACAAGAAGGAATACAGTGTCAGAGCAGGTGAAACCAGCAAAGCTGCAGGTGAAATATGGTTTGCATCAGGTCTAGAGCAGAAATGCCCATCTTATTGTAGAATCACAGAATGGTTTGGATTGGAAGGGACCTTAAAGACCACCCATTTCCAACCCCCTGCCATGGGCAGGAACACCTCCCATCAGACAAGGCTGCCCAAAGCCCCATCCAGCCTGGCCTTGAACACCTCCAGGAATGGGGCATCCACAGCTTCTCCGGGCAACCTGTGCCAGTGCCTCACCACAAAGAATTTCTTCCTAATGTCTAATTTAAATCTACCCTCCTTTAGTTTAAAGCCATTACTCCTTGTCCTAGCTCTACACTACCTGACAGAGTCCCTCTCCAGCTTTCCTGTAGGCCCTGTTTAGGCACTGGAAGGCTGCTATAAGGTCTCCTCAGAGCCTTCTCTTCTCCAGGCTGAAAAACCACAGCTCTCTCAGCCTGTCTTCATAGGAGAGGTTCTCCAACTCTCTGATCCTCCATTTATGCATGGCACCGTACACACCATTTTCCTCTCTCCTTATGATAGATAGTTACTCTTAAAATTCTCGATGAATGTTAGCAGTATGAACAATAATGCAAAACAAATGTAGCAAAACTGACCCACACAAATCAGTACTACATTATTACTTTAATCCCTTTCTTTTCTGTAGAGCTACTAACAATCCCAAGAAGCTAGTGAGGAAATGAGAACATAGCCTGGCCTTACCTGTCACAGTGTTGGTCAGCTGCCCTCCTGATAGACACTCATCAGCCTGCTGTGGTAAGACCAATATAACACCCTCCTATCTCAACATACCTTCTCCTTTCCTCTACAATCTCATTCATTATGTATATGATCATGAGTACCATTTCTCCTAAGGAAATTAAGCCTTTACTGTCCAAGAACCGACAACACTATTTCCAAATCTAATCTTTTCCAAGGCTATACCTTTTCAGGGATACTTAATAACTTGAAGCAAGTGACAGAAACTGTGCAAAGGACTTATTTATATATATTTTTAGGACTTTATTAGGATTTTTTTCTTTTCACTTACTATTTTAGACAACAGAAGAGGTATGGAATCCCACCACATCCAAAATCCTATGTATGCTTTGCTTCCTTATTTTCTTCCCCACTCTCCTACACTTTCAGGTTGGGTCCATCCTGGATATAGTCCAGAGTACCCCTTTGTACAGCCTGCCTATCTGATTCAAGCTGTCTCTGAAAGGTACGGTGACAGGTCTTATTTTGTTGTTTTAAATAGACTTCAAATTCTCTTCATCAGGAGATGATCCTGACAGTCTCAGCCACCTGCTCATGCTCCCACCTGACATCTATCCATGACCTAGCTATCTGTCACATCACTATAAAGTCATCTGTTTAACAGCAGCTGAATTTCAGCTTCTGTTAAACAGATGTTCTTTTGCAACCTTGCACTGTGTGTAAGAGTTCCTCTAGAAGCCTTGTGAGCACTTTTTGGCCCAGCAGAGACACCATACCCATAGACAGCTCTCTTATAAAAATTAGTTGGACTTTAGTGTAGATCAAGAATGTTCATAACAACAGCTTGGATTCTTGTGCTGCTATGTGCATCTACTGATTAGCAAATATGCATATTACCTGTTTAGCCTGGAAAAGAGAAGACTGAGGGGAGACCTCATCAATGTGTATAAATGTATGAGGGTAGGGTGTCAAGAGGATGGAGCCAGTCTCTTTTCAGTTGTGCCCAGCAGGAGAATGAGAGGCAATGGGCACAAACTGAAACACAGGAGGTTCCGGCTGAATATGAGGGGGCACTTCTTTACTGTGAGGGTGACTGAGCACAGGAACAGGTTGCCAGAGAGGTTGTGGAGTCTCCTTCTCTGGAAATATTCAAAACCCCCCTGGGTGCCATCCTGCACAATGTGCTCTAGGTGATCTTACTTGGCAGGGAGGTTGGACTAGATAATCGTCAGAGGTCCCTTCCAACCCCAGACATTATGTGATTCTGTGATATGGCATTATCTTTAATGAATTAAAATAGCATGTATTCACCATAGATAAGACATATACCGTGCTTTTAACACTCACTTGAACAAGATAGCCCCATCTTTCTGAACTCAAAACATCTTTTTTAACAGGCAAAGCAAATTCTACTCAATTAAGTTTACTTTGTGTGAAAGAGGCAAAAAGTGTTTATCAAGGGTCAGAAATGAAAACATAATACCAAAATATATATTAACAAAAGATGATAGATTTACAAGAGATGGGAGAAGAGAATGTGTGAGAAATTTGCCAGTTTTGGTAAGAGATATACACATGGAGCGTTCAGAACATCAGAACCAATTTATTTTGGTTGGTCTTTACCTATTGTAATCTATCTGAGGGACTGTGTGGTGCTATAAAATATGTGAAGAATTGATTCAGAAGTGCCTTTACATGTGTGAAACAGAACCATTAACTGTAAAAATACAGCTAATATGACATATGCTAATTAACATCTAGCATAAAAATTAGCTTTCTATTGTGATGCTAAAGATTCATAAACTGTGTTCCTGTCTAAGCAAAAAGGTGGAAGTAGAGATTGTTTTTAAAAGTCTGTTGCTTTCTGTTTAAGTGGGAATTTCTTTTCTGAACACTTAGAAGTTTTCAAGACAAATCACATAAAATTCCAGATATTTTTTTTTTTAAACAGGAACTGTGGGTAAACATTTATACAGACAATGCCTACTTTTTGTACACACACAAACAAAAAAGAAAGAAACATTTTTTCTTCATGCACTAGCAGACAGTTTTGATAATGGGTCATAAAGAGAATGAATTCAGATGAACTAAGAGCACTGAAGGTTTTAATTTACAAAATATTGTTAACTGTAAAACAAAAATCCTAAGTGCATAGTGCTAAAATCCACACTATTATATCTTATTGAATTGGGTGGTGCACATCACCAAAATGCCAAAATTTCACAGTGTGACTTATTTACAAGGTAAGCTTCATCTTTTTGAAAAGTCTGTTTTGAATACACCATGGCCTGATTCAGCCACATAATTTTTAGATCCCTAAATTGGAGTGGGTGAATTCCATCCAGTTACTGTTTTCCAAATCTGTATTATTAGTGTTATAATTGTAAACATGCTAACTAATAGTTTAAATCACAAACAAAATGCAACAGATACCTTTCTCAGGCAGGTGCTGAGCCTTGAGGAGAGCTCTATGAAACAGCTCTACTAGGAAGCCTCAGTGGTGGCTCTCCCTGCTTTACTCTGGAGCATCTTTTATTCTGAGTCTCTCACCCATGGCTCCTGCCTGAGCTGCATTGCAGCTGCCTTGTGGTCACTGCACCCTAGCATTTTGCACCTCAGCCTCCTCCCTCTGAGTTAGCTCTCTGGCTTGGCTGTGGCCCAATCACTATGTCCACTGGACAGTGTCTGACACTGGTTTTCACATCCAAACCTGGCCTACCACAGAATTGCTGACCTATTGCTGACTTGACTTGGTGGCTTGACCTCAGACCTGCCATCCCACTGTGGATTTGTCCGGCAGTCTGTGCTCCTGGATGAAGTTCTTGTCACCACTAGACCTGCTCTGCTTGCCGTGTTCAGGCGCTGCAGGATGGCACCCTTCTTAGTGAGGACATTGCCCCTCTCTGTACTTCCCACACTCAGCTCCTGGCTCTCCTTCCTCCTGAAACCCGCAATACCGCCTTTGGTTTGCTAGACTGATTGTAACCACATCTATGGGCAGGCTCAGAGAAATAGGAAGAAACACTCATGTTTAGGGAGCAGCATATGGAGAACAAAAAACATAGTGTCAACATGAAAAATACCAGGTCTGGTAGAAATGGAGGGTAATTTTTGTATGAAAAAGTGTTCCATTTTTGAAATATCGACTTCGAATGAGCATAAACTCAATTTTAAATGGTTCTCCACTTCAGAAACCATATTTAATATGACACGGAATTATGATAGATATGACTATATGTGAGTAGCTCATATTTTTTCCTCAAAGTTCACTCCTCTCACAAGTCCCTCTGATGTACAGCAGAATGATTGCAACCTTGGAAAGAGATGACACTCTTGATAAATAAGTTCCATATGTACTGCAAATTGCCACGGGTTTATACTGTCAATCTCCCAGCTGTGGCGTGGAAAGCACCAACACAGGGAACTCTCCTGGCAGTACACAGAGTGGAATACATTGACCCAAACAATGAAAGGAAGGGTAAATCAAGAGAAAATCAAAGGCTCCTATGAGGATTTCCCTCTCTGTTTGAAGGTTGAGTGAACGGGAATGCAGACAAGTCAACAGCTGTAGGTTCACAGCATTCTTGTAATTACATTCTCTTCAAACAATGAAAGTTAGTGTTACCTTTCTATATATAGTTTAAAAATATATATATTATCTGCCATTGTTATCAGATATATGGCATGTCCTCATTCCCTGTGCACTGATGTGAGAGGATATTTATTTAGATTTATTTAATTCCATATATTTTGGAGAGTCACCAGTTCTCAAGTTGGGATCTTCCATTTGACGATGGTGGACAGATAAAGCAGAAAAGGCTAGCCCAAGACAAATCCTTAGCAAAAGGGCACAAACAGTTCTTCTATTCCAAATTAAAATCACAGGATTTTTCTGTCTTCTCTGACCCCTCTGAAGATGTTGATTTATTGCTCCTTTTATTTCTGATCAAAGCAATTCATTCAAAATTGAGAAGTCATGAATTCATGTTACTGAGTTCATGCTTTGTGTAAAAGAACTTGCATTTATAAATTATGGTAAAAACACTGAGTACACTGGAAAAAAAAATAAAAATAAAAATAAAAAAATAATAAAAAAAGAGCAAATAATAACTTTCTAAGAGGAAGTTTTATTAAACTTGAAAAGTTAATAAAAAATATAGGAAACTTAGCTGCTCAGTTCCATCAGTTTATTATTCCTCCAGATTTTACTAATATGAAAAACATCATTCTTCTTAAATCATAGAAGACTACACTTTCAAAATGGATAGTTTACTTATTGCTAGAAAACGTGTTTAGTAAGGGCTCTGTCCTGAAAAATGCAGAGGAGCCTTCATGTATCAGTGTTTGCCCAGGCAAAATCTGTGTTTGTTCATGTAAATTTCCAGCTAGAACACATAAATACTGATTTGTTTGCATAAGGAATATATTTTTACTGGCAAAAACTTTTGAAAGTGTGGCCTAACATCTAGTACCAGACTATTTAATGGCCTTTTAAAGAGAATGTTCGCAGGCATTTTTTTTTTTTTTTTGAACCTTGTCAAAATATAGCAAATTTGAAATATATGTGTTCAAATATCCAGGTTTGACCATTCTGAATCTTCAGTGCAGCGTTTCAGAAAGGTTTCACAGAAGGGAAAAAGGACTCTGTTTAAAGCAGATACCTGGGAAAACAAAGACATATGTTGAGTTCTAGTTGCTGCATCAAACTTTTCTGATGCTAGGCAAGTATCCTAATCAGTCACTCAGCGTCAGGAAGAAGTGGGAATACTGATACTTCTTTTTCCTGTCTTGCTTCATGAACCTTGAAGCTCTTTGGAAACGGGATTGTCCCTGATTATGTATGGTTAGGGTTTGCAGGAATAAGACCTAGATCTCAACTGGAAGATCTAGGAACTACAGGAGCAGGAGTGGACAGTGTGCAACTAAAAATGTGAAATATTTCATTATTTTTAATATTGTCTTTCTAAATGCATTTCCTTAAGTGCTCATTAAAAAAAAAAAAGCGGGGGGGGGTTCTAACTTTCTTTTGTCTAAGGTTCAATGAACCAAAATATCTACTATGTATTTTGAACACTGAAAAATAAAGAACAAAAATATTAAATTTTATAATTTAAGTAAATTTCAAATATTTTAAATTTTAGGTAGTGGTTTGGCTATTAAAAAAAAAAAATAGATAAACATGTTAGTCTTGAGAAACATGACATTAAGATTACTTTCTTCTACTACTGTTCTAAATAGTGGTCATGAAAAATGACTTTCCATGATTCTCTGGGAAGTTATATGAGGGAAAGGGGTACTTTTTAAAATTTATTTTGCAAGGATTTGCACATGAAACCATAACACAACATGAAGTAAGATAAAAATTCCATCATTTTTGTCAAAAATGTATCTACTCCTCTACACCTAGGACTGAATATAAAATAGTTTTATAGGTGTACACTCTCTTCAACAGTAAATCAGCAACATTATGTCACAAGTAAAATCACCACTTTTCTTCACAGTTTAAGTTTCAAAACTTTTAATTCAGCATATTTTTTCATGGCAGAAAAGCACACTTTGAGTCCACGGACAATATTTTTCTTTTAGATAAAAATGGGCCATGAGAAAAGGAACATCAAACATGCAAATTGTTTTGGGGAAAAAAAAAAAAAAAAAAAAAAAAGGCAATTATAACTCGGGCAGCACAAAAAAAATGACTTAATGTTGGCTGACCAGTAGCCATTATCTACTTTTTCCACAATAAAATAAAAGATGAAAGGATGTTCAGTTTCAGATCAAATGAAACTCTTCAGCTTGGGTGGTGTTTTTCATTTATCACCTATTTCACTATTAAATGTAACTAACTTCTGAAATAAAGTTTTTTGAATAAAAGTATAAAAAAAATCTGTGAAACATCATTATTAATTTGATAAATTTTCAGTTAAAACAACCTGTGCTCACAGATGTTTTTATTTACTCTGCATACAAAGAAAGTAATCAAAAATATTTCACTCAACTCTACTTGGCAGCTAGACATCTCTTAGTTTATGTTACTGGCATAGAAAAGATTTTTCAGCCTCTGAAAGCTCATGAGATTTGCTTCAAACCATCAATGTAAGTATTTAGGGGAAAATTATAGCTGTTTGAAATCTGACCATACTCCATGATGGTACCATTTCAAAGGGACTGAACCTTGTTGAATTCAGGGTGTATCTGGGCTAACAATAACCTAGACTCACCTACATGGAGCTTTGTGTAGCTGCAAAATTCAGACACAAAGCTGGGTAAGTATTTGAAGACAAACAGCACTTTCAGTTCACTGTAGCTACACAACTTTCATTACACTTGTGGCCACCATCTTGAAAGGACCACCAACTAGAGATGACTAAAAACCCAAAGTCTACCTACATGTGTTGTCTCCCTAGAAACAAGAAGCAGCAGTAACTGCTTACATTCATTGCTATGCTGGATCCATTGTATTGGATGCAAAATGTAATCTATTTTGACCAGTGAATCATTCAGATGTACCTTTTTAGGCTCAAAAACTTCCTTTCAAGTAGTGGCACAGTTATAGCTGTTGCTGAGAAATCATTATGTTATTGTATTCTCTACAACTGTGCTCTTTCATCACCTTTTTATTACTGTTATTGTCAAAGGAACACCTAGAATTTGTGAAAAGAATACACATGTAGTTTGCTTTTTGCTGTGTGTCTTAAGAAACCAATCCCTGTTCCAATAGGTTGACAGTCAGCCTCCAATGTTATTTCACTGCAGAGTCAGAGCATTTGTGAAACTATAATTCTACTTGCCACCCATGACTCTCCCCTAAAATCTTCTGGTGAAAGTTCAGTTTTTCTGTTTCTTCAGAAAGTAGTCAGTGAAGAACCGAATTAATTGATTTTTCCAAGTCAGCGAAGGTTTTTGAAGCAACCACAACATTTGGCTTCTGAAACAACTGTATGATCGATTCTTTTCCTGAGCTGTACAGTTCCCAGCCAGAGGCTGCAGAAGGTGGTAGAGACCTCATAGTTCCTCATGTCAGGAACATGACTAGGTAATCCACATAAATTATTTCTTATTTTATTTTTGTATTTTGTTGTTGTTGTTTGTTTGTTTGTCTTTTTTTTTTTTTCTTCTCTTAAAGCTATTCTTATCACACTACCCACCCCTTGCTAATGATTGTAACCAAGTTCAGACCTCCCTTGGGCAGAATGGTTACATCAGTTTAATGGCACCCACACTTCCTTTGTGGAGAGAGAATCTCTGTGTAACCTGTTAGGAACACTTTCTTGTCCCATTTTTGCTAGAGATGTACTAACAGACAGAAAAAGAGTGAACAGGATGTGTCCTGATAAGTCATTTCTGATCTTAATTATTCTGATGCGATTCCATTGAATTATCAGTCCGTTTTTTTGCCTGTAAAAAGATGATCTGAGGTCTTCGCTAAACTCTGAATTTATAAATCTGTCTTTCTTATTTTGTCCTCCCATTTATCTAACGGGTGGTTTTACAGGACTTCACATCCATGGAAAATGGGGGCTATAGAGAGTGGAACAGAATAGAATTTGTTTGCTTATTTTTTTTACTGATTACTGAGCAAACATTCCTATGCCTAATGCTAGCCAGCAGTGTTCAAATAATAAGATGCATTCCAAATCCCATGAATTTCAGATACTCAACATGTCTGGTAACTGATGCATTGCTTATTTTATCCACAACATAGGGGTTAGCCACGGGGAATAGAATTTTAAATGTCAATGAATCTTTAAGAAAATACTCACACAAGTGTACTAATACCATGTGTATAAAAATATACCACTAGGGAAGATGCAGATTAGAATTGTTATATAAATGTAGTAATATATACAAAGTCAAATAGATGTACTTTAAGAATTTATCTTTCTTTTCAGTGAAAAATATATTGACTACTAATTTCATACAGTATTTTATGACATCAAAACAAATTAAGAAATACATGCTTGAAAAATAGCTGTTTAAGTATATAGATACATATATTGCCTGCTATTGCATTAAACCAGGTAAAGCAGAGAGGGTATAAAGGAGCATTTTAAAAAGATCATACTAAGTCCTTCTTTGTTTCGTGTACAAACTCACTGGTTTCTGTTGCTTTCATGTAGCTTATTTCTAAGAACTGTATCCACGCTCCCCTGTCCTCAGCAAGTAGATGTCCTCTTAGTCTACAGAAAAAAAAAAACAAAAAAAAAAAAAAAACATTCTTTGTTATTCTTCATCCCCTGTTCCAAGCCATGTGAGTGCTTTTTTTCCCCAGAATTTCCTCCCTCAAATAAGCACTTTTTTTTTTTTTACAGTCCATTAACTTTTTTTTTTACTTTTTTTTAATTTATTTTTTTATTTTTTTATTTGTTTGTAATTCAGAAATCTGATGGTTTGCTTGGTTCAGCTAAGCACCTGGAATTTGTACAAATCCATTGGATATTTTTTAATTTGTAAAAAGTAATTTGTGGAAAAGTAATTTTAAAAGATCTTGTTTATGTTTGTTTGCGATGGTCATATAAAAAAAATCACATTCAAACACTGACTATTGTTACAAATGCAACAACCCCAGCTATTTAAAAAGAAGCTTTATGTAAAGATATAGAGTATATTCTCTAGATTCCAACCATTCACAAAGTAATTTGATTTATTTAGAAGGTCTGACCTCCATATTGAGTAAGTGAAGTTAAAGACTCAAAACAAGAGGAAATTAAATAATAAATAATTTAGAGCAACAGAATTACAAAAATGCTGTAAACATTCAAAACAGAGAACTCCATTCACTTAGCTTGTATGACCTTTCTGAGCCTGCTTTTCACATCTATTCATCACAAGTGTGCTATAGGAATTGCTTTGCAAAATTGTAAATTCAGAGTGAAAACTGAAGAGCAGTTTTAGTTTGCAGGTGCTAGTCATACCAACAGTAATTCATACTAGAAACATGGCTCTCAGATTTTTCCTTAGATGGATATAATCACTGTCATCTTCTTCCATTAACTTTGAATCTGGGCTTACACGTAGAAACAGAAATGTTATTATATTCAGCATATGAAATTCCTATAACGAGTAATAAACAGGGCTGAAACTAGAGGAGTAAAGATGCTAGAGTTCCTGGACTGCTCTAACAACTTGCCCCACTGGATCACAGTCATATTGTTCCTGTTGATGGTATTTTACAGCAGAACTTCTCAGGGTTATTTTACTCTGTGTCATGCTTCTTCACTGTGGTCAGGCACACATTTAAAAACCATGCAGAGCCTACCAAGTGATGTTTGATTAATCTTTATTCTAATATAACAGCACTTCAGCCCACTGAATTGTTCAGGAATCACTGCATTGGCAGTTCTTGATCATGACTGACCTCCCTGAAATCTTTATCAGATTTGTCTCTGTATACATCAGATTCTTCTCATTAAAAACAGTACATCTCAACACCAGGTGTTCCTCATTCTTACTGGCTGTGCTCATCATACTTCACCATAAAAGATGCCTTAGACTAAGCTACAGATATGCAATATTGCTGCTCCTCAGTAGTTGTTGGTGGCTAAATATTTTTACTAGAGAAACAGACAATCCTGCTCCTGTAGTATGTCTTAGCTTAAATCATCCACGAGGCTTTATTAGCAAGAAATGTTACCAAGTATTACACTTAGTGATTTGTTGATGATATCTGATTACTTACTGTTAACTAAACTTGTTCAGCATCTTCACATTGTACTACACATTAGGTTTTTCTTGCCACTTCAAGCACAGTTGTCAACCATCTTTTATATATTTTCTGTCTATTTCATAGTAAATTGATTATTAACATATATCAGCACTACTTAAAAGTTAATGTAGGACATCTGCACTACTGAAAGAATTTTGCAATTATCATGGCATATTTTCCATTCCCATTTTAAAAATTAGCAAAGACTTTTCTGCTTTAGTATCACTTCCTATCAGATTAGGTAGACAATTTATTACCTCATTACACTCTACAAAACACAAATTTGAACACTTTTCTCGGGAATCGAAAGTTGTTCCCTGTGGACACACTACTGTCTTGAGCTATAATACTACATATCGTCTTTTAAAATTGTATATTCTTATTATATTCCCACTTTTTTTTCCCAAGCAGCTGCCAAGATGAAAATATCTAAGCCAAAACAGACTTGTTTTTCTGTAATTCCTCCATATCTTTGAGTGCACCCTCAGTAAATTTGCAGACAACACTAGGTCGGGGGGAAGTGTCGATCTGCTGGAGGGCAGGAGGGCCCTGCAGAGGGACCTGGACAGGATGGATCAAAGGGCAGAGGCCAGTGGGATGACGTTCAACATGGCTAAATGCCAGGTCCTGCACTTTGGCCACAACAATCCCATGCAGAGCTACAGGCTTGGGGCAGAATGGCTCGAAAGCTGTGCAGAGGAAAAGGACCTGGGGGTGTTGGTCGATGCTCGCCTGAACATGAGCTGGCAGTGTGCCCAGGTGGCCAAGAAGGCCAACGGCATTCTGGCTTGTATCAGGAATAGTGTAGCCAGCAGGACCAGGGAGGTGATCGTCCCCCTGTACTAGGCTCCAGTGAGGCCGCACCTCGAGTACTGTGTTCAGCTTTGGGCCCCTCGCTACAAGAAGGAAATTGAGGCCCTGGAACTGGTCCAGAGAAGGGCTATGAGGCTGGTGCAGGGCCTGGAACACAAGTCCTATGAAGGGTGGCTGAGGGAACTGGGGTTGTTTAGTCTGGAGAAGAGGCGGCTCGGGGGAGACCTTATGGCTCTCTACAGCTACTTGAAAGGAAGTTGTGGGGAGGTGGGGTCAGCCTCTTCTCACAGATAACCAGTGATAGGACAAGAGGGAATGGCCTCAAGTTGCACCAGGGGAGGTTTAGGTTAGAAATTAGGAGACATTTCTTCTCAGAAGAGTAGTCAGGCATTGGAATGGGTTGCTCAGGGAGGTGGTAGAGTCACCATCCCTGGGGGTGTTTAAAGAAAGGTTGGACGTGGTGCTTAGGGACATAGTTTAGTGGGTGACATTGGTATTAAAGGTATGATTGGACCAGATGATCTTGGAGGTCTTTTCCAACCTTAATGATTCTATGATTCTATCTCATACCAACTCCTCTGTGTAGCTCTTTAGCATACGTAAAACTATAAAAGTTAGATGGGACCTTATCAAGTGAGAAATTCCTGCAGTAGTTTTTTATTTTTATATTCTCATGTTAAAAAATGGGGATTTGACACCTACTTCCCATTTACTTTGGTTTAGTTTTCAAAATTCCTGATTTAAAAAATATTTTGTAAAATCTTTGATTTAACTTGTAGGTTCTTTTGTTTTAATAATTCATCAGAAACTTTGTTGTTCCTTCTAGCTCTAACCGCTTCCTTATACTCCTCAAAAAGAATAAAAGTGATGCTTCCACAAGTTGTTCAGCAGCCTAGAAAATGGCTTTGAATCTTTGTCTTTATCTGCTTCACCACTGAGATACTCATTAAAACAGTCCATTCTTTATATGACTGCATGCCTTATAACAAAGCTTCAGTATCAACACTCTCTGTACACATCAGTCAGTGGTCTTCCAAAGCCAGCTCTTGGTGACTAACATCATTACGTGACTCTGGTCTATTCTTTAGATTCTCTACTTTAGCTGTGCCTCATTTCTTATTTTCAGTTCTTTGAAGGAGCAGTTTTCTCTCTTTCATAATAGCAGCCTGTATCGCAAGTAACTTCCCTAAGTCTGAATTAACTCTGTTGTATTAATCAAGTTTGTGGTTGATCGGGTAGATAAGAACTTCATCACTGAATGGTAGTGTTCTTGCAAATGCAATTGTGAGGTACAATAAGGCAGTCTTCAGGTCTGCAAATCTGATTAATGTGATTCCACTGTAAGCAGCTGTCAGAAATATAGTCCCTTCTCATTTTCCCACTTTAATACTTCAGTGTCAAGATAATTTTAATGTCAACTTTAGAGTCTGTTATATGTTCCTTGAGTTCTTTCTAGAATCCATTTGCTGCTTCGGTGAGAGCACATACACTGATACCAAGTTTGCTCGCAGCTGGCTTCAAAGACAGTGACCACACCAATAGGTTCTTTTTCTCAGAGGTTTCATTTCTTTTCCATTCTTCTGAGATTAAGATGTGCTTTTGAGATACCATGTTTTGCTTCACCCTATTTGGCTGGGATTTTGCCTTTGATGAAATCCAGATGTTTCATGTTCTCAGCTCTTATTCCATTTTCCATACCTGGGTAATTTATCTGTTTTATTGTTTATCTAATTGGCTTTTTACCAAAAGGAGAAGAATTTCATCCATTGCCCACTCACCAAGCTAGAAGACCAGATCCAGACTCTGGCACATCCTCTCTAGCCTGCCCATTCCAGGAGGTTCTGCTTGCAGCAGAACATGTTTGGCATAGCTCCCAGGGCCGTGGGAACACACAAGAGCTGCCACCATGACTGGAGACTAGTTTAGAGTAACAAATAGATTCAAGGGAGACCAAAGCAGCTCACAAACAAGTGGCAGACAGAGGCAGAACTAAATTTACCAAGCAACACATTCTGTCCACTCCTTGCTCATTCATCTCTAATGACTCTGTTTATGAGCATAATTATATTTTTCTGCAGGGTTGTTTGAGAGTACATTTTTATGACTGTATCATGGAGCAACTTGCTAACTCCCCCAAATAAAGCTTTTGTTTGTTTGTTTGAATAATTAAATTCCAGCTGAAAGATCTTACTTCACCAAAGAGGGTACAGAAGATCCTCTCTAATATTCATGAAAAAGTGTTATAAAGTGGATTTTTTTATGAGTCACAACATGCATAAAATCATTCTTAATATAATTAGCTATTTTATTTTTAGATAATAAAATGAACTTGAAGGCAAATGTAAAATATCTATGAAGGATAACTTCCTGTAGCAGAAAATAAGCAGGACACTTGACTCTTTGAAAAGCAGAACCATACTCATTTATCATTTTTATTTACGTCCTCTAAGTTACTCTTAAGCCAGCCATTATTTTAAAACCAAAACTAATACTTTACTAGATTTGCTGCAAACCATTTTTAAAAGTATGGTCCAAATAGTTTGTAATACTAGAATTGAAACAAACAAAAAACAAAGAGAGAGAGAGATTGGATACCCTGAATGAAAGCTGAACTTTTAAGTGGCCAGTGAAGAGTTGTAAGGAGCAAATGAGTGATGCCTCACTTATTGTATTATGTTAGTAGAAAAAGTACTGTACCTTCTACAGTCACATCTTTTCCACAAAAATAAATAAATAATAAAATAAATAAAAATCATATATTTGTCATGAGAATTATTTTTAGGCAGTTCTATTGTCATAAAATTAGAATTTTACGCAGATTTAAAACTTCTCACACATTGTTCCAGACTATAGTAAAAACATCCTGTGGCCCTACAGATACTGTGGGAGCTATTATTGTTCACTGCCTCTGCATATTGTGTCCCCCTATTATGCCAATATAATCATTTTATATATGCAAATTAACTCTAGAATGTTTATTAGAAAATATATTTTTTTACTTAATTAGCAGTATGCACAGCCAACTAACAACTTTTACTCTGCACTTAAAGGATTAGATTCTCTTAAAATACTGGCAAGTTTAGTCATGCAAGGCAATATATACCAAGCTTTCTGAAAAATGAGGTCTTTTGAAAACTATGGATTTTGTGAATCTCTTTTAGGCTTTGACTGATGTCATCATAGAATATATAGAAGAATGTTTTCCCTTGCAGGCCTCAGCTTCCCTTGGATGGCTTTGCAGCTCACCATCAACTAAACTATCTACTCATGAGCTTAGATAAATGGGAATTTACTGAAAGCCAGCCAAACACTAAAAACTCACTCTTAGCTCACAACAACCAGAGTTTGTGGAACATGCAGTACAAAAAAAGTATACATTTAGAGCCTGTTTCTTAATCATAGCTATTTGAAACCATAAGAAAACACACATATCAAATGTTAATCTTTTGTCTTGAAGGTATAGTCATGCTGATGAGAGAGGACCATTACCCTCAAGGCACTGTCCACACCATCCTCAAAGTAAATGGCAACAGTCCAATGGTCATAAACGGGGCCAAGATGTATCAAGATTATTTTCCAACTACATGATGAACTTTATGTTTTTGCCTGTGTTCTTCTTATTACAATGCAATTAGCAGAAGAAAGGGGACAGCATAAAGTCATATGAAAAGATCTTAAGAATTATTCTGCAATTAAAAATGTGACAAGAAACTATCAATTCACCAAGAAGAAAAAATGACAGGATTAAATAGCAAAGTAACAATACTGCTAAAACAGCTACTGTAGCAGAAAGTAGAACACTGGAGTAAAGCAGGGCTTTTAAGCTGAGGAAAAAATGTGAAAATGTGAAACATAAAAAGCCAGGAAAATTATACGCTGACAAGTCTCTTCTCAAAAACAAAAGGAGTAGTAGAAAATTATTCCTTGGAAATGTAAAGCACTTTAGCTGAGAAAACACATGTAGAGCTAATCCACACAAATGTGCTATGGGGCTTTCACAAAGTGAAATTATACCTTCACCTTCTTAGATTTTCTTGAAATCAGCTCCTTTTCTCACACACAAAAAGGACAAGGCAGGGCAGGAAGTCAAAAAACTCAACAAACATGGTAATAAATGCTGTCCCTTCTAAATACTGTCCTTTAAAACACAACACTCAGAGAGTATTAAAAATGGAAACACACTTCATAAACACATTTGGATGCAGCTGCCAAACTGTGTCTGCAATAATACAGTAATGTGCCAAAGTTATGCTACTGGCTGGTCAGCCTCCACTACAATTTGAACATTCAGTCAGATATTTTGCATGTTATTGCAGATTCTGAGTTTATGGTTGCTTGCATGTCCACTTACTTGCAAGTTGTTCAGGCATGACGACACTGACAATAACCAATATCAAACTCAAGAAAAAATCCTCAAAGGCCAGTACATGGGTAATAGGCAAGACATAAGAATGGAAAATCTAAACTGGCCTCAAGAAAGGCGTTTAAGTGCTAAAATTTAGATCCCCCACAACATGTTCTTTCTATATCATAAACTTTTTTTTTTTTCACATAGCAGCATCACTGTCACAATAATATCTAATTTTAATACGAGTCATCTAGAAATCTGAATTAACAAGAAAAAGCAGATCTGAGTGAAAGAAAATACACCAATTAAAAATCACCTTCTCTAAAGCACTTCCAGAAAGTCAGGAAGAGGCATAAATTCTGTGCATAACAAAAGACAGTGAGCAGTGAAAACCAGCATAAGAAGCAAATGGAAAAATGTATATAGCACTTTCAAAGACATTGAAGTGATTACTGGTAAAGAAATAGTAAACCTTTATCAGTTTAATAAGATCTCAGCAGGAAAGTTTAGGGCTAGCTTACGGTAAGCAAGGAAAGATTCTTCAAACAGAAAAAGAAAGCAACAGGTGAATGTTTTCAAGACCTGCTAAGCAAATCCACATCTAAAAAAAAGTAATTATTATTATTTTCTCAGGAAGAGACATGTAACACATCACATCTCAGCATACGTAAGAGTCAGTAAAAAAGATTGCTAGTAAGTACCTTACAGCTGAAGGAAGCTCTATGTCAGAAGATGCAGTGCTGGAACACTGGAAAAAGTATAGAAATCCACCACATATATATATTCATTGAAAGAAAATGCCTTAGACTAATTATGATATTGAATGATCTGTATTTCTAATTAGTTTTAAGATTTGCCAGAATTAAGCTATTTGTTGCCTTTAACGTTATCCTTAAAAAAATACTCTGATAGAGTTTTGTACAAAATCCTGAAAGGGGAGCCAGTTGATGGAGCATAAAAACAGATCTAAGCTAAAGCATATCTCCATAAAACAACACTGAAAGAGAAGATGTTATGGTCTTTACAGCTTGGGTCACACTAGAAGTAATACAGGATGCAAGTGTAAGAGAGCTATCTTTGTGCCCCAGTAGTGTAATGGCAGCATGGACAATTTCAAGTCCATTTTCTTTATGCTAGGACTTTCACCTAGTGTGCAAATTAAAGCTCTATGTTTTTGTTTGTTTGTTTTGTTTTTGTTTTGTTTCTTTGTTTTTTGGTCACGATAGCATGTCTCTCTCTTAACTTCTGCATCTGCTTTGCGGTGTACAAGATAATCATACAAAAAATGCATCACTGGAAAAACTGCTGTATTGGATTTGAAGTGTGGTGTATTCCTGCAGGCTGAAATCAAACTCTTGAGAATGGATGGGAGTGGAATCAATGTTGTTCTTAAAAAGCAGATTCAGCTTTAGCTCAATATATCACTTTTTTCAGAGGCAAAGGTCCAACACTAAGTCTCCCTGAGGGATGGGATTTATCACTAATAGAATATTCATTTGGTTTTCTTCCGATATTCTGTATTTTACTTTCAGAGGTGGCAATTTTTCTTCTTCTTATCAGAATGTACAACATGCAGTAGCTGTTTCAATTTATATTTAACTGAAATCTTGTATATTAATGAGGTATGGTGTGCGTGTGTTAGCTAAGTGGGCCAGAGCACAGTGTTTAGGCACATGAGGTTTTCCATCAATGAGTGACCTCATTAAAGTCGACTGATTTCCTTGCTTAGTAAAAGTTACTGTGTCTTGAATACTCTGCTGAACAGGAGTCATAAAGAGAGCTGTACCTGAAGAACAAAGGTGGTACAAGAGACATTTAGAATCCCAGTTCTCTTTGGAGGATATGATATTTCATGTCAGGTGAGCAAAAGAAAGCTGATAGTAAAAACTTTTTTCATGAAATCATTTCAGTTCTTTTTTCTATTTCCTCGCTTTAACACATTAGATCTTTGAATTGTAAATTGTTTTACATTCTTTCTTAAAAGAAATTTTCTTACTAAATTCTATCCGTGCTAAAAATTATGGAAATGATATTTTGCATACATATTGGTGAAACCTAATGCCAATGTTACTTTATTGTCTTGCAGACATTGATGGTGATACACAATGAGCGTATTTTCCTAGGAGTGAAATGGTCACACAGCTTTTCGAGATGGGACCTAGAGAAAATGGCAGCTTTAGTTGTCATTGTCAGTGAGTACATTCGAGGTTAAAAAAAAAAAAAAAAAAAAAAAAGATCCAGTTACTACATATAACACAGTACAAATTCCTGCACATAAAGCTTTATGAAAATGTCTGTGTTGTGCTATAAAACACCAAAAATCTGCATTAAGATAGTAATAAATTTGTAAATTAATTTTTTTAAGAGTTAACAAATGTCAGAATTATTGTTCTCTGTGTAACACTAAGCAAGTTCCATTGTACTTTTATATAACACTGAGCACATAAATTAACTAATTTTGTACTTTTTTTAGTTTGTTTTTACAGGATTTCTACTTCAATTTGGGATTCAACCAGCAGGCATTCAATTGGTCAGTTAGTGAGAAAATCTATGATATTTTGAAATAAATTTCCCATTCCTGACCTAAGGGAAGGTATCCCTGCTTATGGAAGGGTGTTGGAACTAGAAGGTCCCTTCTAACCCAAACCATTCTATGATTCTATAAGCTCTCTAATGGTACTCATCATTATAGCTTCTTAGTAAAAGAATATTTGAAAATGTCTACTAATTGATCTTTGTAACACTGCTGTGAAGAGACAGGGTTGACTATCCCTAATTTACAAAGGGATAGCAGAAACAAAGAGCAATTAAAGACAAAAATATTCATTAAATTTGAATAGTTGGATTTTAGGAGCTTCTGGTGATGCATACAACATTTTATGTATCCCACACTAGGGTCCTTTTGATTCCATCACAGACAAGAGAGTAAAGTAGTAGCAGAAAATTAAGAACACCTTTTAAGTGGTCATTTATAAAGCACTAAGTTTAGGGAATTCTGCCATGTCTACAACAAATAGAATCTGATTATCTGAATAATATCCAAATCTCTTAGAAGAACCTTTGTTTTTCACCCTCCCACAGTCTTCTGGCTCATTTCTCTCACATTTTGCAATTTCTGCAATGAATAAAGTAAGCCTACAGAGAGCAGTCTCTTTGCCTGTGTAAGCCTTCTACACCACGAGAGTACAGTCCATCATGTGTATAAAGCAGGGGAACACCAAAGAATGGGAACACAATATAGTTCAAGACAGTTTCATAATTCACAAGGAAGGAAGAAAGCACTTTTTTTTTCTTTTATTAGAATGTTAATCAGGCTTAGAATTCTCCTGTTGTGGAACTTTGAGAAATGGAACAATACAGTATGTTTAACTACCTTTGTAGGACAAGATTACGTTGTTAAATTAGATTTTATTGATAGTAATATCCACAAGTGTTGTATTAAAGACATTTCAGAAATGCGTCAACAGAGATAAGATATGGTCTTGTCATAACCTGTAAAATAAATGATGCAGAGCATCTTTGATATTATACAAATGTATAAGGACAGGTTTACTTCCTTCTACTTACTCCTAAATTCCTAAATTGAAAATTTGGGTTCTTGTATCTCTTTCAGCAATGACCCAGGGAATGTCTGCCTTCTGGGAAAAAAGGAGACTGCTAGAATAGATCCTACCAGAAACGCTCCTCTTTGACACTGCAATATAGGCTAATCATATTTTAAAATATTTAAGAGTTGTCCTTGAATTGTACAAAAATCATACAATTTTATATATCAAAAATGCAGTCTGGAATGTTAAGCAAGGATTTCACAAACATCTTTTTTTATATTATTTTATTTTTTTATTTTTTAAATATGTGTCTTGTATACCTATTTTGACTGATGGAAGCAAAAACTGAACACACATACCAAGGGCCAAGAAGTACACCAAGTACAGAGAATCTTTTTAATTCAGATTATCTGACTATTCTTCTGAGGATTATAAATACAGGGTATGTGGGTATGTGTTTATAACATCATGCACCCACAGTAGCTGTGGAACAGGGCTCTGGGGACACATGTTTCCTGAAGCCGTTCTCAGTGACTGTAACATTAATTCCAGCAAAAAATATTGCTGGAATTACTCCATGGGAACAGAACTACAGAAACTACTCTTTAAGAGATTAAGAAGTCTGATATATGTACACTATTGGGGCTGAGTGTATCATTCAATTAGAGAGGAAAATTATTTACTTGGACACTAAAGCTACTTCCAGTCCAAGTTTGAGGACAGATTCTAGTACTTTTATACTTGTTAATTTTCCATAGAGTAGTAGCAGCTGCAATGCTTACTGGAGTGATCAGTAAGATCAGAAAGTGCCCTTGTTCCACCCTGAAGTAGCAGTACTCTGTTTTAGGAGTTGCTTTCATTCTCTCTTCAGATTTGCTCTGTTTTAGCAGACAACTTTGTTGTGAGTTTCTCTGTGCTGAATCTTTTCTTATTTCCAACTTGTGTTTTTCAGCCTTCTACCTATCTTTATCAGACAGAGGGCCCAACTTGTTGATTACAGTAATGAGCAGAGTGCACACTACAACTCAGGAGTAAGCATATTCATTTCTCTCATCATGTCAACACGGAGGTTTCTTTGTGGCCCACTCCTGAGCACCTCCTGAGCACCTTCTACTTAAGATTTACTTCAGGTCTGTAATTTAGAATTAAGATTTTTTCATTATCCACTGTCTTCCTTCCTCAGACTGTATAACTGCTCTACACAAAACCATTTTTCTTGATGGCTTTTCACACTTTCTGTTAGGTTCATGCTGAGTTCTAGAAGAAAAGGACAAGAAATCAGCCTCCCGCTTCCGAAGAGGACAGGTCCTCACAGGGACAATGAAGACAGTTGGATGGCAAAGCAGCTCCTTCAGCCAGGTCCCCTCCATGGCTCTCATTGATCAGAGTTGCTAAGGGTACAGAAAAAAAAAAAAAAAAAAGCCCCAGAGCAAGAACTTGTTTCTTCTTCCCCATCTGCCTCACCAATTACTATGTCTTCTGCTTTCTAATCACATAGAGTTGTCTACAATTCAGGCTGAAAAGGTATCAGAGAAAAAGGAAGAAAAGAATAATCAGAATCAGAGGAAGAAAAGTGTAATGGAGATGCCTGATAGCAGAAAACTTACATTACCTTGAGGAAATAAGGTTATGTTGGTGAGCTAATGCTAAAGAAGCATCATTTAATTAGTGAGAAGAAGTCTAGTAGAATGATCTTTGAGAATCAACAAGCATGGAGGTCCTAGAAGTCATTCTCACATGTTCACTTTAAACAGTAGAACTGCACTTAAATGAACCAAGTTTGAGTGTTTGTTACCCGGCAGATGTCTGCATAGTTAGGATTTCCTCATGGGTAAAGAACTATGTGGTTTTGAGTACCAGATGAGTTGATCCAGGATATTTTATTATTCTGATCTAGCCTGGTGGTCTCTAGAAGAAGAAAAATCTATTTTCAGCTCATTTTCTTCTTTCTTAATTTTCCCACAAGCATGTAAATAAAAATTGCCATGAAATTATATCTCACTGGTATGGATTGCTGGTCTTTGATGTCCTTCTTTTATCTGTCCCATTGTATCCAGGTATTTCTTTCATGTTCTGGTTCTGCACTTTTACATGTTCCCACATGAGCATGATTATTTTACATCTTCAAGGTGGTTCATATTGTTTTCTGCCATTGACAAAGATTTCAGTCTCTGCCAAATTACTGACATGAGCTGAGATCCAATGTATAGGTTGAAGTATTAAATGAAGCAACAAACTCTCTATTATCTGACTATCAGAAATAAAATACCCTTGTTGTTTTGGGGCTACATATACCACTGAAGTCCTGACAGATGTTACACTGTGGGATTTAATCAAAGTCAGTTTTAGTGATGTAGTTCTTAAAGTCTAACCAGGAAGAGAATTCAGGAGAATCCATAGGCCGGGTTATGAAAGCCTACAGATCCAGCATATTCTTTATCTGGAAACCAGCAGGCTGTTTGAGGCAGTTTATTTTAATAGCTCACGTATCCAAACTCTCTCACAACTGATTCCCTTATCACTCTGTTTCTAAAATGTTCCATCTCCTGGCAGGCCCAGCCAGAGACATAGTCATGATCAGAAGTGGCAAGAAAGTGCTTCCAGAATTGTAATTTACCTCTGCCACCAAAGCAGGGGTAACTCTCACTGTTTTTTGAAGATGAACAGAAGAAGCCCTACATCTCTCTCTCTCTTACTCTTGTCTGTAATAGAAGTGAAATAAGCTCTAGAAGTACCTCAGAAAGAGGAGCAGGCTAAAGAAAAAGACTCTCCAAGGGTCCTGTATGAGTGTTCTGCTTCTTAGCCTCCCTACTGCTTTGAGCAGTAGCACATAACAATGACTGTGCATATGTCTAAAAAATCCAGCACATTGCTCATGAATCTGGCAAAGGGATGGATGAACGTGGGAATACTGTGTCTGCTGATGGCAAAAGGGACTACATGGAAGCAAAGAAAATGTGAAAGAAAGCAGATGTCACTCATATCTCCACAGAAATCAAGTATCATTTCAAGAAGTGCAAGAAGGAAGATCTGACTGACAGGCCAGTCAGCTTCACATCAGTCCCTGCAAGAGTGCTGCAACTAATCCTGGAGACCATTTCCAAACACATGAAGGACAAGAAGGTGATCAGAAGTAGCCTGAGTGATTTTACCTAGTGGAAGCCATGCTTAACCAACCAGATAGCATCCTATCCTTATCAGATAATGGGAAGAATGATGGATGTTACCTCAACTTCATTAAGGTCTTTGAGGCAGTCTCATTAACAAACTCATATACAAGCTGACACAGTATGGGCTAAATAAGTGGACAGTGAGGTGGATTGAAACAGGCTGAACAACCTAGCCCAGAGTGTTGTGATCAGTGACACAACGACCAGTTGGAGGCAAGTCACTAGTGCCGTACACCAGAGGTCAATACTAGGGCAATATTTTGTAACCTCTTCATTAAGGACCTAGAAGATGGTTCAGAGTCAACCCTCAGCAAGTTCAAAGGTCACATAAAACTGGAAGGAGTGGACTTCAGCAAGGTGAAAAACTGTGTGAATAGGAATCTTATGAAGTTCAACAAAGGGAAGTACAAAGTTCTACCCACGCACCAATACACAAGGAGGGCTGACAAGGAAAGCAGCTCTGTAGAGAAAGACCTTAGGGTCCTGGTGGACAACAAGTGGAACACGAGCCAGCAAATATGCTGGTTGTATATGAACAAAAGCAAATGAAAAGGTATACAACAGAGAGAAGGAGGTGAAAATGTGCTTTACTTAAATCTTGCCAAATTTCTTGTGGAAGTTGTTTTATTTCCTCTCTGAAAATAAAAGTGGACTTGAATATTATCTCATAACTTCCAAGTGAGGACAGAGAGTCATTATGGACACACTAAATTGAGTCTGCTAACTTGCTGTCAATCACAGAACAAGATGAAGTTTGTTGAATGATCATAGCTTAACTGTTTAGACACCAGACAAGACTGTATGTCTTGTACCAAAAGAACTTTGCTGCAAGCACAGCTTCAAGGGAAATTGCAACAATCAAGCTTACAGGTCCCGCTTGTAACTAAGCACGTGCTAATATCACTGAAGAAATAAAGGATTAACACAGGCGCAATATCAACAAGATGTGCTTCTGCCAAGAACATGTTAAAACTACACTTGATCTGTGTCTGACAAGTGGAGACGACATAGAGAGCAAAAACTGTACAGATTTCAGCAAAATCATTGATGACTCTAGGACAGATGATGGAACACATTACTAAGTTATAAAATGGCCTGTGTGGAAAGGAAACTCTGACTAATCCCAGAACAAAGTTGGAAGTCAACATGCAACCAAAACACGCAGCTCCAAGCTTTTCCTTTCCTTCCTGTATGTTCCACATATATATTTGTGACCTGTGGAGGAAGTTGGAATAATTCTAAAATCAATGTGTGTATCACTGGATCACAGGATCATAAAATAGGCAGGAAGGAACCCCAGGAGGCCATCTAGTCCAAACTCCTTCTTAAAGCAGGGTCAGTTATGAGGTCAGATGAAATTACTTAGGGCTTTATCAAGCCGGGTCTCAAAAACCTCCAAGGTAAGTGCTTCAGCTCTTTGACCGCTTTGGTGGTCTTCCATTAAACTCACTCCAGTTTATCAATGCCCTTTGCACATGGGGAGGCCCAAAACCAACCATCTTTATGGCTCTCTGCTAAACTGCTGCTGAATATGCTCCAATTTATGGTTTTCATTTATGATACTTTTCATTTATCAGGAGGACAAAATCTGAACACAGTATCCAAATGTGGTCTTCTAACAAGGGCTGATTAGAAGGGAATATTCACTTCCTGACTGTAGTTCTGTTACCACAACTCGGGATGCTGATGGCCTTCTTTGCTGCCAGGACAAATTGATGTCCAGCCTGCTGCCCACTAGCCTCCCCAGGGCCTTTCCAAAGAGGTTCACCCCTCCAGCTCTTTGTCCAGATTTGTGCTCTTGTACAGGGTCCTTCTTTTGCAGGTGCAGAACTTGGTATTTACCCTTATGAATTTCGCTAAGTTCCTATCAGCCCATTCATCCAGCTTTATTATTTTTGCTATTTCTTTCTCAACCAGTTTAACTTAGTTTATTGCCAGCGTCTTCCTCTGCTTTCTCCCTTGTCCATTTTCAGTGCCAAAAAGGAAAAACAAAACAAAACAAAACAACAAAAAAGGGAGGGGGTGGGGGGGGGGGGGGAGAAAAGATGGAGGAAGAGAGAGAAGGAGAGAAGGCAGCAAGAACATAAGGTGTTCACAAAGGAGGATGCAAAGAAGATGGAGGCAGGTTCTTTTTAGTGGTTCCAAGAGCAGAAGCAATGGGCACAAACTGGAGCACAAGAGGCTCCATTTGAACACCAGTGAGCACTTATGTACTGAGTGGGTGACGGATCACTGCCACAGGCTGCCAGAGAGGCTGTGGAGTCTCCTCCCTGGAGATCTTCAGAAGCCACTTGGACTTGGCCCGTGGCGGCCTGCTCTGGGTGTCCCTGCTGGAGCAGGGCTGGAACCAGGTGGCCTCCAGAGGGAGGCCTGTGATATAAGCTAAAACAGCAGCATTGAAATAAAAATATTGGTTTGGACATTTGGAAAACATTTTTCAGTATCTTAATAAATAAAAGACTTACTATTTTTGAATCTTTCAAAAGGGAGATGGGTGAAAAATAAGATGTTTTTTAGCATTTTTCATTAGTTTAAATACATGATTAAGTAGTTTTGAAAACTTTAAAACTGTAATTTCTAAATGAACATTGGTAAAGTCAGATATTTCTCAGAAAGTTGAATTTTTGTTTTCTTCTAAATTCTGATGTTGTAACATTTCTTCCCTTCTAAAATGAGGCAAAGTAAGTGTTTCCCCTAGGACATTTTTAATCCACTTTAGGTCAACTTGGATGACAAGTTTTAATTCTGACTTTTTTTGGCCTAACTTTCAATATCAGACACAGTCCTAAATGAAATGTTTTCCCAAAATGAAATATTCAAATATTCTGTCATGACAAGGTTATAAAAAAGTTATCAAAAAGCTTTGTTTTGATTGAAAGCAAAACAAACAAACAAAGTATAGTCAATACTGACACTTTCCCGCAGAACATTTACAACTGAAATAATTGACATTTTCTCACTAAGAAACATTCTGCTCAGAGTTTCTGAGCCCCTTCCACTGACAAGCGCATGGAACCGTTGCTCTGCCCCAGGCAACCCACCATACATGCAAGCATCCTTTTGAGCTGAAAAAATATGTATTGAGAATATTGACCTTTTTAAGGTGGAATCGTATCATTATATTCTTATCACAAATGTAGAACAAGGAGGAAAAGTAGAGAAACTTTCCACAGAGGGACAGTTTCTCCATGTGCTTCCTCTGAGACAACACCTCTGTGCATTGCTTATGGCTCCAGACCATACCTAGATGTAGCATCTAGTTCTTTAATTGGTTGTTTAATATGATTACATGGAAGATAATTTGATTTTCATCACCAGTTATATTTAACCTGTGTTAAACAAAAAACAAAACAAAACAAAACAACAACAACTACAAAAAGGATGGAGTTAATGAGGTGATTTTAAACAAGTACTTTAAAAAATGTTTGAAAACATTTTCAAAGTGTGCTACCAGTGATATCTATTAACTGTAAAGGCTTACAGATGTTACGGATGCACACTAGGCTTCCATTAATCAAAAGGGCATGTTAAAGCATCACATATGTTTTATCATGATCTACACAATATGCTGATAATAATTTTATGTTTACATTAGCATTTGAAAGGTGATCTACTTTTGAAAATTAATGCATTGTTTTTAGATTTATTAAGTTTAGAGAATAGACCAAAAATTACTGCCCTCCGTTACTATTTATCCAACTCAACTGAATTTATTAGGCCAGAATATTTCTGTTATTCTCCCAACCTCCCTTTTTAGGATGACTTGCTGTAAATATTTCTGCTCTTACCCCTAGATATAAAGGTTCCTGCAGCATATTATTGAAAACTGAATAGTAAATGTTCATGGGGTATCGCTGAGTCAATAGACTCATTTCACACTTTTGTGAGGTCTTAAATGTTTCCTACCTAGTGAAGTTCGTACTTTTCTAAGACCGTATCAGAGAGTTCCACGAATACAGTAAGGCTGAAGGTATATATACACAGTGTATACCATTTACACGTACTGACCTCTAACTGGCACAAGCAGAAAACTTTAGTCACAACTGAACCCAAACAGGAAATTAAAGAAAAACATGTGTTGTTTTGGCTCAGTTATGTATGATTTTGCTTGAGGTACGCCAGTTTATTCAAGCAGAAGAGCCTCTACAGATCCACAGATCTCAACAGATACAACAGGAAGAACAGAATTTATTTACACTGGTGACCCCTACACGTCAATATGCTGAATACAGCAAACACGTGGTTTTATCCAAGATATAGATTTCATAGGTAATAGGCATACTGTCTTGTCTCCTATTAGGTGGAAGCTTCTGACTTAATATTGACTATATAAAGGCAAGAAGTAAGACAGAAAACAAGAGTGTTGAAAAAACAGCTTTTATTTCCCCCTAATGTCATCTGGTCGTGTCACTCATCACAGTTAAATTCAATCTCTAATTGCAACAAGCTATTATGAACAGCATTCATGAATTTATTACATGGTGCTATGCCAAGCCTGCATTTGAGCACATACTCTAGTCATTTCTAATTCTACTTCTACAATTATCTGTGTCTAAACTCCTCTTCACCCCAACATGACTGGGCTTGTTAACAAAAAGTGTGTGTGCATACATACTGGGTAATATCATGTAAGACACAAGCACACACTTTTTATATACATGTATACCCTTGCCTTCATCACAGTTTCCTACTTCTTTTATGGTCCTATTATATTTTACAATTTCATCCTGAATTAATTGGATTGAAAACTCAAGAATCTTGCACCCTGTTGCTCCATTTACATATGCAGAAGATGACAGCAAAATGCATGCAGAACACAATATTGTCAGTATGAAAATGTTTCACAGCCACATTGCAAGAGGAGAGACAAGCATAGGAAATGACAGTCAATGAACCACACTTTTCTGTTTTTCATCATTCATATGTTGGGCACTGTAAGTCATTATGAATGCGACAAGATTGCCATGTCTATGACAGTCCCTGCCAAATCTGCAGCCACTTTTGAAGCTCTTTTACACAACCAAAGAACTAAAATATAAAGGAAATTCAGTTCATAATATTTCAGGGATAAATAATAAGATTGGGTGCAATACCAAAGATTGGGTGCAAATCCAAGACCAGCAAAGACATAAAATGTCTAGCAGTTACACAAGATGCATTTTTATTATGATTGTATATCAGAAATATATTCCGAAACGTTAAAACACAGGCTACCAGATGTTGAAGTGCATGACTTTTTAATGTATTTCTTTAGAGCTAGAAAACCAAAAAATTGATGAAGTGAATGTTTATATTTAGCAATGGTTGGTAATAGCAAGATAAGTTTAGTTTAGTTTAGTTTAGAAAAATATATTTTAAAAAATCTAGGTCTTTTTCCTCCATTTGCTCATGCTTTTCTACCTAGACTGTAGTAAAGTCACCAATTAAAATTAATTTTACTAATCTTCGCTTCTGGAGGTAGAAGATGAAAATTTAAATCATAAAGCCCATAAACATCAACTGCACTCACAAAATTAGGAATTGATTCTAGACACCGCAATGATCTCTGATTTCCAGTTTTTCTAATGCAGTTTCTGGGTGAATCATACAAAATACTTAAGGACTAAAACATACAGCAAAACAATATATTACAACTAAAAAGTAGAATCTTTAAATGCTTTTTAGCTGGTGGAGGCTCAACAGAGTCCTTTGCAATAGCAGTGTGGGGGATGTGTGCTCAAATGAGGTTTAGCAGAGCAATGACATATAAGACATGAATGGTACAGGTTTTGAAGTATCCAGATAATATTAACAAGATACAGGCAAATACATAAGAACTCTAAAATATTTAAATAAAAGCTTAACTTACATATGTTAGAAAAACAAGTATTTACAGAAAGTCTTTTACAACATGTAATATGTTACAACTCCTAATGACTGCTACAGTCCTTTGGTGGGAATTTTGCAGCCGCTCTTCAGGCTCGCAGGGTCAGACACGTGGCAACACCACTGAAGGGAAAAACTCAAACATCTGGAAAATCATTTGCATATGTATACATATGAAAAGTGACAAAGTCCTTCAAAAGAGGAAGACTTTTTTTTTTCTGCTTTCCAAAACATGACAGAAAAACAGTCTTAATAACTTATAGTGTTCTTGTTTTGTCCAACGTTGCCTCTTAAACCTCCCTTTTTCCATGATACCAATAGACATTGTCATTAGGATAGAAAAATGAAGAAAAGTGACATTTAAAAGCTCCCAGTGAGAAGGAAAATTATGAGGGATCCCTAACCCCAGACAAAAAGAATGAAACTGAAATCATGATGTCATAGTCTTCTACAGATCTTAGTAGCATTTTCCTCCTCAGAAAAATATATTTTCCAACCATCATACACAATAAATATGTGCAGTCTGCATATATTTAGCTCCTGTTACAGACAGGGACTGCAGATGCTTTTCCTTAAGTCAGTATTTCTGATTTTTATTTTCTTTTCTCAGTCAATACTTCCAGTGTAGTAAGAACTGAGAGGAACATTTCACTAGGGTTTCATTATTTGACCAACTAATAATAAAATAAGTAACTGCTGACAGATTTAGGTGGGTACATTTTTCAGATATCTTCTTTATCATTTCTACTAAATATCTTTTTAATTTTGCGTTAAACATGTGAAAGAAGGATATAGCAACTGATGCTCTCAGGAATATTTTTCAGCGCTCTGTTGCTCTCATTAAACTCTATCTTGGCACCAGTTTTAAGGGGTTCCTTATGTTTTAAAATCCCACCCCTCCCATTCAGCCCAAAAGGATGCCTACATTGCCAAAAGTTAATATTTTCATACATTTTACTCATTAACATTCACTTCCTTGCTTTCAGCTCAGTATTCCTGGGATCTTTTTAAATTATTTCTCTTTCTTGTGTGTGCTGTGATCTGTTAACAGACTAACTGTGGGCAGAAAGACAGATCATCATTGTAGGTACAGGGTGATTTCTCAACTGTCTTTGCTGGCTTATTTCCATTCAACAGCTCCTTTTGCACACATATTATCACTCTGCCTCTTTACACTATAGCTTGGCCTGCAGATTAACAGCCCTTTCTCTCAAACTTCATACATCTATTTTACTTTCTTTGTGTTTTCTGTGTGTCATTTACTAACACTTTAGAAAATAGGCTTTAACTGAATGAAGGAAATGATTTCAAGCATGCATCCCAATCAAGTGTATGAGTGAGTGTATTCACATGAACGCTTCCACAAAAATCACAAGACTTCTGCACATTTGCACTCAAGGCTGTTCTACAGGCTGTTCAGCTGCTGAAATATCTTAGACAGACAAAACTGAATGAACTAAAAAGGTTTCAGACCTCCCCTTCAACTCTCACTTCCATGCTGCTGTCTCGATAGACAGCCTTGCCCTTGTTCCACAGCTGTTAAATTGCTTGGGTTTTTAAACCTACAAACAAGTGACTTCCCTGCCTTTCCACTTGAGTCTTGGTATTAACTTTTCACTTCCAACTAGAGAAACACTACCTTAATGAATTTAATGCTAATCAGTTCCCTTAGGCCTGTGTCTTGCAACTGCAGGTGTCCCCCTGAGCCTTTTCCTATGGCAGTGTTTTAGGTTTTTCAGAAAGGTACCTTTGAAAAAGCAGGCACAAATTCCTTGACACAATTTCTCTGTTCTTTCAAAAGTCTTCTGTTTTCCTTGTCAACATCTCCATGCTTCAGATACCTCAGCCCTCCTCTTGTTCAAGTTGTATGTTGCAGTGTTTGTTCCATGACCTCTTTTCTTTGTTACCCTAGGGATGGTTGCCCAGGTTTTTCCAAGCAGGAATATAATCATGTTCAACTGGTGTTTGTTTTGCTTTGTTTAAGACATCTTCTACCCTAGTTAAAAAGTATCCATGAACAGTAAAACAGCTTGGCCTGACCTAGGCAGCCAACACCAACAGAATAGATAGTCTTTAAGACGGCAAAAAGATGGCCCATTACTTCCCTCCAACCCAGGTATACTGCATTTCCCTTTGGAAAAGAGCTGCTACACAATGCCTGATTGCTTAGTAATGGTGGGCAGTAGTCTGGGGCGTTCTTGCTTTTCTTCATTTTGCTGCATTTCTGCTCTTACTTTCAAATCTATAGGCCCCGCAGGCCAGGCAAATTATTCATGTGCCATGTTTTGCACAAGAATACAATCTGATTGTCAGTGATTTCTTATGCAAAGATAAGAACATACAAAACATATTGGCTATTTTACTGGGATGCTGCAGTGCGTGTAGCAGTTTCTTCACAACCTGATACATCTCGGAAAAAAAACTGCAGCCACACAGTCTTGAAACACAAGTCAAAAAACTGACTGGACTTCTCATCTCCAAATAGCTTCAGTGGCGGTTTTTGCAAAATGAAGCCAGTAATGACTTTTCAATGGAGGAGAGCCAGGTGAATAGGGGCATTTTTACATACTGAGTGCACTCTTACAAAAAGCCTACAGGAAGACCCATTTGTACAAGGTCTTTTAGAGGCTGTAAAATAATAGTGAGTTAAAGAATGTTATTAATGCTATCTGGGCCACATCATCCTCTTTGTTCTCTTGGTCAAAGAACAAAATGCCTGAAATTAAAGCTGCATTGTTCCATTTGGTGGACCTAACTAGTTGAACCATACAATGAGTTAGTCATGGCTATATTTTTAGACCTCCATTTCAGGTAGTCAGTCCCGCAACTATCTGCTCTGGCAAGGCAATGCATGGCTAGGGAAGTCAGACTTCCAAAAATAGTAAGCATTTTGCATTTTAGTGGGAAAGCACATTGGAGAGCTCTCATACTGTCATATCCTACATAATACTATCTCTCTTGCTGCTCCAGATACCATCTTTATGACTTTTGTCAGCTCCTCAAATTGGACCAAAAGTATGGGAGCAACTTCTGTGTAAAAGCAACTCATAACTGGTAGTAGGCAGTTAATGCAGCCTTTAAATTAAAAATGCACAGAAGAAATCCCTTATTAACAGAAGAATATCTTATTAACCACAAAACTTTTTTTCTCTCTTACCCATTCTCTGTAAATAGATCTCCATCAGAGAGATCGCCTCTGGACGACTGCTGTCCTCAGATCTTCACTTCCTGCTTTTGGGTAACTAGAGGGACCATCTTTGGACTACAGAGTGCAAAAATGTCCTCAATAGTAGCACCTCTGTTATTTGTGAAATCAATGACATTTCTGGCTTCATTCAAATATTTTCCAGGAAAAACATAATGCCTTTTTTTACCAGCTCTAGAAAGGAGTAATGTATGATGTATGTCTTGTCTGGGTGATATTACCACAATATACAGCAATTTTCATGTCTGCAGGTCCATTTTAAAACAAAAATATTTTCAGGTAATTCCATATTTTTTTTCTCCAGTCAGAATTTAATTCTTTGGCTGGTAAGACAAGGAAGCACGTGCCTAAGCAAAACACCTAAGTAGTCCCACTGCTTTCCGTAGGCATCTTTATACGTGTAAAAGCTGGTATCTTGGTAACTGGAACTGAAGGGCCAAATTCTTTGCTAGTGTCCTGCAAGACCATTGCCTCCAATTCAGCTCCACTGATTTATAAGCCCTAACTGTATAATGAAATTTAGCCAAGTGGAAAGCAGAATATAAAAGCATTATGATACTGTCAGCTTTACAGTAGAAAGCCTTGTAGCTGGCATTTGTTTGGAAAAATAACAAGCCTTGAAGATGTTGGCTACATTTCCTTAACAAGTCATCTTATTAATGCCATTGCTCTGTATGGAGGACACCGTGTTAATCCTGGGAGCTTAAACAGAATGTGAATTATATTAAAATTTTCATTTGTCAAGTTCTTTTGAATAAAATGAAGCCCACAATGACAAGACGAGCAATAAGGTATGCGGTTCCTTCACAACCTACAGTTCTCCACTGTACTCTTCTGTTCTTACAAAGCCTCAGGATCCAGGTTGCAAAACTGCAAATCTTGACTAAGTATCCATGATGCAACTACTACTTCGATCAGGTAATGGTTTTAAGGAACATTAGTTAGAAGTTCAGAACAATTATCTTGAAAGACTTAGAGAGCTGAAGTCACTCACTGGCTTGCTCTCTGCTTGTTTCATTCAGCTGGCAGTTTTGTTTGTTTCATTTGGCTCCATGTCTTGCTTGTTTGTTTCCTGTTGTGTAATTTTATTCCAGCAAAGCTTCAGACTGACTGAAGCTCTGCAATGTCCACAGGAAGGTGAAAGGGCAATGTACTGCAATGTTTGGGCTGTGTCAGAAGTGCGGTATAGAACAATGTTCCTACTTGTGGTCCCCCGTGGATTAGGTACAAACATATATGGGCTGTTTTGTTCATAAAACCATTCAGCTCTCACACATTTTCCTATATCACAGGTGACTCCAATGTTTAATATAACTCTAACGTAAAGAGTAGCATAGCTAGTTATGCAGAGATGAGTACCACTTCAAAACAAAATCTGTTTATATTTATATTTAACAACAGGAGGTGTATCCTCTAGCAGATATTCCAGTCTGCCTGGAAAGTGTATATGCTCTATTAAGGGAGGCTTACAAAGGCTTTGACAATTCCTATGGTAACCCAGTAGAAAGGCTGTTACCATGGGGACTAGCCAAGCCTATATAAACCTTCTGTCTTCATTAGAGTATCTCTGAGACTGAATGCTTTAACAGTTACTGTTCTGGAATAGTTAACTACAATCTCTGCTTTCAGGAAAGAATTCATTATTTCTTTCTAATGGAAGTCCAGTTATTCTGTCAGCTTTCAATAATACTCAGCAGCCTGAATACCTGTCATGTACCAATACAGTGAACAGACTATATGACAGTAAACAGTTTAAAAAGCATGTTGATATTTCTGCCTCCAGTATTATATGATATGTACATTATGCATTTGAAAATGCAGTCAGTTTAAGCATAAGGACAGAAGAGATCATACTTCTTACTTTAAAATTAAGGAACTTGCATGCACAATGTATGTTCTATCTGCGCCTGTGTGGAGTTGGTTATCTGTGAAGTTGTTTCCCATTCACATTCCCCTTCTCAGTTACTTGTAACTCTCTAAACTACTCCACACACACACACACACAGAGAGAAACATTTCTTTTGAATTGAAATGTTTCATGCTTGCTGTTAGTCACATTTCCTTTTCCTCTCCTCTCCTCTCCTCTCATTTCAATTCAACAGTTTTTGAGTTACACAAGTGGAAATAAAAGATTTGTTTATTCCATATGTTCTACACAACGTGTTTATACATTCACAACTCAAAAATGCCTGAAGGAAAAAAAAAAAAATCAAACTCCATCTCAGCAATTTGAGCTGTCATTAATTTTCCCACCTCTTTCTTATATATTAATGAGACTAATTTCTCTTGTTTATGCTCTTTTCCTTTGATATATTTGTAAGAGCCTTTCTTAGCACTCTCCCTCCCATATCCTTGGGATATTATTCAGCATGTAAAGGCATGCTGCCTAAGCTACAATATACAGACCTCAAAGTAAATAAATGGAAGAAACAAACAAATGGAAACTCTGAATAAGTCTTGAAAAGTTTAAAAATGTGTCCCCAATTGCCTTTGTCTGCAGTTGCCTGCCCACATGTGGTAATGCAGTATGAGTTCTTGACTTGAGTCTTAACATCTACTGGGAATAGATTAAAATGATTTCTCTACCTTCAAAAAAGCAGTAGACAATAATAATCTTTACAATAATCTTTGAGACCTTTCCTAAAAATTCGTATAGTATAGCTGTGGTCCCCTTGAACTTCACCTATATATACATATATATATATCAATACAAATTCTCCATATTTAATAACTGAAAGTTTTATTTAGGACAAGAATACACTTTTTTTTTTTTTGGGGGGGGGGGAGGGGGGTTGGGGGCAAAAAACAACAGCAACAGCAAAAACAACAAAAACAGGACGTATTTTTGATATAACTTTCTTCCACATTTGCATGTTTAAAAAGCAAGAACGGTCATTACATCCCTCCATTTTGGATGGATGGCAATAAAGTCATAAAGATTGATGCACCCAGATGGGACCTTTGTATCTCTGCTCATTTCATGAGCTCTTGCTAAGGAGCAGAAGGATATTGTCTGAGATACTGAGAAACCTCAATGCTTTTATGCATTTGTGAGCCCAAATCTTGATCAGCCTTCTACCAGTGGTGAAAGCTTAGGTTCTTCAAATACGACACTGCTTGGACTACTCTGTCACTTTTGCTGCACCTGTGACAAAGCCAAAAATACCATCACACTTCACAACTTTGTTTTTTGTAGAGATGTTTTGTTCTCCCATTTGATGTTCAGTATAAGATGAAAACAGAAAGTAAAAATTGTTCTCTCTCATGTTTGTACCTCTTTTCCATGCACTAGAATTCTCAGAACAGCACCAGACATGCCTGGAAGACATATCCTGGCATTTCATGCTAGCTGTTTTTTTTTCTAATAAGAATTTGGACAAAAGGCCAAGAACAATATCAGCTTTGGTGCACATGCTTCCAAGTAGCACCTGATTCAAAATTACAGGATCTAAATGCACCTTCTAGCATGGTATAATGTGATGCAACTCTTGAATCAGCCAGACCATTTTGTACCACAAAGAGTTTCTTTTCCAGAATGGTGCTGATGTCCAAACTTGTAATTAGCTACACAAAATGAGATCAAAACTTCACATGCTTACCTCACATCAGTGCAGCTAAGAAGAGGATAAAGAAGGCTTAGCTATTTAACAACTTTCTGATTGTGGTTATGCAAAGTCTTTTTTAAAAATAAATACTACTACATTAAAAAAAAATAAAGAGAGAGAGAGAGAGAGAGAGCAGTATGCAGCGTAAACAGTAACGCTAGTGTATGCCTCGGTGAGGATCCGAGTTTTCAGGCTAGCCTGGTTTTCAGAACTGCAATATGATTAAGATCCAGTTTTCTGTGAGCTTGCTGAATCACTTTAGGTATACAGGCAAATGATCCATTGTACACTCTCCCTTACATTTACATTCTATTACAATTGCTCACACGCTCACAGCTACCGCACATGCCAACTGGACACACAAGTGCGTAGACAGTTTGAAAATCTGGGTCTTAACATGTTGTGAAACATGCTGGAACAGTGGTTCACAGCGCACAGCTGGGCAAGCAGTCCCTGTATTGCAACGAAGCGTTGACTATTCAAATCTCCCTGTCACCATAGTCCACAACTTCACAAACATTCTCAGTAAAAAGCAATGATACCCATAAGGCACTGTACCAGAACCCTGTGAAACTGAACAATTAAAGAAATTCTTCTGTGGATGACCTCTCTTAAGAACATTTCACAAAGCTCTTAAAATACCAGTATTTATATGTTGGCATAACATTTCCATATTGGACAAAGACTATATAATGAATTCTGCAAGGTGCATGAGGCTACATTTCTTCTTGCATTTTCATTTTATCTGCCAAAACTATGTGCACTTATTTTGAAGTGTATTTTTAGCTTGTCTGCTCATATTTTCTACCTAATTTTCTGCTGGGCACTGAAATAATATCTCAGCTCACCCAGACGGTCACATTTAGACCCTGACACCACTACCAGCACCCCTCTAAGGAGAGCCCAGTGAATGCCCTTGAATCAACCATGCACATGCCAGCTGAACAGAATAAGGTCATTTCTCACCCTTACATCTCTATTGCAGCAAGTAATTGCTCAAAGGAGTGAGGCTCATTCGATGATCGTGTAGTCAAGAAATCATTGCCAATTACTGCAGCTGTGAATGATCCCTTACCAGACTGGAGAAGGATCCTTAAGCCAGCCTCAAGGCCACACACCAGGCACAGTATGCAGACAATATGATACAAATGGCCTAACAGTGTTGTAGAGGGAAAAGATTGGGTGCTGAGTGATGTGTTCATTCCTTCTGCGTGGTAAAACTTACAGTTTGAGATGATTCAGTTAGGGAGTATGTCAGCAGAGAGTTTTTAATCTTGTTAAAGAAAGCAGTCTTCCTTCCTATTGGATACCTACTGGCAGTCTCTAGAGAGATGACTTCCCAGTGCTGCACAGGATCCCACTGCTCACTGTGCTGGAAGGAATGTGTCAGAACTAATCTTACAATAACAAGTTGCTCTAACTGCTGACATGAATCTTGTCACTGACGTAAGCCTGAGTTGCTTAATTAGTGTTTATGAAAGGTGAAGCGATACCATTCTTGAAAAAAATGATAATACTCTGATAATCTTTTATCTTAACCACATACAAAGATTACAACCAAAGGAAGATTACTTGGAAAGGGGAAGAGTTATCTACAGTTTAATAAGGCAGATAAGGAATTTGGAGAGCACAGTATTATGCAGAAGTAAATGCATAAGCTTTGGTTTCATGATATTTATTTCCTATTTAGCTTCTCATTAAAAACAATTTGGTGTTGACAGAAAAAATCAGCTCATTATTATGAATGTGTTCTGAAAAATAGGTGACCTCCACCATACTTTTAAAATGTTACATTCCAGCAGTGATGGAATTGAAGTTAATTGTAACACTAACCGCATGGCAGAATGGAGATCAGTATTTAGTATATCCCTAATTAAAAAAGAAATACTTCCATGATTCATAGACCACTATCAAAATGCAGAACTTCGTTTTCATCAGCAGCAGAAGCTAGCAAAAATACATCCAACCTGTCTTTGCTAGATTTCTTTAAATTAAATTGATAATTAATGCTAAATTATTGTAGGTGAATCATAACATACGTATACACAGATGTGGTATATTCTTCCATCTTCAAAGAAAAATCCATTAAAAATGTTATTAAAATACCCCAAGGGATATTTTCAGGTGTTTTTCTACAATGATAGCATTAGCTCATGATAAATTCTGCTCATAGCTTCAAGAATGTTTAATTTCCCACAGTCAGATTGCTTTCTTCCATTGAAACTCCCATGGGAAGTGGTTTGAATAAAGGGATACTCAGCAACATTCCTCTTATGCTGCATTTTCAAAGCTGATTTGTGCGTATCTTTAGGGAATCACCCAGGGACATAGGGCTGCACATAAGGGTGGGAAAATGTTTGAACATGAGTATTCAGCACAGTGATATTCTGTGCTAGCTTTATCATGAATCTACATTGGGAATGAAGCAGAGAGCTCTGAAGCACTGGACTTTCCCTTCTTCCATACTCCTTTCCCACACACCTGTTTGTGTACAACAGAAGGCTGCTGGAGGTCTCACAGAAGGACCTCTGATATTACCAAGATAATTGCCTTCTTCCCCTTTTACTTCCATGCAGAAAGGGAAAAGCTCTGTGTCAAATACTTTCCTCATGTCTCAGCTAGCTGTCTTTCCATTCAAACTTCTGGACAATTTGTAAAGTCTCTCTCATTATTATCTTCCTTTCCAAGAGTCACCACTCACCACACATCTGGTGTAATTAATCACTTTGAATTTTGACTCCAAGAAAAGACTAAACTCACTAAAAGACGATCATGGAATCATAGAATGGTTTAGGTTGGAAGGGAGCTTAAAGATCATCTAATTCCAACCCCCTGCCATGGGCAGGGACATGCGACATGTACATACACAGCATTACCTTCAGCTTCTCTTATTTAACTATCTATCACAGTAGCAGGATCACATCTTACTCTCCTCTGAAAGCCTCCCCTCAACACCCCCACAAGTTTTTTACCCATTACTCTGTTTCTCAGTGAGTCCTGGAAGTTATTGTCTGCTCTCCACCTTCCCTAGGTGGTCTAGGTACCACAATACCATCATGATTAATCTATTCTCCATCTTCTAGCCAACATCCTCCACTCTCACATACTGCCTCTTGCTTACATCCATTCTGTCCACCTCAGACGTTTATTCTCTTCATGCTGGTCCCTAGCCAATCAAGCACAGTCCATTTGCATTTCTATCAATGACTTCAAAACTTTTTATAGTCATATACATACATCAGTCTTAGACATGACAGAAAGGCAAAATATTCATGCATGGAATCACAATACTATGCAGAATTGAATATGGACTCTTTGTCTTTTCTTTATTTTGTATTTTTATTACTTGTACCTGAAGTGAGTTTCAGAAATGGCAAATAGTCCTCTGGGTAAGGAGAGAACACCACAGGACCTCCATCGTGGTACCTGGGTGACATTCTCCTCTGCCATTCACTGTCAGACTGATACCAAAAGAAACTGGGCTAGCACCAAACACATCCCATCTAGATTTTTGTCTCCCAGAGGGGATACAATGTTTAGGATGGATGAATAGAGAAAAAAAACTAGTTCTCATTGATCACTGAACAGACACTATCAAATGCTGCAGCATAAGTAGGCCTAAAACAGAGTAATCTGTTACATGGATTCTACCCTGCATTGCTTTTTCAGGTTTTCTACCACTTCTGATTCACAGAAGTTAAAAAACCTATCACAACACTGGAATTTAAATCATTTCTTGGCATCTTGGGGCTTTAGCTGCAATATCTTGACCAATCCCAAAGGATGCAGGAGAGCCTGTAGGGGAGGCAAGGCAGCAGGCCTGCCCTGTCTAGCTGTGGGGCTAGGAACCCAGTTCACCTGTATGACAGGCTTCCACACCATGGCTCGGAGCATCCAGAGCCTCTCAAAGTCCTCCTGGGTCGGTACAGCTTTATGCCACCCCCAAACAGGCGGGTGGTTGTCAGGCACAATCTGGCCTGGACTGTTTTTCATTGTATAAAGTTGCTATGGTATCACCAATTAAAAATTCTAAAAAATAATCTGCATCTGTACAGCATGCTAAAATAACCTACCAAATGACACGTCCTTTCGTAGAAAGCGGTTCTACTAATTGCTGAGGGGCAGATTCCTCCACCCTTCCTCTCACTGAACAGTGCCTTCAAGCTGCAAATACTCCCACTGCTTTCAGCATTTGCCAAGATGAAGTTTTCCACAGAAACCGTGACTCAGGCTCCAAAAATCAGGAGACAGGCTTAAAAAATCATGAGATTTAACTACAGCAGGTGAAGTGTGTTGACTTGAAGGCTGGACTTGGCAAAGCAGGGATTCAACGTAAGAGACGACCTCACAGCTAAGAGGCAGGTGATCAGCAGCTTCAGCAGAGGGTGATCCCAGGCACGTCTGAAAATATGTGGGTTAATAGACCTTTGAAGTAGTCTTTGCTGAAGCTATGGCTTTGGTAGGCCTGGCCTTAGCTGCTCTCCCTGGTTCTGACCCTCATGGGTTGACATTAAGCCTTCCTTGTTGTCTTGCTTCTGCCCAGTGATTGACAGACTGTTGACAGAACCCGCCATAGTCATCAAACTGCCCAGCTCTGTGATGTCACTGCTCATCCTCAGTGAGGTCATCAGTGATGTCACTGCTCTTCCGGATGTGTGACAGAAAGGCTTAGGGCACAACCTGGAGCAATCTGAAAATAACCCCAGGGTGGCCAATGTCAAGAATCCAAAGGAGGCTCTGTGGTAGTGATGGAGTGCAGAGGTGAGGACTGTCACTTCTTCTCTAATGACAGCCCCAAACATGGATGTTAGCACTATGTGATCATCTCTATACAAATCAGTCAAATCAGAGGACAGACTTAGACTTGGTCAGACCTGATGCAATGAGAACCTGCCTTCTCTTACTGTAGCAAACTTTTTCACCCCCCTATGTACTGCTAGTAATCTTTTATACCTTCCACAAGAACGAGCCAGAAGATTGCAGAGCACGTTAAGTGAGACCTCTGCACTTTCACTCTTCAGTTCAAAGCTTTCAAGTTCATCTTCCCCACACAGAGAAAGCCCAAAAGCTTTGCAGCATCAGCTTGTCAGTGGAGGACAACTTAGCTTTAAAAAAATTACTGGCACCGATTTGTTTCATGAAGTGACTCCAAACCCAGGAATAAGTTTTATCATGAGTTTTACAAGATTCTATTAATTAAAGATAAAAGCATTTGTATCAGCTAATGTTATAAGCTTTCTATCTATAAATGATAACTAATTAAATTCATATTTTATTTCACATACATTTATTAGATATTGGTCATAAACATGGTAATAGTCACATTTACATAAGAGAGTAAATAAATCCAAATATGCATCCATATTTCAGCAGGAAAAGCAGGGAACTGTAATGCCATGAGATCAAAAAGATGTTCCTCTGGATGATGGAAAAGAAAGACTTGTAATTTTCAAAAAGAAAATATTAGTGGGTTTGTTGGTTTGTTGTTTGTTGTTTGTTCTTTTTTTTTTTGGTTTAATGATTGTTGAGAAGAACTAAGTGAATAACTGTCTTGGTGCTGCAAGTGGGAACATGTCTAGATGCTATAAATTTAGAGATGAATAATCTTTCTTTGTAAAAAGCATAAGAAAAGTACAGAGAAGATGCTCCATCTTAAGAAACGTCCATATAAGCGGAATCAGCTTCCCTATGAGGAAATAATTACTGCAAGCTGCAAAAATAGAAATAAAATCTCTGACGAATGGCTGGTGTATGAATTCCTGTTACAGTTTATTTATGCAGACAATATAGTGTCTGGGATGAAACAGCTCTGTTGGCAGAATGAGCATGAGCCACTGTATGTGGGCTCTCAGAGCACTGCATGGGAGTGTTTACTTCAGCTCTCCTGGAACCATGCAGAAGTGACGTTATCATGCTAGAGCCTGAAATAGGCAGTGAAATCGCCAGCACCAAGAGAAAGCCGAGCATGTTGCTGAGATCTTCGTCATCTGACAAAAAAAAAAAAAAAAAAAAAGCAGCTAAACAAACTAAGAGGAAAAAGTATCTGAAACCTCCTCCCAGGCAGATCTTACTGAATTCAAAGAGAGACTGCTTGCTGGACTCACTCTCTCCCACTTTGCCACTGTGATTTCCATGTAGAGCTTTCTGCAGGACAGGCAGGACAAACCACATCTATTTGCCCTTTCATTTCTATATGCCTACATTACTTTATTCTTGTAAATTAAAGCTTATAATAAATGTACATATTCTCTGACTTCGATGCATAGACATCAAATTATGTGCATAGAAATAGACAACAGTTTTAAGATACTGGGCTTATTTCAGGATATGATGTGAAGATATTTTCCATGCATTTAACCATCATTTCTGCTTCTCCAAATATTCCTGCTGAACATTATTGCTATTAAAACTTCTTAGGGAGTTCTTAAAAATTCCAGAGTTTATATATTCATGAAGTATGGGATTTTGAATATATCTGTTTTTGAGCCTTCTAATCACGCATTTGTTATCTGAATACATTTAGTCACTATGCATTAGAGAAAAAATATCTTTTCTAGTGTTATTTTAAATAGATATTAATGATTTAACTTGTCTGAATCTTCAGTGCTGAGTTTCCTCTGTATCTTTCATGACATTACAGATGTGTCATCTCAGTTTGTTTGTTTGCTTATTTCTAACAATTTTTAGTAACAGAAAAAGATATATTATAACAAGTACATGAAGTGCTGTATCTACACTGAACTATAGTTTTTCACAACTTGAATACAATGTTCTCTAGGGCATCCCTTGGTAAAATATACTAGTATTAATACCAAAGCCTTTAGACTGGAAGGCCTGGATGGACCCCTTCTTTTTACTCTTATGCTTACCATAAGAACTTGATTTATTTCCAGAGGGCTGACACCTGCCTCGTTTTATATTTTTCTGAGGCTGTTGTTATCTCACATTTCCTAACCACAAAGATGATATTCTGAAGGCTGTAATTGAGACAAGTGACCTACAATAGTCAGATAAACAAGGTTTTTCAGTAGTATTTCAGGCTCTTGCAATGAAAGATAATTGCCACAAAGTCTTCCATATAACTCCTCCCTTGTGTATAGTACATTTAAATAATTATCTACATTTTGGAGACAATCAGATCTTATTTGGGTAAGATCTTGAGCAATTTCATCAAAGACTGTCTTGCTTTGGACAAAGTGATCTACATAAACCTTCAACCCTAAATTCTTCATATATCCTACATTTACATTATTGAATGCAATTAAAAGTAATTCACAGTTCACTATAGCATTGATACACTTACTAAAATAGCTTTTCATCATTTTATGTGATAAAAGCTAGTAGGGCTTTTGATCAAAGACATCATTTCTCTAGTGTGTGTTCTCAAAGGTTTTGTTCAACTCAGCACAACAGCAAAGAAACCTTTCCCACTCTCTGAACTAAAGCATCTTTTATTTTCTTCATCCTTCCAAAAAAAAAAAAAAAAAAGAAAAAATAGATTTTCTGAAAGTTTTCTTTCTTCCTCTCCGTATATGTAAGGTGTGGTTATATCACAATAATAATTAAATATGAAATTATTTCCATGACCACAGAAGTGTCCCAAACCGATAATAGAGGAAATACTGTAAAATAATAACAATAATAATAATAAGGGTCAATAATAAAACCCTGAAATATAATAAATAAAGAGAGCAAACAAGGACATATTATATTATTTACTATGAAATATCCAAGTGTTTGTTGTCAACAAGGAAGTCAGATGCATTTCTAAACTACAGTTTGAAAGGAAGGTACATGCCTTCAGTTAGAGGAGATAGCTGTGGCATGAGATTTCTCATAATGCTCCCACCACATCACTCTGATCTTTATTGATCTCAGCTGCAAACAGATAGTCTTCATACCTGATCTGACCTCAAACAAACACAGTCTTGGCGATAGAGTATATTAGACTACCTCAGATAAAAATAAGGTAGTCCTTTGTGCAGGTTGCTAGCTCTTTTTTCCCTTCTGGGGTACAATTTCAACTGGTAGATATATGTAGGCATTTAACAGAACCAGTGAGAGAAATTACTGAGGTGGGTCTCAACTGGCTAGAGGTATAATGTCACAGATGAGCTTTTGCATAAAACCTCTTTGGAAGTCCATCCAGCGAAGACTTCAAATGCTTTAGGTTACTTCAGGATAACAAAAAGGCCACGCAGAATAAGAAGAATGCCAGCATGCTTTTTCTTAGCAAAAGACGACACAGTGGGAATAGCTAGCACTGCTCCCATCACCTCTCCCAGACCAAAAGAAATAGGACATGTACTAGGACTATGTTTTCTGTTATCTGAGTGAGAGCTGTCTCTTGCATGAGAGGTTTGAAACTGATAAAATCTTACGTACTGTCCTACATGTGGTAGACCCTGAGTAAGCACAGAGCCACTAGCAGGGACCAGCAGGGGTTGAAGGTTTCATGGTGCCACAAAAGCACCACATTGATGCATACAAGAACATTGGAAAGTGGAGAAATATAAAAGTTTCTGTGACTAAAGATGACTGATTAAGGGACAGGCTTCTGCACTTTGGAAATAGCTCCAGATGACTTAAAAATTAACCAGGAAACCCAAAAAGTTGTAGATAATTTGTAGTACGTGACATAACTGATGGCTGGATGGTGCAGAAATATATGCACTTCTACAGATTCCTTTATTATTACCCTCACACAGCAAAATCATAAGGGGAAGGAAACACTGTTTTAATCACCATTGATCCTTTTGGTGATTCCAGAACACAGGTGTTCTTCTTCTTAGAAATATGGGGTAATTGTGCTTATTGCTACAAATTTAATTGTGATGCTATGACCTGCCCCATGGGCTGCATGGTAGTGAGTCAACAGCTGGAGAAAACAGTGAAGGAATCATAACCCAGGGGTTGTTCAATCTTGTTTGTTTGTTTGTTTGTTTGTTTGTTGTTTTATATACAACAGGGCAGTAAGAAGATGAGTGGTGAAATGCTGTAGGATGTAGGCAGGACCAGAGAGTTGGGGGGGAAGTGTCGATCTGCTGGAGGGCAGGAGGGTCCTGCAGAGGGACCTGGACAGGATGGATCAAAGGGCAGAGGCCAGTGGGATGACGTTCAACATGGCTAAATGCCAGATCCTTCACTTTGGTCCCAACAATCCCATGCAGAGCTAAAGACCTGGGGTGGGGTGGCTGGAAAGCTGTGCAGAGGAAAAAGACCTGGGGGTGTTGGTCGATGCTCGCCTGAACATGGGCCGGCAGTAAGCCCAGGTGGCCAAGAAGGCCAACGGCATCCTGGCTTGTATCAGGAATAGTGTAGCCAGCAGGACCAGGGAGGTGATCGTCCCCCTGTACTAGGTTCCAGTGAGGCCGCACCTCGAGTACTGTGTTCAGCTTTGGGCCCCTCACTACAAGAAGGAAATTGAGGCCCTGGAACTGGTCCAGAGAAGGGCTATGAGGCTGGTGCAGGGCCTGGAACACAAGTCCTATGAAGGGTGGCTGAGGGAACTGGGGTTGTTTAGTCTGGAGAAGAGGTGGCTCGGGGAGACTTTATTGCTCTCTACAACTGCCTGAAAGGAAGTTGTAGGGAGCTGGGGGTCAGCCTCTTCTCACAGATAGCTAGTGATAGGACTAGAGGGAATGACCTCAAGTTGCACCAGGGGAGGTTTAGGTTAGAAATTAGGAGACATTTCTTCTCAGAAGAGTAGTCAGGCATTGGAATGGGTTGCTCAGGGAGGTGGTAGAGTCACCATCCCTGGGGGTGTTTAAAGAAAGGTTGGACGTGGTGCTTAGGGACATGGTTTAGTGGGTGATATTGGTATTAAAGGTATGATTGGACCAGATGATCTTGAAGGTCTGAAGGTCTTTTTCAACCTTAATGATTCTATGATTCTATGACCTAAGACCACACAGGCTTGCACAGTGGGGTTGTATGGAAGAGAAGAAAAATGAAAGCATCCTTTGGAGGGGCAGATTTAAGCACTAGTCTTACATAATAGATAGAAAGAGAGCAAGTGGTGTAGTCACATGAGAGAAGAATCTAGCCCCAAAGCAACAAATATGTGCTTTTTTTTATTGAATGCCTTTTCATGTAGCAATCAGGATCAGATCAGAGCAATTTGATGATGATGACAGTCACCCACTGTGAAAGGAGCAAAATGTTATTTTAAGAAGGTATAAGGAAGACTTAAAAGGATCCAAGAGAGTTTGTCTGTTCTAACACAGAAGCCCAAACCACTGGGGAGCTAGAGCGTAAATGGAAGAGATGTCCTTGTGTACTCCTTGGAATGCTTTACACTTCCCTGCTGGCTGCATGTCCCACAAGATACCTTGCCATCACAGCCTTGCTTGTTCCATTCATTTAGACTTTGACAGAGTCCAGTTCAGCTGGCTGAAATCAGAGGTGTCCACATAGAGGGATATAAACTCTACAGCCTTAGATATGAGTGCAGATTAGCTATGGGCAACAATTCTGAGAACTAAAAACGGGAGCACTGCATCACCGGATGAGCTCTGAATGGAACAAAAGGATTAGCTTAAATACACGCTCAAAATAGAAAATAATTTTAGCAATGTTGTTCGACTAGGAGGCTTTTTTTTTTTTCTCAGAACTGATCTGCAAAGGAAAAACTATACCAGAGCAACTTCTCTTCCATTCAGCTCTCCAGCTCTCATTCTCTTTCAGTACAAATTCTACAGACTAATTTAAGTATCTCAAACAATGAACTGTATGATTTGATACAGTCACGTCACCATGAGCACGGTGAATGTTGCCTCTTTTCTTGGAGAGCTTGCCAATTTACCTGATATTCTTTTGCTGTCTTACAACCTGGCTGGCCTCTCAAGCAATGACTAAATCTTTGGGCAAAGTTTAGAGATTTGAAAAGTGAAAGTGTTATTTAATGTGTATATATGTGTGTATACGTTTCTTTTGAGAAGGCATGTTGCAATCAAGATTGTAAAGGTCACATCTTAGCCCTCCCTTTTTTGTTACCGCTGATATGGGCAGGAAGATGGTCTTGACTGTGGGGCAAATTACAGTATGATGTGAGACGTGCAACCATTCAGAGCTCAAGATCAAAAGAGTTGCCCACTGGTAAACGGAACTGACCCTAGCACACTGCTTCATGGCACCTCTGACTCAGAAAAAGTCCCAGGTACATGCAGCTAGGCAAGACTCACTAGAGGTGCTGTATTTATCCAAGGCAGTTTTGGGACACCAGAGAGTGACTGCCAAAAATACATACTAAACAACCTCTGCTCATAGGATGTTAGGGAGTAAGATTTAATATGGGAGCAAAGGTCTCCATCTCACACTCAGTTTACCTTATACCCTGTTCCTCCAGGAGATGGGCACATCTTCACAACATTATTTCTAGCTTCATTTACACTACTTATGAAGTCATCTTCCCTCCTGCACTTCCAATAGCTGTCCAAATCTGATTACAGACTCTTTAACCAAGCCCACTAAGTTCCACAAGAGCACACCTAGCAGTAGATGTGCATGTAACTAGCCCTTTATCTGAACTTCTGTGTTACACAACTATCTAGCAGTTAAGCTGCTCATTAGGAAGAGGAGACCACTAGTTATTTTCAGGACCTCAGAACATTTTTTGACACCTGTTAGGAGGAGAACAATTTTAATGGTCTAATGGGAGAATGCAATTGTCCTGCAAAAGCCCAGATTGCCTAGGACCAATGTTAAATGATCAGGGAATAGACTTCACATATCCTGAGCACCAATCAGTTCTTCAGTAATCTCACATCTGGCATTTCCTTGCAGTTCCTGCAATTGCTCTCTTAATGCAGTTCAGTTCAAAAGGAAGTCTGAGAAATGACACTCTAGGACCTATTCTAATACTTTAGTTCAGAGAGCTCTCTGAACTAGAGAAGTAAATTCATCCTTTCTGTTTTTCCAAGTAAAACTCAGTTCACCATCATTCCTAATCTAGGTACAGTTTCCTAATTTGCTTTTATTCTTTGTAACAGCAGGGAAAATTTTAAAGCTGAGCCATTTATAGCTGTAACCCATTGAATTACTTTCTGGGGAAGGGGCTGAGAAAATCTTCCTTTGGAAGATCCTGTGACAGTGTGTACGTATTCCAAATCAAAATGCATGCACCAATAAGTTGTTGAGTTTTAAAAAGCCTTCCCTTACTTGTGTATAGCATAAATGAAGTCAGTGGGGTTTCAAATGAAATAAAACTTGGCACTTTTTCTCAAAAAGCCATATTTTGTTTTGCTAGATCTGCATAACTCAAAATCGTCTAAGTGAAAGTTTCTTGCACATAGGGGAGATGAATTTAGCTCAAGAAAGAAATTCTGTCTTAATTTAAGTCCCTAAGACAAGCAGGTGTTTCTCTGTGCAGAATTTGTCCCTTTGGGTCCTTTTATTCTTTCCCTGCATTTACATTGTCTCAGAAACAACTGGGTAATCTCACGATCCACTCACATATAAAATATCAGCAATGACTCCAAGTCCAATGCAAGGATCTCCCAGAAATGAACAACGCCTGTCCTGCTAAATGAAATAAACAATCAGCAACAAAAGCAATGCCAAAAACTCCATTGAGAGAACTGTATTCTCTTATTTTAATTTTTCAGTTTTGCCCAAGCTATGAAGAAAACCATGGAAGTATAGCAGATTTTTTTTTTTTTAATCAGTGTTTAAGTAGACCTAAAAGAAAGCAATAGAGATGAAACACCCTATGTCTTTTTACCATGATGAAATGGTTATTTTTTTGGTCTCAAGCAAGAATCACTGATGTCTGCAATCACATCATCTATTCAGGAAGTTGCAAATAAATGTTCTTGTTTACACTTACCTTAATATAATGAGTTAAGAGTAATTTCAAACTAAGTAGGTAATGACATGACATTTCTTATCAAAGTAGGGAAAATATATTAAATTTTAGTGTATGTGTACCCCAGATCTCCAGCACACCTGCTAGAGTATATAAAGCTTAGTATTTTGGAGCAATCTGAGTCAAAAGAACAAAGCAGAGATCTTAGTTCCAGACCACACAAGTCTGGAGATGTATAAGTGTTTTCCAGCGGACAGCAGTAAACAAGGAGGCTTTTTGTCTCTCTCTCTGAAAAGATCATGGGGAGTGATGCTCAAACTTAAGGCTCCCTGGGGAGTTTTGCACAGCCACCAATCATTATATTTGAAGAAGTGTGCCAAAATAAATCTATTTCTTCTCTGTCTTCTATTTCAAGATTAAAAAATATATGTATGGTCCAAGTGAATGGCTAAAACAAACAAACAACATCAAAAAAAAAAAATCCTCATTTTCATTGCTACATCATTAATGAACCATGTAGAAATGAAGGAAGAGAAAGTATTCCTTGGGGAATATTATGTTTTTACAGTAAGTTCAAGGGAATACATACTACAAGTGTGTTCTAGAAATGCAAAGGAACAGGGCAGGATCTGGTGGTAGCTGGCATGCCAAAAATCAACTGTTACTACCAGTGACCAGCAGGAGACAATATTGTAGTGTTAATAATTTGTGCTTAATTGCAACTCCTGAATAACTGTTAGCTCTGTTAACCACCTTCTTTTCTGATGGTCAGGAAAACATTAAAAAAAAAAAAAATACTATTTTTAAGCTGGAGGGGCTGAAACATAAGCAGTAAGGAAGCATGTAAGCAAGTAAGAAGCAGTAAGTTGGATTTTCTGTTGACCTGTGCTAGTTTACCTGTCCTGCAGATCTTTACTTCAGATCTGAGCAAATGGCTTTAGTCAATTGACAGCTTGCAGAAATTCTGTAAGAATTATTTTGCAACCTGTTCTGTGGGTGTTCTCATGTGCCTGATGTCATAAGGTAGCATGATCCTGAAGTCAGAATTATAAAGATATTTTCAGACTAATATTTTGGAAAAGACTAGTTTATAGACTGCTGTATAGAGCAGTTCATCAGTCTGAACACAGAATGAATTCCAATATTCTGTTAATGTACAGATATGTGGCAGATACCCAGATATTCTATGCACAGAGGGTGAGAGAGACAAATACATAGGAATTTTCTTCTGGAAGTGGCTCTTTAGTAGCTGTATAGTCTGTGATATCCAGATTCAGGAGAAGATAGGCCTCTGGTGATGCTAGCCATTGATTAGGAAAGCAGGAATATGGAAGACAAAGCACATTCCCTGGTCTTCAAAGAGCTTTCTGGAGAAGGATCTACCAGCCCTCACCTCCTAGCAGAGGGTGTGGGAAGTCACCAGGTGACCTATCAGCAGTCTCAGGGAAAAAGCAGAGAGGTACAGTGTGAATAGCTGGACTTGAGGAAAAACAAAGCAGTTTGGCATTGTGTGTTACTCCGTCAGTCGACCTTCCTGATTATTTCATTTTTTCTTTGATAGCTGCTGTTCGTTAAGTCAGTTGAATTTTTAACTAATTTATCTGTCTTTTGTTGCTGTTGTTGTTGCTGGGATGGAGACAGAGGCTTAATCAGGAATTTCTTTATTATTTCCTCAAATATAAACACAGTCTTTATTGTGGCAAATCATGTCTCATCAGGAGGGTTGTAAGTATATGAAGAAAAGCTGCAAGGAAGAAAAGGTAGCCTATACATTCTTTTCCTCCTTTTTTTTTTTTCCCAGTGCAAAACAGGATACGGTCGCATCCCTACTCATTGCTCCATGAAGTTCAGCTCAGAATACCAGACAAACTCCATCACATTTCACAATTTGGTAGAGAGGACATAAAATCAAAAATATGTTTAGAGAATAAGACCTATGAAGGGAAATGCTATGATCCAACCTCCAAAAAGAGTCTTCAGTGTGATTGAACATGTCTGTAATAAGTGCCTGGTTGCAGAAGAGAGACACTGGCATAGCTATTCTTAGAGATCAGCCAACGGGACCAACAGGCTTGTTTGTCATTCCACATGGCTCAGGAGGAGCTTGGATGCAGAGCTTATCAGTTCTGACAGAGACTCTATGATCTCTGTCAATGTGAGGAGCATGCTGCTAGTCTCTGAAGGCAAGGCAGAAGGAAAACGCAATGATACTTAACTGCTGTTCACAGAGGAGCTGAAGACAGACACTAAGCTTTACCTTGAACTGGGAAGAGGCCAGTTGTGGTAGGAAAAAGCATTGCTAGTGTCTACAGAGCACTGTTTAAATTCCAGGACACTCTGCTTTCTTAGCTATGGTACTTTGTGTTTTATGGAAAAGATGGCAATAAACAACTCAGAGACTGCATGTTAAATACACACTTCTTGTAATTATGGCTATCCCAAGACTAAGCTTGAGAGTCCTCTTGCTTTGTATTAAACAATGATGTAATCACTAGCTGAAGCAGTTGCAGAGCCTTTGGCTAAGTAGCGAGCAATCAGTATTTCTGGATGACTACTTGCTACCTAAAATGTCAGCACAGTGGATATTTATTTGCTGAGCAAATCACCGTCATAATGGGTGACTGAATACAGTTATCAGATAACACTTCTATCACAAAATGAAAATATTTTAGCTACATGATTTGTAAGACAAGCCTTAATATCTCATCTTCCTTCATCCTGAATCATTAGTGACAGGCAATGTGGGAAAAGGATTCACACTTAGAGAACAAAAATTAAGATGGAAAGGGAGGAAATTTTCCTATATGAAGCTGGACAGTGCTGCACTGAACAGTGGGACATCCCCTATTACAGGCATATTGGAGAATGTTTGCATGGACAACCATTTTTAATACATAAGATTATGTATAAACCACTATCGTTTGGCCATGTGTTTCTTGGAACAGTTACATAGACTGTTAAGCACTATTGAGACTGCTTCAAGTACATCTTTGATTCTTTAGAATGAAGGTTTTTTTGTTTTTAAATGAAGACAATTAAAGCTTTATTCTTGGTTACTGACTTGTTAAGCTCATCTGGTCTGGCTTCTATGAGAAGTAGTATTGTACTCTACATTGAGTCTCCATCTTGCCTCAGGCTTTATGATTTATTTATTTTTTTTTTTTTTGCATAATGATTGGCTTATACTTTATGGTGTCTTCCTCTTTTGCCTTGTAGATTATTGTCCAGGTGGCGCTGCACATAATCTTTTCATGGTAATTTAGCGAATGATACCTCATTCTTTCATGTGGTGTCGAGTTATACTATGCTCTCTGCATCAAATATATCTTCTTTTGACTTTGCCTTGCACAAGACCTCAAGATCAGAATATGTTGTGCTCCTCAGCTGAGGCCTTTTTCTTCGGTGGATTGTCTGGACTCAAAATAAATGATTATTCCCTCTGTTCATTCAGACTCAAATGCCTAAGGATATAACCAGCTCATTGGTTAAATAACTTCCTACATCACAGCGGTATCTGGCTCAAACCACTTCAAGGGATGAGAGGAGTATTTATTTGAATAATTGTGCACAGTGATGGAAATATCACAGGGTTCTTTATGAATGATATCAAGTGTTTTCCAATTGGCAACACAGTTGATAGCACAGTTGTATGGAGTTTTGTAATATTTGGTAATTCTTTTGTAAAGAGTTAAAACAGACACTATCTGACTAATAACTAGCCAACTTAAAATGGTTGGGATCCTATAACATACTGTGACTGTCAGTTACCTGCCAAAGCATGGAGACCTCTATGTCAACGTAACAAGGAGATTTCCAAGGGGTCAGATCTGTTTTACAGCAGCAGGTTTAAGAGATGAAGAGCATTTCTTCCCCAGATGCACAGATAACTCTGAAAGATACAGGAAGACCCTCAAGCAGCTATTACAGCTATTCAGTTCAGTAACTGAATCCTGAACCACATCACTCATCCACTTCTGATCCCAGGTGTGGTACTACCCAGCAGTAAAACTAGCCTGCCATTTTATTTATTAAAAATTCTGAAGAAAGGATTCTTCTCAGATAGGTATGTCTGCTCTGTACTTTATCTTCATTTGCCACTCTCTTTAAAAACACAGCAAACAGAAAACATCCACAGCCCTGATGTAATTTATCACAGATAAAACCTGTCCCTTTTTTCTCAGTACTACTCTCTACAGGTGAAGGCCAATCATAATAATTTTGCTGACCCTGAGGACCACAACGTGGCTTCATGTTTCTGATCATCAATTATTAACTTCTGCGTTACACTCTGTCCTGAGGCTTTATATTGCACTAGAGATGAACTGGAAGCCAAAGTAGCAGTTTTGTGAAGGCATTATACCTTGGTGTTGCAGGAAGTGCTGCTAGTGGTTAGGAGACAGTTGAACAAATTGCAAAATCCAGTTTGGTTTTGTGGACTATCAGTCCTCTCATGTCTTATCTTATGATGGTCTTTTATTGTGTTTTTTGTGATCTTTGTTAAGGGGACAGGAGAGTTACACCTTCAAGTCTTTAGAGAGGACAACCTTTCAGCACCATCAAAGACAAAATGACCTAACTCTCAGGGAAGTTTTTCTTATTATTTCATTGCATTTAGAACCACAGAAAGGCCAAAGAAAGAATTATGACATTAGAAACTAAGGAAAGAGCAAGCAACAGAAACATAAGGAGCATATGGAATGATCTGTAGGCTAGACGTGGTCAAAAGAAGAAACCGCCTACAGAAGACAAAGGAGAGGAAGGAGAGAGAGGAGAGAAGGAGCGTGGTGGAGAAGGGAGAAAGAGATTCTGTAGTCTGGGGAGAAGCCCTGAGATGCAAAAAGAGGATTCTGGTTACCCAGAAGGACTGGTTAAACTGATGAAGCTGCTGAGAAATATATTCAGGATATTATTTTCAGTTCTATAATTCTTTTATGCTTGCTACACTGAAAAATTATTGGATTTAGAACCTTTTGCAATTCTCATTGCTTGAGAAGTCTCACTGGAGCATGTTCATATTAAGGTAGCCAAGATGGTTATGGGACTGGGCTGTCTTTCATATGAGGAGAGGCTGAGAGAGCAGGGACTGTTCAGCCTAGAGAAGAGATGTCTCCAGGGGAAATTTACCAAATGCACAAATACCTGGTGGGAGGGAATGAAGGAAAAGCCAGACTGTTCTTGGTAGTGCCAAGACAGGACAAGAGGCAATGGGCACAGACTGGAGCACCTGAAATTCCATCTGCTGGTAGGAAAATCAAGAAGATGAAAATAATTATTTTAAATCTAAAAAAAAAAAAAAAAAAAAAAAAAAAGTATCAGCAGAAGAAACCTGTCTCTTCTGAAAAATTGATAACCATACTGCTATTTCAGGTAAGGAAGACAGTAGATGGCAGTGTCCCCCAGTACTTCCTAGGGAGACACAGACCTTACATTTAACATCTCTGCTACAGAGCACAGACCCAAACTCCAGCCAGTGACAGATGCTAGACAGGACAGACTTCACTCCCCACCACAATTTAAAAGCAGGCAGTGTCTGGAAGAGTAGTGCTATGCAGCCTCTTATCTCTTTTCTCCTTAGGAGAGCCTCACAGCTCACTTTTCCTCTCTTGCAAGTTATCCTGCTATAAATGACATCTGACAGATGACAGCAGAAGATGATGACCATTTCTGGACTGAAGGAAACACTGGTCAGTTGGCTCATCAGATATGGTCTGTAGTAATGAATTATGACAGCTCTCCATTTTCTAAAATCCTGACATCTGGCCTTCAGACACAATGTATTAAAAAGCTAGGGAAAAGGTCTTAGGGCAGAGGAGAGATCTGGCTTCATATTGTGTGCTTCTGCTGGCTTCCTGTGTCACTGTGTCTCTCTGCATTCTGGCTCCTGCTGAAACACAGAAACCTCTGATTTGGAATATATACTCAACAGGAAAATAAATAAATAAATATCTTTTCCCAGTCAACAAAAGAATGACAAATTAATCTAATGACTGAATGAAACAGATTTCTCTGGCAGGTATCTAAATATCTATGGAAGTCTTCACACTGGAAATTGTCAGGTTTATTCCATTAACATTCATAAGACAAATTATATAAAAGCCCTAAGAGAAACCTAGAACGAAGAAAAATAAATACAGAAGGAATCAGCATTTTTAATGTTTTTGTTTTCAATGATATATAAAACTGGGATCTGTTGTATAGCAGATACCTCTCAGAGTTCTCTGGAGGAAGAGGAGCATAACAAATGGACTCAACTGAAAGGTCAGGAATTGGAACATGCACTCTTTCTGCATTGCTGGATATTCTGTTCCCTTGTAAAAACCAACACAGCTCTGTCAACCACAATATTGGTACATAAGAGCTGGTTATCTGACCTCTCCTCCGAGCTTTGGTATCTTGGACTCTGAAGACCATTATTAGTGTTCTGCAGCTAAACAACTGCCACAGAGCTCAGCGACATGAACTTTTGACACCTATAGTGAGACTAAAGCAGGGCATAGACTTTGCAACTGGCCTTGGGTGCAGGGATAAAGAATAATGGCAAACAGCCAATCTGACAGGACATGTCACCAGCATTTAAAATTAGCCTTAATGAGTCATCCAGACATGTGCTAGATAAGGGGATCCCAGACCATCCACATTCTTAGCATCCTCCCTCTAAAGCTCCAGACTGATACAAAACCTTTCATTACAGCATGTTAGTAATCTGATTTTCATATGCAGAAGGAGATATAAAAAGATGATTTTAAGTATCCTCAGAACATAGTGTGATGCATACCATCAGTATATACAAGTATGAACAGGGGCAAGGGGAGGCAGGAGTGGATTAATAAATTCATTTTGATCACGAGGTAGCTGCAAAGCTCTCTTTCTGTTTCCAGCATGATGACAAAAACTTAGCCTTGCAGAGTTGCAACAGCAAGTGTAAAATGAGGAATTTCAAGACTTCCACAGGTGAGGGCTGGGGAAGATTCTCCTGCAAACACGGCCGAACTGAAGAATTTGTGGCTAAAGCTGTTTGGAAGGCCGCCTCACAAGATGCATCTGTCAGTTTCTCTTGCAACAGCCCAGCAAGTGGTGCTACCATCACTGGGGGAGAGGGGAAGGGCCAGGCACCTGCACCTGAAGCTCCCTCATATGCTGGTTTTAGAGTTCCTCCAAAGTCTTGATTGATTATTCAGCTGTTTTAAAGTGCTGGGAAGGTAGATTTCCCTTTGTGCTCACAAGAATTGGTTTCTGTGATCTTTGCCAAATGCATTCACTCTGACATATATATGGGCATCTCACTTATGTTTTGCCTGTGGAATGAAAGGTTGGCCAGGTTTATGTCTCCAGAGCTAAACACTTCCTGGACAAAGCAATCAATCTGTGAGAATCACTGTAGGACATAAAAATAAAAATAAAAATCTTCAAATACTTAGGAAGAAAATGAAGTATAGTTGTAAATTAATCCCTAATTTTAGGAGTCTGCACTGTACACAGGTGCCTTTAGAAAAGGCATTTCACCACAGAGTGAACAAGGTGTGAATGGCAGAAGAGAGCTGTGTCATCACAGAACCACGAAGAGGTGGTTATCTACTAAAAGACCTTTTAAAATGCTTTTACATCTTTAAGTGCATCATATTATAGCTATCCTACCTCTCTGACATTTTTCTTTCTTACGATCCTAGTACAACATACGAAGCTAGGAAGGCCTTTAAGTGCTTCATTCAGTAAAAAGTTACTCAGACCACTCCTGCCTTAACCATAGCCCCATCATAGGGTAAAAATAAGCTTTTCTCAATGACATCATAAGAAGTATCCCAGGAACGTGCTGGCATGTGTTCAGCATCAGTGTGTTCATCTTGTTTAACTCATCAAGCTGAATTGCCAAGTAAAGGCTTCTGCTAATGGCTTCTGCTAGTCATTTCTGTTGGCATTTTCAGCTGTAACTCAAAAGACAATAATGTGATCCAGAGTGAGATACCTGAGAGGCGTTGGCCAGGATTTTGAATAACAGAATTTGCAAACTTCTCAGAGTCCTTATTTTTATTTAAAAAAGAAAGCATTGGGTTCATCTTGATGTTACAGAAGCCAAACAGTGAATGAATCAAGTGCTGCTGCCAATCCTTACCTCCTATTTGGCACTCTAGATGTTTCTGTGTTTTCTGTTTCTCCCTACCAACAGAACACCTCACCACCATCCTTTCTTCCACGCATTCTTCCTTCCAAGTCACCCTTCAGCCAGTGTCAATCCCCAGCAGAATAAGAGCAGCACATAAAATGTAACCACAAATGTTCAGCTGTGCCCTTAAGCTTTGGTGTTCACTGGCAACATACCTCACCATCAGATGCAGTGTCACAGTTTGTCCTATCTTGTGTGCATGCATGCTTGCATTTCATTTCACATACAATACAGAATATTTTTAAGAACATTTGTCCTATTCTCCAACAGTTGACATAAACATAAAGGTAATAAAAACTCTTACCGTCTGCTCTGCCTACTCACATAAATCTGTATTGAACTGGGACATGCCAATAAGGGTATTTTTTAGATCAGCAATCTAAGAGCAAACAAGAAAAAAAGAAAGAAAAAGTTATATTTGTATTAAACAAGATATAACATTTTTCTTCTTTAATTCCCCTGTCTCCTTCAACAAGAAAAAACAGCCAGCATACTTCTTTCCCCAAAATGATAATGTGCTGAAAGAACAGATCTCCACAGGTTTTGTTTTCTTCAGCCATCCTCTGAAGAACCACTACTTCTTTTGTTTTCCTACACAATGTTTCAGAAGTTCCTGAAGAATTCAAATCACAATTTCAAAGCAACATGCCTCAAAATCCAGGATTAAAAATAAATAAATAACTTAAGGATTTACCTTAATTGTTTTGTTTCAAGAATTCTGTTTTAATTCGCAAACTGAGCTGTTTTAATAAGGAAACAGTGGTTATTATCTGCAGCATGTAAGGTTCCACATGCCCTCCCCCACGCCCAAAAAAATAATAAAAAAAAATGTCACAGTATCACATTCTAGATGTTATAGTAAAGCTACTGTAAGAGGCTGCCATCCTATCCAACATGTCCACAACCCTCACATGCAGGAGAGAACAGGACTAGAGAAAGAGAAAAGTATGAGAGGGATAGTTGGAAGACTTTCTGCTAGTTCCTATTACAAGTGTATTCAACTAAGAGTGAACTGCATATGAACATATCTATAATGAATTTTACTGGACAACCCCCCTGCCTGCAGTAGCAGTGTACATTACTTTAACAACAACTGTGGCACTGGGCAATGCAAAAGGACTTGGAGACCTCACTGTCATCTCTAATTGACCCCTCACCACCAGCAGTTCACAAACTGCTCCTTGCAAAAGCATATGCCCCACTTCACAAGTCAGAGCAGCACAAACCCTGAGAGGAGTAGTCTCCTGCAAGATTTTCCTAGTTATTTAGAAATTTCGGGAAATGCAGGTGTTCTATTCCAGTGAACCTACTGAAACCATATTAAGTTAAAGTTATGGACAGGACCCTGATGGTATAAAACAACTCTCCCTCATCTTTAAGATGACCAACTTGCCTTCAGTCCTGGCAGTGCTCAGGCTCTGGGTGTTTCAGATCATGAATTTTAACTTCATGGCTGACCTATTAATCTATGTTAAATGAAATTAAATTAAAGCTAAAGCTCAGGAGAAATAAATAAATAAATAAATAAATAAATCTGAGTTTTGTGATTAAACTGATCTTTTTAATTTTCTTTTTTTGTTAGATAATCAGTATATTCTGTTGAATAACTAGTGTATTTCCTAATATAGCTGCAAAGAGTTTCACAATAGCATTCATTCATTTAAAAAAGGACAGAGTCAAAGCTCTACTGTCTTACATCATTTTCAATGAATGCTTTAGAGAGAAATGGCAATCATGAGACCTCCAGCCTACACAAAGAGGAAGTGGTTTTACAGGGTTGCCAGATTAAAGAGTGACATCACATTATCTTCGTCAATGCTGATTCCAGTTCTTCGATAATCAGGCAAACATGGAAAGTGCTGTTCTTCTATCACATGGCCAGACATCACTTTCCATTCATTACTGGGGTTAGCAGTGCTTGCCTCAGCAGAAGCTCTGCCTCCTCTGCTGTAGGAAACTTGCAGAAGCCAAGAAAATGTGACACAAAGTGCAACCATCTCTATTCCCAGGCTGATCTGTTAAAGATGCACATCCAAAAGCCACTTGCTATTTATGCCACAAATCAGAGAAAACTGAAGAATCTGCTGCTTTTTCTTAATTTGTTTGTTTATGTGACTAATCAAAGAACACCAAAGAATCTAGTGTTTTTCCCCTATTTCTGCATTAATGTGCTGTCACTTTCAATCCTAAACTGACCAGCAAGAGCTTTGCAATTTTTGTGCATGTGTGAAATTTCTTACGAAACTGGGAGCCATCAATGTGCTTGCAGTACCACTTTCTGGAAACCCACTAACGCAAACTGAAAATGATGGACATGATCCCAACCACCAAGAATTCAAACAGAGCATCATGAATTCTTTGGTGACTTGTTTTTTTCAGCAGAGTCCCACTAACTGCCAGGCTTGTACTTTCCTATTAGGTTCCCACACTGAAACTTTGCTGAAATGGGAGATGGCTTCATTTTGTAGCAGACATTTCAGAGAGCTTTGCAAGGTGACAAATTAAGAAAAGTATCGTTTCTGTTAACAGCAAATTGGGTTCAACCTCGGGTTTTGAAGTGAAGAGGCAAGGTCTTTTTATATAAAGCTAAACATAAGTACAAAACATTATGTAGAATAGTTGATATGTGCTCTTCATCTGGAAGAGGAAATTTTCTGTCACACAGAGTATCAAAATTAAGTTCATTGCTGTCTCTTAGCTGAGACTTAATGCTTCCTCTCCACACAGGGCACTAAGTAGGGATGCATGGTGTTCATTAAACACCTCACACTGCATTTTCCACATAACTTCAAAAAACATGCCAAACTTTTTATGGAAGAATAGATGTGCTCCACCCTGCAGCCCAAGACACCCCTGTCTCAGAGCTCTTCCACCTCTTATGTGAATAAATGTTCTGTAGTACAACACACAGAGCACCAGCACCGCTGATGTTAGCACAAGGCTTTCTACAGAAAATCAAGGTACTGATGCAGAACACAGCACTAGACGGCAGCCGAGGTGAAGATGAAGCAGTAGGCTTCTTGTTTCAATTTGCTTCTTTATTCCAAAGCTACTGAAGAAGGAAAGAGGATGGAGAAGGGTTGCAACCACACTATATGATTCCATATCCAGAATTTCCTTAAGAAGACAAACTAAAACTCTTTGGCACCTCAGTAGCATCTGCTGTCCTGCTTCCTCCTACAGTAGCACACACACCTGAGCACATCCTCTGCCAGCACAAAGTTGCTGGTGGTCTGAAGAGAGCCGACCATGCTCCCTCATTTAAATTGTTCTAAAGGCACCTGCAATTGCATGCTCGTGCACTCGTTCTGGGCCTGAAACTTTATTTCAGAAGTTTCCCTGCTTACTAGGTGACTGGCAGAAAAAGCAAACAAACCCTAAATTGTTCAGTATTACCTTTAAAAGAGCAGAATTATAAACTTCATTTTGGTTCAGGTAATCTGGAGTCAGTTTATCCTCACTCTTTAACCTCTGGGAACTCTGGGTAAACTTAGATGTGAGAGACACCAAATCTTATCACCCTACGAGCAAGTTGTTCCCTGAAGTAAAGTAAGTTCCCTTTTTCATTAGCACAGCTACGTCATAGGTGGTAGAGAAGGAAATCTCCCAAGCCTGTCAGGCCCAAAAGTGGTATCACACGACAACGCCCACAAGGTTAAATAAGCATTAGTCTGATAAACCCCAGCCTAACAAAGGAAAGAATTACTGCTCCGTTTTTGAATTGGAAGTCCCAATCAAGATAATAATCCCCAGACACTGTGCCTCAAAAATAAAAAATAAAAAATACTCAAGTATATATTGAAATAATTCAGTCAAGGAAGTCTGTCACCGCTATTATTATTCATACACTCGCATAGTTCATCTGAACTGAAGCACTCTACAAATGAGTACATCTCCCCAGGAGTTTTCATCATAAGAATGAAATTTCTCATCTCTCAAGAGGCAACAAACAGTAAATCATTTAGATCATGAAACCTGGATAGCAAGCAGCAAGTTCAGAAGAGCACATCTTGTAGCAGAAATTCACTTCCTCAAAATAGTGGCATTTGCACTGAATTTATAAAAATCCATTTTAGCCACTTCTCTTAAGCTAGAGTCTTGGGTTCACGATGGATGAAAATGTTCTGACCACAGACATTTCCTAACTGAAAAGGAATCAGGAAGTGATGCCAGCCTGTTCTGTCATTCAAAGGTTTTGGCTAGTAAGCGTCACTTTAGACCTATATAAAAAAATAAAAATAATAAAAAAAAATAATAATAAAAAATTGCTTGTAATCATGGGATGATTACTTATTGCTTTTGTTGATATTGCAAATTTGGAATCTAAAGGTCCAACAGAACCATTAGGCTATTGTGCTACATGTTATGCATACTGCTGTAATAAGTAAATAAGTAGATCCTTTTACAGAAAAAATGAGATTTAGCCAACAATTCAGACAGGTTATTGGGCTGTGGACTTTAAAAGCATAGCCCAGGCCTGTGAGCAACTCACCATATGAGACAGCAGTCCGCAGTCTGTGCCCTGTGATGGCACATTATTGGCAGGGTAGACTCCAACCATATGCTCTTTCTGTATTACTGATCTTATAGATGAAAAGCATGTTGTCTCTGTCTGGTCTCTTCTAAAATCCCAAAGCTTGGCAGGCACATTAGTTACCAAGCAGTTTTATTTAATCATGGAGAGAAAAAAAAAAAAAAAAAAACATTGTAAAGTCAAATAAAGAATCATAGGAGAAAAAAATATCTTTTTTTATGAGTGTGTGAACAGTACTCTAGATAGGCACCTTTTGGAAGGGTTACAGAATGTAATAGCAAATGTTTTCTTGAGGATGCCTTTTCTTTGTCCCAGCTGATCTCCTCTCTTAGTCTGCAGTGTCAGAGCCTTTAGGTAGCAGGCATTTTCTATCACCCTCCCTCCCCCAGCCCCCTTGCCTCTCTGATGCCATTCAGTTACAGTTTTCAGGTTGCTTTGATCTTCTCCCATGTGACTTTTCCCTCCAGGGTATTTCCACTGTGCTTTCTCAGAGGAGAAGATGACAGTCTCATGAAGCACAAGCTGCATGTTCCCCAAAGCCAGGAAACTATTCATGGTTTCGCATGAATGGACCAGGGCCTTCTTTCTCCTTTATTGTTCAAACAGAATTAAAGGGTTCCTTTGAAGGTGTAGCCACACAATAGCTGTCTTCCAAGCCTTTGCATGATCCTATTTCCAAATGAACACTCTTTTCACTCATCCACATCTCTGAGCACCAGCTGTTCTTCCATTTAGACCAAAACTGTGCAACTGCACATTAATTATCCTAACTTGGAAATGGAGGGTCAGGTGGATCTGCCTTTGCACATACCAGATTCATCTGTTTCCTATGAACCCATCTGATTTTTATTCTGGTCCTTCTCGAAGTCTTCGCTATGGATGACAGTTGAATGAACCCTAGTGCGTTTTTAGAAATTACTGTGGACCCTTGTTCTGCTGGCCTTCCTACAGGAGTAGTTCCTTGATATGCTCAAGAGGTATTAACCTGTTAAGTACAAGTGAAGTTAAAGTATCAAATGCTTTATGTATGCAACTTGCACCACAAAGCACAGGAGAGGTGTTAACTACACTGAGACAGAGCATTTTTCTAGGCTGTAAATTCACGGGAATCCTGTTAACGTAGTTGACACTTGATCATTGAAACCACAACACCCTTTGCATCAGTTTAGTTTTGCTATTCTGTATACTACAGGGCAGAGTCAGCACACCTATCACTTCCCACATCAGCACCTTCTGTTCAAGTTTAGGATGCCTAGTGTTGAGCAGTGAGAGTGTACTTGACTCCTTGCTGTGTTCCTACAAAGATACCTAGATTAAGTCAGAAGAAAGTTGTCTGAAAAATTGTTGACTGTTCCTCCCCCTTCCCTCAAAATTCAACAAATACCATTTGTCAAAAACAAAAGAAAGAAGCGTAGAAACTAGCATGTTTCAAGTCCAAGATGGAACATTTGAGGGAGAAAAACTCCTCAAATCCCTTCAGGCTACTTACAGCAACATAAGAAAACAGCTTCCATGTAATCCAGGAAAAGAGAAGGGACACAAACACACACACACAAGCTAATGATACACTGCTTCCAAGTGGATATCAAATAAAATACCAGCACATATTAGAGATGTGCTGAGACCAAAGTGTCTGTACTTCAACCTCTCTTATCATTCTCTTGTGTCATAAGAAAAGCCTCCACATCATCATAACTGAAAAAATACACCTCATTCAAACTAAACACAGTTTGAGCTTAGTGGTAAAGCAGATAGAAACTATTGAACCAACAAATGTGAACCATGATGTGTGCATCAGACATTTTTCCTGTGGTAATCCAAGAGCATGCGGGTACACAAAGTTTCTCTTTCGATGCACAAGTTGTCTTTACCTCATACTTTCCTCACAGTCCCTTCCTTATCTGTTATGGAAAAGTTGGTTTCAGCATACGCCAAATATCTGCTTCAGATTTAGAAACAGAGCTTGAAGAAAGTAATGTACAAGTCATTTGAGGAATATCTTAATCAGCTTGAAAAAGCTCCCAGTGTTTCCAAACAGTGAGGGTGATTACAAAAAATCTGAGTCACCTAAATATTCTAATTACCTGATGAAATATTACAGAGTTTTACCACAGTCTGTAAGTTGTTCCATAATTTGTCATTCTCTAACACTTTACCTAAAACTGAACTTCAAAAATAATGAGCTATAATTGAAACTCAATAGTCTCTCTATCTGGCTGCAACATACTCATAATGATTTTGCCAAACAACAGTATCCTGTTCGTAGGACACAGAAAAAATAACCATGGTTTTAAGACCTAAGAAGAACATGAAATGTACTAGGAGATGAATTCTAATAGGAGAGAAAACAGGGCTGTTCTTTGTGGAGTTTCTCTTAACAGTCTTATTCATTTGTACCCACGTACATGCCTAGCTTGGGTAACTGATGCTCTACCACAGGCTGCACACAAGAGTGGATGTGAATTGGTGTCATTAGATCTGAATATCTAAGAATCACAACTAAAGGTCACAAAACTCCCGGCATTTTTAGAACGATCATGAGAATTTTCTAATATATTATTATCTTTGTCTACTAGTTTTTATGTTGATGCTACACTTGCTAACTGCACGTGCTTTTCTCCAAAGCTAGCTATTTGATTTAAGAAATACGTAAATAAGGAGGAGGGCACAGAACCTCAACTAATCTGTAGGATCCATAAGCAGGAGCTCCCCAGTCAGACAGTTGATGGACTTTTTAAAATAATTTAATCATAAAGACATCCAGAAGAAAAACACATGGCAGGAAAAGCAGCTAAAGAGAGAATAAATCACTCGCAACTGTTCTGCTTGCTGAATTGAAAGTTTACAGTCCATAGCAAGATTTTCAGTGTGCCCAGATGACTTTTGACTTTTTTAGATTTGTGGGCACTTGACACCTCTGAAAATCAGAACAGAGAGAAAATGAGACTTCCTCAGACACTAAAGCTAGCAAACAGAAATATACTTACTCAGCTTGAGGCTAAGGTTGTCTAGGAATGGCAGGCTGCCAGGGACAGCCAAAAACTCAGCCAGGAATGATCTGGACAGCCTGGTTTTCTGATTTTCCAGACATTTATTTGGGTTAAACTAAAACCGTTAAAAACCTAGTCTATTCTGGTAAAATAAAAATATTAAGAAGAAAAAGACCTACATGTTTGGAATCTAGTTGAGATAGATTCACCAAGGCCCAGCCCTAGGGCATCCTAAGAAGAGATGGACACCAGCTGTATGAGAGAAGCATGCTACCTGCACAGTCAGTTTTCACCTCTTGCTTTCATAGTCTGTCATGCCTGTGGAGGAGTAATCAGGTTGTTGTGACACGGTGATCAGAGTAGATTATACAGTCTTAATTTTTGATCTGGCTCAACTCATCTTTGATCCTTCTCCCTTTTGCAGCTCAGTACAAAGGTTTACTCATGTTAGCTATATTGGATTGGAAATAAGGCTAGAGTTTGTTTTTGGCTTTCAGAGTAGAAAGCCCTGTCAACATAGACTAATATGAGTCACAATTAAGTACCGAAAATAAATCAAAGTGTTCTGACCAATAGACAATCCTGTGTCCAAGTAGGAGGGATGACACAGTAAGATGTCATGATTTGCCACTGCCTGCTTATAACCTCCACTGCACTGATTTCTCTTTTAATGTGTTATTTGCACTCCCTCCCCCTTCTAGATTACTTAAAAGACTCAGCGGAAGACAGACACTGCTCAGAAACCTCTATATTTCTTCCCAGGAAGGACATGCTGTTGAGAAAACACAGCTCCAAACACAGCTCCAGATTTCATGAGAATAAAATTTCTCACAAAGTTTTCTAGAACATCACTGCTTCAGTGGATAAAAAATACCCTAGAAAAAGCATTTGTCATGGCAGGGCAATACTTCCAGCCCAAAGCAGAAAGCAGACAGATGACCAGAAATCAAGGAGAAAGGATTACCCATAAAAGGGTGAGTTTCCGGAAAGATCCCTTTTCCAGAGTGAAATGAAGGTTCAGATCAGTGAAGATCAGGTTCAGATCTTTCAGCTATTATCTGTGGTCAACCAATATAAAATTCTCATAAAAACTCCCTCATTAAATCCGCATAGGTCACTGTTTTGCCACGAAGAGACATGTGCCCCTAAATTCTACCTGGCAGAACACATATCACTGCTCTGACAACAAAAGTGATAAACAGGGCTTCCACAGTGATCAACATCCATCAGGACCACATAGCTGCAGGAAAACAAAACACAACTAAGGAGAGTAAGCAAAGCCTGAGAAGAGCTCGTGTTAATCACAAAAGTACATAACAACTGGACCATGTTTAATCACCTCCCTTATCATTAGGTGCTTGTATAAGGGTAATAATGGCCCCTGCTCTGATTCTGGAGCTGCACATGGATGCAGGTAGAGCACTCAAGCAGGACTCTACTTCTTCCATGCTCCAGGAAAGTCTCAGCCCAAGCCAAGTGCATGGGTCAGGGCAGTGGCTGCAGAATGCTCACTCCTGTGACACACTGACCTCCCCTCACAGCAACACCACAGCAGCAGCCCTGGAGCACAGCTGGTAAATTAGCAGTTTGCAGTGGCTTTCCTTCAGGCACAGACATAACTTGGTGGGTTGGAAATATCCCCATAAAAAACAGAGGGAATCCTTTGAGCTGTAACAGGAGCAGAAATATAGAAAATACTTGTACTTTGAGCAGAACTCATTAAGAAATAAAGATCAAAGATTCCAGCTAGAGTCAACTGCTTTCCAAAATAATCTCTGTAGCTGCCATGGAAACTGCAGTAACCAACAGCCAGAGACTCATCACTTCTGCATGGCACAGAAGTCAATTCAAACAGTGTGGGGACAGCACAAATGAAAGGAAGTCCCCCCCAAAGAGTACAATTTGCACAGCAGGCTGTCTGCATCCTTTACAAGTCAGAAAAATCTGTTATGAACAGGGAGCCGATGGCTAGTGTTGGAAGTAGGGTATATCTGTTTGGTGCAGCCCAGTTCCTGACATGACAGGTGATTCTCATCTGAAAATTTGTACAGGAGCTGCTATCACTTACAGCAAGAGAAATTCCATTTTTCACACTACATCTTTTTCAGAAAGTACAGACAATGCTAAACAGTCTATCCATCTATTAATTACAGATGCAATAAGATATGGAAAACTGTAGAACTATCTATTTAGTATGAAAAGCTATGATAGGACTGGAAGACACAAAATCAACATCTGAAATTGGCCACAGTTTGTTTGCCAAAGTTTCTCTAACCAGAATGAAGAGACGAAGACTGCATATCTCCTAGAGTTTGGGATTGAAAATAAAAAGTAAAAAAAAAAAAAAAAAGGAAAATAAACAAAAATAATAATAATAATAAAGCTCTTCTGGCAGGGACTGCAAAAAAATGCAGCATTTAGACAAATGGCTAACCTTCATGATGCAGAGTGGAGTTTCCTTCCTATCCAGAACTACAACTCAACAGGCAGAAGAACCAAGGGAAGGGAAGCAAAGAATGAGAGGTGTTACCAGCTCCTCTGAAACACCATCCACCTTCTGAACAGGATTATTTCCACTTGCTCTACAGGCAGGCTTCCTGTGATGCAAGATGACTTGGTTCTTAGCTTAGTAATGTTCCACCTTGCACAGGGAACAATTTGCAGAAAAAGAGGAAGCAAAGACTTTCCACCTCTGTTTTGTGCTCCAGTCCACAGAAGAAGTCTTCAATGATTTCTAGTTCCTTAAATATGAGACTCCAACAATGAAAAGCCTCCACTTGGAAAGCAAAATAGGTTTTGCTATAGAGAAAAACATTGATACTTGGATGTGTATGGAAGAGAGAGTGCAACAGGGCAGACTTCGGTGGATGTATGATGTCCAATTCTTCTCAATGTTTAGTGTCCCTAGACGGGTTATTTAGTTGAGGCTCCTTCCATCGCTCAGGATTTTTGAGCTCTCACTGGCTGAAGTCACTAGATCTGTTTAATGCCGCATTTGCTCACTTACTGATCACTTCTTTCCCTTGCTCTGTGTGTTTTGGGAGGTCATACCAGATACACCAAAATGGGGTCATTCTGCCATATGCTTATTTACTATGTGTGTTAGACCTCTTGTGTGCTATTTTTCACTTGTTATCCATCAATATATGTATTTATCTTCGAGTACCATATGGAGCAGTAGGATGGGGTATATATATGGAGGCAACAGATGGTGAGACTCTGTGTGATTAATATGTTCTCATAACTTTTTATTGTCTCTTTTTCTTACATGTTCTACTTTCAAAGTGTCATTACTTTTGTCGGCCCTGTTCTCATTTCTTTATTTCTGTATGCTGTAACAGAAATATAAAGAAATTTAATGTCTAGTTTTGAGATTTGTCTTTATAGTGTGCCAGGTGTTACCTTTACTGAAGGAATTCATAGGTTTTTCAGGCCAAAAGGGCCCATGTGTTCTGACCTTTTTTTCTAACACTGGACACAGAATCCTACCCTGCAGCTTCTTGAGCTAAAGGAGTCTTGCTCCCAACGACTGCATGACCATTGTTGGCATTTTGTTGTATTTCTTATGGCAGTCATTCTGCAAAACATTAAAAAATGTTTTAGATGATACGATAATTCATACTATTAATTTGTAACTTCACTCTGTACTACAATGGATTCACTTTCCAGCTGTGGCACAGGAGGCCCCAGCATGTTTTTCCACCTAATTCATTGTTTCCAGGAAGCTTTATATATCATCCTTACCTGACAGCAAGGGAATGTTATCAAAGTTCTCACTTTAGCTGTATTGCCCTTCCTGCTAGGTATATTGTTTCCTTTACATGGAATTTATGTGTCCAACACTACAGTTCTGGCACTTGCCAAAGTCACTCAGGGTAACTGCTCCTGTTTATTTTTATTGCTAAGCTGAAATGCTGCTTGAACCCAGGACTGCCTCCTTTCCCTTTAATCTTGATACATTCTGAAAAGAAGTGCAAAACTGAACTGTTCACTATAGTCCTCAGGAAGAAGTTTTGCTCTTACAACAACATGTGTGCAAACAAAATCTTTCATCTTGATTGATAACTATACAATTCTTTATTTACCAGAGACCAGGATTAGATGAAATATGAGCTGTGAATTTCAGAAACTGCTGCTGAAGATGAGACAGGACTGAAAAGTCTCAGTACAGGATGGTGAGAACAGCATATTTCCTTACTGTAGGGGACATAGCCGATAAATGCCATGCTCATATTCTATGATTTCCCTGAATCCAGATCATGTAAGGGAGGAACATACAGGTTACTGAGTAGGCTCTTTTATCTATATAGGGCCAACACAGGCAGGAATTTCAGATAACTCTTGTTGGTTGTCAAGATTGTCAATGACTGTCAAGAGCTAGACTGTAGAAAGTAACCAGAATTCATGGAAATACAGCTTGGAGGGAAGCAATCACCTAGGGCATTAGCAATTAGTAATAGATCATTGAATGACTGTTTTTTCAATGGTCTTGAAACTCTGTGTTACACTACTGTTGATAATTAATTCTTGCTATGTGGAAGGAGGATGTGTGGAATACTGGAAGACCTCGCTAACTAGATGTACAAATGTAACTCTGTGTGTTGTACTGAGACTGATGCTACAAAGTACTGATAAGCTAGAGCTCAAATAATTGGTGAATCAGACTCAGTCAGGTTTTGAGTGATAACCAAACACCCACAAGCTGGATGAGAAAAACTGAAAAAAGAGACCAACGATATGTCATCAGAGTTGGTTCTCCCAGTCTGTACTAGCTTGATGATAAATAGTTGCTATTTCATCATTTGTCTATGAGGCAAGTCTCTGCTAATCAAAGGTAAATTCCACAGTAAGTTTATAAATTTGGGGGACTGTGAGAGGCAACCATGAAATTTGAGTGTATCATTAATTTATTTATTGGTTGATCACCGTTCCTTCCTGGTAAGTCGAATATATATATATATATAAATTAAATATATATATATATATTATTATAATCCCTTGTTTGATTCAACTGGTTTAAAAAGAAGGAAGAGTGCTGTGTAGAAATCCAGCAGATAGGTTGCTGTCTTTGCTAGTATCTCAGAAATATTAACATTTTGTCTACAGGGAACATTGTTGTTCAATCAGATAAACTAAAGAGAAGAAACTACTCATTTTCAAGAGCCCTGAATGCTCTAAATGCTGCGGATTTCCCAACCAGAGGCTTTTGTATGTTTCCAGCCAAGAAGGATTTGGCAGAAGATCCAGATATGTTGTGAATGCCTTTCAGCTTCTGGAGGTTCAGGTTATATAAGCACAACATGTTTATACAGAAGAAGGGGTAGTTATCTCAGAGGAAGAGGTGAGGAGAAGAGAAAGACTGCATATATGGGATAAATGCATGTTAATGGTCCGCTGAAAATATCCTGTGATGATAACAGATGTTATTGCTGTTGCTTTTCATGAACATAATGTATGGGCAACAGCAGGAGTGTGAGTTAGTATAGCAGTACACAGGATTAAGCCTCCTCAGAAATAAATTACCTTAACACGGTTGTTTTTAAAAGTATTCCAGAATGCATACTTTCATTGCTTATGTGCTCACTATAAATATTTTCACTATGAATAATTACGTGGTATCTTTTTGTTAAATAACAGCTGGTTACCTATACAGAAGACTCGAGTTCAGTATTTGAATGTTATGCCTCGAATTTTAGGCTGTCAGGTTTCCTAACATATGCTTCAAAAGACAGATCTCTTTCTTGTGCTGCAGCAAACATCTAATTGAAAGGATAAAGAGAAACACTGACTGCACATACTTTGTGCAGATATCCTATGTATATTAAATAAGTATAAGAGGAGAAAGTGTTGTACTGACCAATGTGCTTCAGCTTTGAAGGCTTTTCTGCTGTCTATAACTGGAACACTTCATTTTCTAGGAATGCATGATTAAGATGATTGTTTTCTACAAAGAAGATCTTTGGCTACACACTGGTGGATACTAAGAAAATAACTTGAATTTCTTTTAGTTGCTGGTTGTTCTTTTTTTAAAACATCATTTAAAAAAAAAAAAAAATACACCCAACCACCCTGCAGTCCAAGATCAGAAAGCTGCTCTTCCATGTTGCCTACCTACCAGTTTGATCAGAACATAATACCAACAGAAAGAGAAGCAGATACAGTTTGAATAGGCTAGTAGGCTAGTAGAAATACAAAAGAAAACATTTTTTTTTTCAGCACAGAAATCAACCTTGATTTTACACCACCTATATGTTGACAAGGAGATAAATGCACTACACATATTAATAAGACCTCCCCACTGATCTTCAGTTAAACTTCAGGTGAGCCTCTCTCTCTCTTTTTTCTTGATATCTGGCTTGTAAGACTGTTTACTAGCCTTCAAGATTTCAAATAAAGTATTTTTCCTCTCCATACATGCCCAGTTTGATTATCTCACCACAATGGCTAGTCTTCTGGGTTTATGGTTGCTAAGGGGTTTAACTCACATTTTCTAAATACTTATTAATCCAAATACTTATTAATCGATTTCTGTTTTGTGAATGCTTTATTTTTGCAGAGGAGCACAAATCTTTCTTATTGCTGGCATCTGACAAGATAGCATTCCTATTGATCTGTTTTGTGCTCCAGAACAGGTAGGAAATTTCATATTCCGCTTCAGTGTCATATACATACCACAGTACAGACTAATCCGGTCTTTCCTTAAACCAACCAGCGAAAAATGATCACTTTTAAGCAAAACTACACTCCTGCTCCAGTAGATGTAACACAAAAACAAAGTAGCCCTCTTAGAGATCACATGGTCCAGATCAGGTTGCTTATGATCAGCTTATGACCCTGAATACCATTTTATGTCTTGACTCTATCCTTCTTCTTGAGCAAGGAATGAGTCTTTTGGTTTCAGCTATAAGAAGGTTTTAGTTTTCAACTTGTCATGTTGAGGATGATCACCACCCTATCTAGCTAGAGAAGGTACTTGAAGCCTAACCCTGTGTCTTCAAGTACCTCATCTTCACTTACTGCCTCCCCTTGGTCTCACAAGCATTCCTGCAATTTCCCCTTCAGACACACCTTGATCAAACTCTCCTCTCCCCAAGCAGCATTTTACTCTACTGAATGTGTCCCAGTGAATTTGGGAACACAGGTCCCACTGAGTTTAGTGGGAAGCAAGCTGAAATAAAACACAGCTCATCATCAGTAAGTGGAGCAGAAGCAGGCACTTACAAAGATGCTAGCATGAGCAGGTAATGAATGATGGCAATGCACGTTTGAAATAAAACCAAAGTGATTGCACAATATAAGCAACTACACACGAAAAGGCAAAGACTGGATTGCAACAGATATCTTGATTCCATTTGGAAAAGAGAGAAGTGTAGTGCTAAATAAGAAAACTAATACATTGCCTTCTTTTATTTTTGTTGTCTACTGACTTGAGAACAGAGCCTTACGTTTTCCACTAAACTATGAAACACATTCATAACAGTACTCAAATATAGCTATTACCATATTTAAATATTTCTTCACTGCTTATTACCTACAAAGTTGTCTATAGCTGCATCCAATTCAAGATGATTACGACATGCGTACGAAAGAGCTGAAGGGGAGGAGGGAACAACTTTTGTTCCTAAACAGCTTACCTCTTCAAAAAGAACAATGTTTACTGAGATAAATGAAGAGAGGGTGGTTGTTTTAGATCACTATGACTAATGTTAAGAAACAGCTGGTAAGGAATATTAGGTAATCACATACACAGGCTGCACATTGGGAACATTACGCTAACATACCTACTATAATTTTATTCCCTTCCCCACGCATTTATTCAAAGCTGCAGCTGTGATACTGGCTTTTGAACATTAGAAACTATCAGGAAAAGCAGCATGAATCATCATCTTTTGCTTGTGTTATTTAACTTAGTCACTCAAGTGCAGTTCTTCTAAGAGAACAATAATAGAAGGAAACTGGGTAGTTTTCGTTCAGAGATTTGTGCAGACTCCCTTCCCTTCCCTTTTCTTAGGTTCAAAGAGAATGAAAAAGAGCCAGTTCAGCTAAAACACTAGCAGTTCCATCAAATATTTATAGCTAATCTGTCCATTTTCTGAAGAGCATATAAACTGTTAGAAGACAAACTATTCAGAAGAGATGCTTCACCTGCCGCAAGGCAATTCCTTTTCTCATAGGCTAAAATTGGTGACTCTGTTGACTAAAATCTCATAGTCAGTGGCAGAAATACTGAAAGTAATAGTTAAAAAAAGGGGGGGCGAGGGGAGAGAAAGAAATATCCATTATTGTTCTTTTATCAGAGATAATCACTAGATTTTCTATGAATTAGGAGTTCCAGTCACCACACAGTAATGCGCTTAGATAAATTTGGAAATCTCAGCCAGGATTTCAGACATGTAGGGGGATTCTGTAATGAAATGCTTGTGGTGGCCCCCATTTCCCTGCTGTGGGTTTGAACTGAGTTTTCAAGACAGTATTTGCCTTTGAGAGCACAGCACTTTTGTTCTACTGATTCAAAACATACCTGTTCAGGAAGGAGATACACAGGAAGGTTTGTTCTATAGAGATGGGATGTTACTTCCTCCCTACTTCAATCCCTGATCCCTTTAGGTAGAATTCTGACAAATTCCACCTCATGTCAAGTAGTTCCTAGTGGGTTGGTGATTAAATATTATTGCTTATGTGGTCATTCGTTTAACTGAGGCCAGGTGACAATTTTATTGCTTACACAGCTGAAGGCAGGCCTGTAGCCCCCAGCAAGTTCCTCTTTGCACAGCACTCACCAGCCTGCTGCTTTCTTATCAACAGGCCATTTTCTTGCAGTTTTCTGCTTCTGTGAACATGAGTAGTCCATACAGGTCAGCTCACTCAGAGAAGGGTCTCTCCTGTTTCTGGAAAGTACAACTTTCATCCTTAGATTGAAGCCAACTAAAAGTTAGAAGGTTTCTGAAAAACTGTGGTTCAGACAGCAAAGATAACTGGGCATACAAGCAGTAACAGTCCTTAGGACCCCTGGATGTTGTCAGAGAGGGCTGAGGAATTTACAGGATGAGCTGTTGGTGCCTCACGTTCTTGTGGATGCTCTGTGACCAGGAAACCACAACTCAAGCTGTCCTTCCCTTCCCTACATAGCTGACATGGGATTCTTTCTGCCCCAGGTTTTCCCAGTATTTTACACACACACAGACAAAGACACTCTTGAACAGAGCAGATCTTGCTGCCTGTGGTGCTTTGGTTCACAGTTTAACCTCCAACTAAGGGGATATTTGAGTAAAGAAGAAACATATGCTGTAGAGACATTTCTATATTTTAATACTTTACTTCCAATTTGCACAAAAGCATATGGAATCACGCAGTGTAAGGAACATGTGCATGCAGTATCTGGCCATGCTTTGACGTTTCATCAAGACTCCCCCAGCCGTATCTCATCTCTCTAGCTCTGTTTTTTATTCTGGACCACAGGTCTGTTACTGCAGGCTTACTGGGATACTGATAAGGCAGATATTCTAGGAAGAGCCCCATGGTTTTACCACATAAATTAAGAGAAAAGTGGGAAAGTCATAGGAAACAGACATAGAGCATCAGCAATATCAAAGAGATATTGTAGCAGATACTGTGATATACTAAAAAAAAAAATAATAAAATCAAACAAAACAAAACATCGTGAGTCATTAATGACAACTGGTGGAAATTGCCTACTTCGCATTTCCGAAGGAAGACACTGAACAGAGCAAAACTTTATTGCTACAGATCTGTGCATAGCCAATAGGAAAGTGTCAGAGTGTCTGGTTGGTAACCTTCCTCCAGGCTGAGGCCTCCAACTTTGGGAGTTTTTTCACCTTCAGTCTCTCATTTTTAGGTCCTAGATCATTTGTTTGGCATCCAAAAACTCCAATCAATTTTTGTCTCCTCAGGATTGACAGCTGGTCTCTCAGGCTGTCTCAGGTTGAAATACCTGAAAATCTCCCAGACCTTTATCTCCCCTGGAAGTGGAAGCCTTCTGGCATTTTGCTCTCTGAAGGAGCATGATAGAACTAAGTAAACCAAAATGAAAAGTCAGACTTATGAACAAAGTTCATAAAGACTGCAACACAACTTAGTTCATATCACTGTAAACACATGGATCTATACAAAAATAAGGCCTTCCTCCATTTCAGCATCCCTTCAGAGACTTCCTTTGAGCTCAGTTCAGATTTTTTGTACCTGTACTGGGATTTCTGATCAAATCATACCCTTCTAAAACATGGGACACTCCCAACCCACCCTATGTTTTCTAACCCAATCCCTCCATTAAAGCAGTTCATTTGTCTCATTTTGTCTCATCACCCCCTTGAGCTTCGACAGTTAAATCCACCACAGCTAGAACCTGAAGGCCAAGCCTGTGACACCAAGCACTTTCTGGCATGGCTCCCATCTCTTGACCAATGAATTCCTCTCGTATGGTAATGCGTAAATTGGTTTGCAGCTTTCCCTGCTTTCCTCGAAATCTACTTTGCTTCAGGACATCATGACTATATGCAGAGTCCAAAGGCTTTCACTGTCTGAGATGGCTTCCCAGGATTCGGCAGATTCTTCATCTCAGATTACAAAGAACTAGTGTGGCTCTGAGCATGAGTGAGTTTTAGTTGGGACTGCTAGAAGACAGCTGATATGAAAGAACTATGACAGCTAAATACGTATGCTTTTATATAAACCTCCAAGGTCTTTGTAATATAAATGAAAACAAGACATGATCCTGAAGTAACAGAGGAACATCCCACTCTCTGAATCTTGTGACTGCATTCCATTGCAATATTCCTGCATAGGATCACTACGGAGCCCAAAGCATCCCCTGGTCTCCAAAAGAGAAAATTTTGACTCTTTAGAAGCAATATCACACCAGTCCACCGGGATATTGTCAGAGAGCTCAGAGAGGATAAATGCACTATTCCTGAGTTCACTGCTCCTCAGAGTTGCCTCCCACCATCCTACAAGCCATTACAGTCTGTCACAACAGTGACAGAATAAGATAGGAGGAGGGAGAATTCCTCCCCACAACTGTCAGACTTTTTAAACTCAATGAAATTGTGAGAAGCTCTATAATTGATTTTAAAATGATGCAGATAGGGAAAACTATGAAAGTGGTTAAAAAATGAAGACAATCTGAAAAACATTTGTTAAACTTTTTTTAAAAAAAATTCTTTAAACAATTTTTTTACCAGAAGTGGTGAAATTTCGGATTGCAAATATGTATAAATTTTCCATGTATCTGAGCAAACCTGCTAGCATATTCATGTACCTATTTGGTTGTGGGTTGGTCTGAAGCCACCTGCCAAAGCTTGAAAACATTTCTGTTGGCTAGCAAGTTTACAAATACCTGGTTGGGAATATGAATCTCTCAGCCTGCGTGGCCCACAAGTGAGTGCAGACAGGGCTGCCTGCACATCCAGTATTTTGGTGGGGAAAAATATCGTGCCAGTCCATCCACAGAGGAGAAATTCTCACTTCCAAGCGATCCACCTCAAACTCCGAAATCCTGTTACACTGCCCAGTTGAGTAAGCCATAGCAGAGATGTCACTGGCAGTATTAATTTGGAGATCCCAAAGGCAGTTTCCTCCCACCTTGTTTCAGTTGCTACCACTGCAATCTCCAGCTTTCTTCCCAAAGGGTTATGTGAGTCTACTGGGACAGTGGTGCCATATGACAAGTAGGAGTCCAACCCAGCTGTCCCCTCTCTCTACCATCTTTTCCAGACAGGTTGTATTGGGCTTACAGGGCAAGGTTTGGGGGCACAAGGGTGGCCTCTGTGAGCAGAGCAGTGAGCGATGCTGGTTGGGCCTCTGGGAGAGCAGATCTAAGGAAGGGGGAAAAAAAACTGTGGCCTGTGGAGAGGCCCCTGGAGGAGCAGGCTGTCCACCTGCAGCCCATGGGTCCCACACGGAGCAGATCTCCACGCTGCAGCCCGTGGAGGAGCCCCCGGTGGAGCAGGTGGATGTGGCCTGGAGGAGGCTGCGGCCCATGGAGAGCCCCCGCAGGAGCAGGCCCCGGGCCAGAGCTGCAGCCCGTGGAGAGGAGCCCACGCAGGAGCAGGGGTCTGGGAGGAGCTGCTGCCCACCCGTGGGGGACCCGTGCTGGAGCAGTTTGCTCCTGGGGGATGGACCCCGTGGTACGGAGCCGTGTGGGAGCAGTTCTGGAAGAGCTGCTGCCTGTGGGCAGCCCACATGGGATCAGTTTGGGAAGGACGGCATCCCGTGGGAGGGACCCCATGAGGAACAGGGGCAGAGAGTGCCTGTGAAGGAGCAGCGGAGATGAAGCAAAGCATTAGGAACTGACCACAGCCCCCATTCCCTGTTCCCCTGCCCTGTTCAGGGGGAGGAGGTGGAAGAAGCTGGATGGGGTAAGGTGCTTTTTGTTTGTTTTCTGTTTCTCAGTGCTGTAGTCTGTTAGTAATGGGCAATAAATTACATTATTTTCCCTATGCTGAGTCTGTTTTGCCCATGATGGTAATGGGTGAGTGATCTCCATGTCCTCATTTGACCCCTTGAGCCTTTTTGTATCATAGTTTCACTTCCTTTTCCTTTAAGAAGGGGGAGTGTGAGAGCAGTGTCTTGGAGTTTAGCTAGCCATCAGTGTGAAAATACCACACAGGTGAAGAATGCCTTGCTTGCAGGTGTATTTTCAAACAACAAGTTAAGGTATAGCTGATAGCTATACAGAATACACAGTTTCCAATGAGATTTACAAAATAATAATAAAAAAAAAAATACAGTAAAAGAAAGGGCTTGACTATTCAAAAATGCCATCTGGAAAGGTACACAGGTCATTAGGAGATATTAAGTATATGTTTATACGCTGACTACTACTATACACACTTCCTCGTACAAAAGACACAGTCACATAACAAAAATCAAAACAGGGCATGAGAGGAAATCTCTTACAGTTGTGGGTGATAATTTAGTTTCCCAAAGTGAGAAATAGCCTCCTATTACTTGTTCCTTTTCAGAGCAGCTGTTTTCTGACACCACTGGCTCTCAAACTGCCTCTGCCATCTTGTTGGCAGGACGACACTGGGATTCCTAAACTTGCCCAGGTTGCAGATTTTCTAAAGGTTTTATTTGCATCTATTCTGTCCATTTGTATCATGGCTTCCCGAGATCCCTCTTAACACTAAGTTAAAGAAGAAAGTAACAGATTCATTCTATCAATGCAAAGCTGATTCTTTTACCTACATTTTTCTTTTCATTTTAGTAGTCGTGTGAACATCAGCTGTAAAATCGTATTGTAGTCTCACCCCTGTCATAGAGTAGAAGTATTTCCGTGGCTCTTTTGATGAACCAGTACTTTCCAGAGATGGCACATGCCACATAAATTAACTTTAGGGGAATTACGTTTAGCCAAACTGCAGAACAGATAGTGATCAGAGATCTGTCCAACCACTTCAGATAATTTCTGAAGTTTATTCCACCGACTTCAGGAAGAACTAGATTCAAGAGCCTCTAGTGGGCATGGCTGCATACTCAAGCTTTCCACTGACACCTTTAGATGTCAGTAGGAAATCATTAGGAGGATGCCAACACCATCAAGCCTAAGACAGTCATGGTTACAGTGATACCAGGATGCCTGATCTGTCTCAGGTACTCCCTGTCTGGCCAAGGAAAGCAAGCTGCTCCCCCTGGTCCTCCTCTCTAGGGAATCTGGTTTGATGCACACAGTATGGTCAGAACAACAGGTTTGGTTTATTGTCCTGAGTTAGGCTGTGGTGATCAAGCACAGGCCTGCCCAGTAGGCACCCCCTGACAGCACTATTCAAATGTCTTGCTACCCTTTATATTCTTTTTTTTTTCCTTGCATTCTCATTCTCCATCCTCATTTTCTCCCAAATAAACACCATGCACCCTTATTTGCTATTTTTCCCAAAGGTCCCTTATCTGTTACATATGCAAAAATCAACCATCATTTCTCATTCTTTTCTCTGAACTTCATTATTTTTACTTTCTTTGGTTATATACTTCAGAGTGTCTTTCCTCCCTCACACTTCTCCCCTCAAATTTTGGGGCTTTTTGCCAAGAGAGATACACTTCATTTCTTTCCCTGGAGGAGCAACAATTTAAAAAAAGAAAAAAAAAAAAAAAGAAAAAAAAAAAGAGAGAGAGAGAGAGAGAGAAAATCTTAAACTTGCACAAATCCCACTAATAAAAATAGACTTAAGTAGTATTGTCTGCTATTTTTTCTGGTTCTCTGATAGCAAAAACTGGTCCTACAAAATATTCTGAAAAATATGATTGCTTTGTGCACAGTTTCTGTCCACTTCTGTCTCTGACTGAATGCATCTAAATAGAAGCCACTCAGCCCTGCTTTGCTTTAAAATTGAGTAGCTAGAATCCATGATCAACCACTGTGGAAAAACACAGAAGAAAGCAAATGGATGTGTTGGGGCAAGGAACTTTTTTCTGTTGCAGAATTGTTGTACTTCCTGTAGTGACATCCCAAGCACAAACCGTATTGTTTCAAGGAGTTGCCTGTCTCTTCTAGGTGAAACTTTTCTCCAGGAGAGCATTATGCCGTGTTGGATATGACAAGGATACTGAAACACAGCAAGATAAAGAGATTAGCCAGGAAACATCAGCAGATCATTGGCAGAGTCAGGAAGCAAGTACTTGTCTCCTATCTCCCAGGCTGATGCACTCACCAGCCAGCAGAGGTCAACTTAAGATGCACAGCTTTTGCGCTTTAAGTTCAGCCTCCCATGGCAGTCCCATTCCCTTGGCCTGTCACCTCCTTGTTGGTAGGACCACTGTCCCTAGCACCCTGGAAGGTCTGCAACAATTTCAGCCTTCTAGCAGAACTTGCAGCTTAAGTTCTTGAGTGGTGGTCAAGCAGAGCACCGTATGTGATGCTGCTACCGTCACCAACAGGGCATTTGATTTAGCTGCTCATCAATTGCACATATTTGTGGTTTTCTGTTGTGTGGGAAGAATACGTTCAAAGCTGGTCATGTGCCTTTCTTCCTCTCATATGATTTTGTGTGAAATCCTTAGCTATAACAAGTCCTACAATTCAGAATACATGTATATGCTTGCCTATTGCTTTATTAAGTTGTGAATCCTAATGAAAATAAATAAAGAAAGAAAGAAAGATAAGTCTCTCCCAGGCAAACACACACCTGTGAAGTACTTTTGTGTAGTTAGCACAATGGCTGTCAGTACTGATGGTGCAGAATCACACACATTCTTTGGGGAAATTCAGAGATTGTTCTTCATACAGGGCAGGAGCCTGGCTGGCTGGCAGCAGCTGGTTTAAGGCCAAGTATTCATGTAAGCACCTACTGACAGAGGTCTGTTCTTGTACCAGACTTCCTCCTTTGTTCCAGCACAAAATACCCAGGCAAAACCCACCGGTGCCATTCCCAGTACCCAAGGCCTCTCATCATTTCTGCTAATATTTGGTGAGAACTTTCTGGATGTTCATATAATACATGTTTGTAAGAAGCCAGCATGTTCTGAGGAACGGGATAAAACAGCAAATCATACAATTTCAGCAATACTGTCATACCTCTGGACATACCAGAGGCATCCGAGTCTCTTGTGGTAAAGAAATAAAGCAAGTTTCTCCACACATATAATGGAAGAAAGCAGCCAGACCGATCCATTCTGACACAGCTACCAACTAAATTGCAGACATAAGAGTCTATACAAAATCAGACTCAAGCTTAGTTTCAAAATATACACCTGCAGTCTGTGAATAGCTTTGTGAAATTATGCTGTCCTTCCCTTTTGTTAAGATTAACATTAAGATTAAAGAGTCAGTTGGAGATTTCCAAATTGAAGAAAAGATGTATGAAAGCGTTAAACTAAGCTGACACCATGGAGGGGATATGTTACTTTACAAGTTTATTTGAGAGAGTTTTGGGGTGTCAAAAGGACTTAATCACAGGCCTGAGTAGACTGGATCTGTGAGATCATCTTGTAATACTAACGGCTGATACAGCAATGTTTCTTACCATGCCAGATAGTCAGCGATCCTCTGGAATCACCTCTGAAGGCGTTCAAGACCAGCCACTGACAGACAGGAACCTAATCTTACAGGTACACCAGTCCAACTTGTAATTCTTGCCCAGAAGCAGGTCTTTTTGGTATTTTAGCTAAGTAAGATGGCTTTTTGTGAAACAAAGGAGCAGGTAATAACACAGTAAGGTTCAGGCTAACATCCAATTTATTGAAAAGGTGTTAAAATGCAGTTTTTCACAGGAAGGTGAATTTGCCCTTGGCCTGCAATTCATTAGATCCCAGTTCTTGCCTTCACCCTTTTGCCATGAGGGACTAAGAAAACAGCAGACATAATTCCCTAGAGCCACACAACCTGATACATAGAGCTCATATGACGGTTTCACCAAGGATGAAAAACATATTTTAGGCTAAAACCTTCCCTTGCCTTTCAAGACAATTTTTATCTTTAATGCACTGTTTCCCTTTATGGCAAAAAACAGGCTACATGTAATGGATGATGGTCCATTATTTGTACAATCAGCCAACATCAGCTATTTCAAAAAAAAATATAAAAAAAAATAAAATAAAATAAAAATGGCCAGTGCTATTTTGGGGTGTATCAATAGGGTTATTACAGGAAAACAACCAACATAATTACTCCAGTCTAGACAGCAGTGACTAGGCCTTAATTGGAATAAAGAAGTTGGATTTGAGTACCACAGCTCTAAAAGCTGATTGTGAAAAAAAAACACCCCCCAAAAATAGCAAAGAGCAATCAATTAGAAAATACAACCTATGAAGTTTATTAAAGGATCTAGATATATTCAATTGCTTTCCTCTCCCACCCAAATAATGGCTTTATGTATTATTACTTGACAATATAAGAAAGGCAAGACCCGAACAAATAAATGCAATATGTTTATGAGTAGAACCTTAATAAAGAGCAAAAATGAAATATAACAAGTTTTATGGCTGAAAGCTGTACAAGTTGAAACTACTGTCACTTTATATGGACACCTATTTATTCGTTACAGCTTAAAGAGATCAGTTTTGTTCTGACTAAAGGGCAGACTAACAGTTCAGTTACCAGTAATCCATATGGGATGCCATATTCTTGACAACCCAGCTTTTAATTGCCTCAGAAGTTGGCTCATCATCTTTCATGGGTGAAAACATAATAGAAAAGGAAATACTATTTCTCATCCAATTTTCTCTCATTCAGCATTCCTGTTGCCCTCACTGTTACACTATCAAATTCAATTTATTGAGATAAAACTGATAATAATTACCTTTTCAAACATTTCAGTTCTTTAGGCATTTTTTTAAATCAATTTATATGTATTTTTACATGTTCAACTGAAATTAACATTAATTTGTAGCTTGGGTTTAACAGAATCAATATTTAGCAAATTTCCATGCCATCTGTTTTCAAAAGAAAAATATTCTTCAGAGTGTGCACTCAAGATAGCAGTGGACATATTGAAGTCAATGAAATCAGAAAGAATATTGAAAGAACGAGATCTTAGGGATAGAGTATTGGACAATTTCCTTACATGAGGCTCACAAAGCAGGTACACAACGGAAACCCTTACGCTCCTGCAAATTCCTCTTGCAAAGGTTCCACGCTGAGACTTGGAAGTTCAGTCTGTCACAAAAATCTGTGATTTCCTGAAAGGCCAACACATTTTTCAGAGAAAGCAACTGGATCAGTTTACATTTAGTTTTGTTTGTTGCAGCTTAAATACAAATTCAGGTATTCAAAAGGTGAATGAACTGCTTGGTATTTTCTCTGCTTTAATGTGAAGTGTTTTTAAGAATTAGACAGGTGATGTATGATTCAGTTGTCATCTCTTTTTTTGAGCTTACCTTTCACAAAAAGCATTACATCATTAACACAGAGAAGAGCAGGCTGTTATGATTGTAAGAGTGTACAGTAAAAACAAACTTTTAAGTACTTATTTAGTCATTCAAAGCACCACTTCCAACCTCATCATCCTTAAAGAAATTAGAAATTGCAATTAGGCAATCTTCAGCTAATGTTGAAAAGTAACTTGGAATAGTGGGGAAACTTTTCAAGATCCCTTCAACGGCACAGTTAAGAAAAGACAATAGTTTTCTGGAGATATGCTTCAGTAGTTCTAAATACTTAAGACTGATAAAATGAAATGTCTTCTGGAACTCTTTTAGCAATCGAAGAAAAGTGACTAAAAACATGATTACACATGTTTTAAAACTGTATAATGATTTATGTACAGCATACTTTGCTGTGTTAGGGACTAAAAGCCAAGAACATACTAGTGTTTCTGGAAAATCCGTGTTTGCTTTTTCGGCATAAATGATTATATGTTTTCAAAAGCCAAACTGTTTGAATGCTCTGCACTTTTCCCTTTTACAAATATTCCTAATGCAGTTTCATTGTTGCTTTTAGAACTAATCAAGAGAGAGAGGTTTGTTCCCCTTTCAGAGTTGCAATAATGTACTACTAACAAAAACATTGATATTTTCACAATTTGAGATGGTGGCTAGAGAGAAAAGATATGTCTTTTCAAAACTAATCTTTTAATTGTTTTCTCAACTGAAAGAAGGATCATTATTAGCATGTACTTAAAATTCTAGTTTTACCAAGAAGTATTGCTTCAGTTGTAGATAAGCCTTGGAAAAAAAAAAAACACTTCTTTACTCTTTTGTCACGTATGAATGGCTCTGGATAGTACCAGTATTTCCTCAGGATGAGTTCCATACTGAAAACAAGGTTTAATCATCAGGATATATTTATCTGCAAAAGTTTGATTCATGTAGGAAACTAATGAAATAAGGAGTCTCCTTTAAAACATGGAAAGACTGGTCATCTTCCTCAAAGGTTAAAGAGGTTGCCCAGGCCAACAGTGGAGTTTCAATCCTAGGAAATAAATATTTAAGACCCAACTGTACACAGTCCTGAGCAACCTTCTTTTATCTGGCCTTGTTTTGAGCAAGGGGGTTGAACCAAACAATCTCAATAGGCCCCTTCCAACCATAACTATTCTGTGATTCTGTGAAAGCTGTCTCTTCTGGTTATCAGGCTGTTGAACCTGCCAGCCAGCCAGTTTCAGGCTGTTTGCCTCATTTGTTACCACTACCCTCTTGTATGCTGCTTGTTTCTGAAGATTTCCAAATGCTTACAGGTGAGTATATTTTGGTTTTCCATGGCTAATATCATACTGTTCACTCCACACTACTGCAGGCCAATGAGAGGACAAAGCAATATAAACATCATGATTAGCAAGAAGGAAATATGTTACTACATGACATGAACATGGATAACATATCTACTTCTTTAAACATACTACAGAACATTTATTACTTTTGTAGTTCCATAAAAAAATTATCATTATCACTGAGGGGAAGGAAGTACCAAAAATGGAAGATAATACTATGAGATATAACTAAACCTTCAATTTTTGCATTCTCCTGAGCAGAGATGTGATCTTATTTTGCAGATGAAGCAAGACAGTTGTGGGGTTTTTCCACAGATCCTTTCACAGATTTCTTTATAAGGTTGAAAAATATATTGGGAATATAAAGAAATACATTGGTAACAGAAAAAAAAAAAAATGTTGTTTGATCCTTCTCTTCCTTTTTTCCTGGTCTCCAGCTGCAGAAGCATTTGATGTCACCGAAAAGACAGTGATCCTATTCTTCCACAAACATCATCAGCAACTAACAGAAGGGAAGAACAATGGAAAACTTTGATAATCCTCCTCTATCTACAGGATAAATCAATGTTCTCAAAGCTCTCTGGTGCACTGAACCACTTCTTGAATCTTATGGACCATCTATGTGGGACAAATCACATGCCAAGGCTCATGACATAAAAAAGTCATGTGAGGTTACAGAGAAAGGGAGAAGCACAGCAGCAAAAGAAACCAATGGTGGACCACAACTTCTACCATACCACACCGTTTAGCTCAGAAACATTGTATTTCTACATGGTTCTGCAGATCTGCTTCAGAAAGTTTATTGCGGCCTTCCAAACCACCAAGACATTAAACATCAAGTACATAGCATCTTCAAATAATATAGTTTATCTAAATAAAAATCTAAATTTATCAAATAAACTTAACTTGTCCCCTTATTTGCATATAACATAAGATGTAATTGGGATTCTCTAATTTGCCTGCACCTGCACTTCTACAGGGACTAGAAATATGTATCTTTGTCACCAGACCCGTCTCCACCATATTTCAAATATCATCTCAATTAAAATAAATGCAAATCTTTATGCACCTTGTGGGTACACTGGTACAGCCAGACTGGCCAGCTGTATATTGCCACATTATTTTCAAAGGGCAAAGGACTGTGCTGTGTAGCATCCTTATGGTGACTTACCAAAGGCTGCTCAGGACAGCACTTCATCAGCCACTATCTTTAGGGACATTCCTCTGGCAGAAATGACAAATGAGCGCGAGTCCCTGTGGCTTTAAGTTTGAAGATGGTAGTCTTCCTTTCTGCCATGTCCTTTATCATACTGAAGCAAAATATGTTTTTTAAAAATATGAATGTTCTCTACCTGTATTACAAAATCATGTACATTGTCTGTAGTCCTGGAAGAATTCAAAATCCTATGGAGTAGACATGCAAAAGACCTTATATTTTAGTTATCCCTTGTGACTTACGGTAAATCAGTATAATCTGCCTTTTATTAGGTTATTGGATGCTGTGGCAAGGAAAAAAAATTGGCTTTTAAGCACTCTGAAGTGAGTACTTTGAAGCCTCAGTAAATGATAATCAAGAAAAATGGCACTAACATCTCATGATAAATCTTCTCTATATATTTAACTAGGATTACTTGTGAAGCCTCAGAAATTAAAATGATTATATATAGCCTTACTTAAGACTTGAGTTGAGTTTAATAAAGCATATGATATTGGTTTTCAAAATCTTCTCTTTTTGAACGAAGGTGGCTACAGCAATGCCAGTCAAATGAGCTCTTCTGTGAATGGATGGTTCCCTTCACCCCACAAGCCTACTTGACACCACCATTTTCATCGTGCCACCTCCCCATGGCAAGACAGCACATGCACTGTGGATAGTCCAAACTTAGACTCGGCCCACGACTGCCTAGTAGAATATCTGTTGTTGCTTTCTGCCTACCCTTTCTTCAGCAGTATGCTAATTTGAGTCTCTCTCTTCCATACAGCCCCTAATTTTTCATGTGACTTGAAAGACTATAAGGTAACCTAGAACTCTTAAAAGTAGTAGATTTGGTTGAATTTGGACAGCAAATTCAGAAGATATTCATGTAGAACTGAGAGATGAACAGAGAGACAGTGCCATAGCACAAGTCTCTTCCAAAAGTCTGGAAGTCAAGTAAAAAAATATCTTCCCTTAAGCAATCCATTCAACTAGAATTAGTACCTGAGGTTTCAATGTTATAAAAGTAATTATAATTTTCCTCAAGGGAGGATTCAAAAATTTCTTGATGACCATTAAAAATAAAAATAAAAATTAGAAAGCACATGAAATCTCAATTCTCTTGACAGTTACAAGAGCTTTGCTGTCAACTTCAGAGTCTTTTTCCTTGTAATGTCCTATTATTTAGCAAGCATAGTACCATTTCCCTATAACATTTCTCCATCTTTGGGTAAAAGAACTATCTTCCTGAGTATCATTACTAGATTGTGGAACCCAGGTGCTCTTGTCTAAATATTTCCAAAATGGAGGCTATAATCGCGAGGTGCTTTAACATTTCTTGAAGTGTAAAAAAGGAAAGAAATGGACATAGAGAGACAATGAGACTGTAATTCTAAGTAATATATAATTTAGTCATTTGATGTTTGGGGAACCTAAGTTTGCTGAAGGCAATGAAGATATTTACTTTAATCTCTTTTCCACCTATATCATCTTTCCTATGTAATGGAGTTGCTCAGGGACATCCAAAGGTCTACAAAAGTCAGTGAGCTGACCTGGGAGTAGACTGCGAGCTGCAATGCTCTAGCAGCAGAAGAAATTGTTTTGCAGTCATACATCTCTGCAAGCATTACCCAGGTTTTGTTATACAGCAAGGGAGACATTTTTTACTACTCTCTGTCAAGCTTAGTGGTCATAGACAAGTATTATCTGAATAGCAGCAGTTTTGTGTCTATGCAAAGGTATTGAAAATTACATATGCACAAAGTACATGTATAAACGGCTGCTAAATTTGGTGCCTAATGCTTGCAGTTGTGGTGTGTCTACATGAGTGCCTCATGCTTGTTTTGCTTTTTTGTTTGTTTGTTTGTTTTTAGCATCTCATTTAATACTGATATGTTTCTTTTTTTTTTTTTTTTTTTTTTTTTGGATTGGCCCTAGAGCCAACAGTTATAATAATTAAAATATCTATCAAAACAACTGATCTTAAAAAGCACACCTGTAACCTACCAGACAATTGATCCTTTCATCAAAATACATCAGGAAGAAAAGCTTTTTAAGAAATATTTAGAGTAGCTGGTAAAAATAACACTGAAAGTTTACTACAGTGGAAGTAACCCAATGCAGACATTCCCTTGGGGAATATGTATCATTTAGGTATTTATCTTCATTTCACTTACTGTGTCATGATTTTCTTGTTTGTATACAGAAATAAATCAATTCTGTCTTTAAGATAAATCACAATTCCAACTATTTACATTCAAAATGTGATAATTTAACTATTTTTTGGTACCAAAACCAATAATAAATATCTGTAATATCTACTTTTTTGACTGGAAACTTCTATTTCAGGTATTTCACTAAAAAATCTGATAAAGAAATAAATTGTTTCAGTTCAAACCTCATCAGAAAACAGTGTTTGCTCACAGGTTTTGATGCAGAATTAGAACAGGGCAGCCACTATTAAATTCCATAACCCAAGATCCCAGCTCTTTTGGGATTCTCAAACGCATTCAAAAACTTGCTGGTGCCAGCCACAAAATTCAGCCTGAACAGAACCTGAACACATCTCAGTACTGGGCATTTTTGGGAACTTGGTGAGTGGCCAACATGGACCTCTTTTCTGAATAACTCTGAGCTCAGAAAGAGCAGTGAGAGCAAATGCAAGTAATTGTAGACAGGAGAATGCTTTTGCAGATAGACTTATAGCAAGAAAGGTAAAGAAAAATAGCCTGGCAGCAGGAAAAGTAGCCACTGCAACATCGCCAGCCTATTGACTTCAGCAGACTGGAGGAGAGCTAAAAGAGCTAAATGAAAATACATTTGCATAATGCAAGGATTTCTCCACCAGGACAGGATAAAAATGCAAGTGTTAATGTGCAAGTATTCTCTGAATATACATCAGCTTGATTTTGGATGGTAGAACAGTGTTAAACAAGGTATTAATAAAAGAACAAATACACTTAATTGAAAAATAAGACTTCTTGAATACTGTTTGAAATGTTTGGGTGCCAGAATAGCAGAATATTTTATTCATTCTGAGCCTCACAAAGCATGAAGAAGGAAAATAATAATAATAATAATAATAATAGAAAATTTGAAAAGGAAATGGAGAAACAAAGAAGGATATCCACCACTCAGTAGAAGACTATTCCAAAAGTTTTCATGCAGTCTCGTCCCATTTAAGAGCTCAAACTGGTCATTAAAAAGTAGGTCCTATATAAGTGACAGCCCCCTTTTTTACACTGCCCTGCAATTTCTGAACCATTTATCATCTCCTGCACAAGTTCCACTACGGGCAATTCTCACACTTGACAAACTACCATCTTCTAAAAGACTCTGGAGAAAGCAAAGATCCCCAAAGACAGCTATCATTTTCTGTTCTGCAGAATAATTTACTGGAGATGAAGAAAGGGACGAAAATCAGGAAGTCATGTGGAAAGATCCAAGGAAGGTAGAATGATTTTGCACCTCCTATAATATTTTAACACAATGAATGTGCTTATGTTACATGGAAATTGCAATATTCTAAATTCAAGCATTTGAATAAATGTTTAAATAGGAAACTCCTTCTAAAGGTTATTCTCCTTCAGCAAAGCATGTAGCTGTCCAGCATATAACTGTGTGAGATTCAGCATGTTTGATTTGAATAATGTCCAGTGGGCGTTACTAAAAGTATTTTGGCTTTGATAAAGGCTGAGCAAAATTCATGAATCTGACAATGCACCAAACAGCAAATTGCAGTTCTGAGAGTCAGCCTCCGGAAACAATTGTATTTTCTCCACCTTTATTGAGCTAAGTTATTGAGCTAAGGAAAAGGAAAGGCGGGAGTAGCTCTAAGTATGTGTCAAAAGTGCTTACTTACAACAAAAAATGGCAGACATGAACCAACATCCTTAGAATTATATATTTTTCAAGAATTCATTATAATTAATATATTAAGTGACTCTGAGACTATTAGTGAAATTTGTTTGTCCATCCTTCCTGCACAGAATGAATGCTTGGAGAGAAATAGCAATAGATTTTAACTTGTTCTTCATTCCTCTTTAGGATCCTCTTCCATCTCTAAGAAAGTAGAGTGTGTAGTTTTTGAGTGTCACAGGAAAGTATCCTCCTTCATCCTGCAAGCCAGAATATCAATATGCTGGGAGGTGACACAATTAGTATCTATGTCTGTTAAAAAGGATAACAGTGAGAGCAACATTTCACCTGCATATGTTAACTGCTTTGATTTAGCAGGAGAAAATGCAATGTTTGCTATGACAAAATGTCATCCATCCTTCTCATCTGGACATCCTTGGGGAGGCTCAGGAGCAAGGAAAAGAGCAGCAATTCTCCATGCTGCTTTCTGCTGAGTGAAATGGAGAGATTAGGACAATCAGCAATAATTATAAAAAAATATTGAATAATGTGATAGTATTCTTCCCATGAAGCTAACCAGAAAGGCCCATTATTCCTGATAACTTTTTAATAATGGCTATTTGTAATTGGTTTTAAATACACTTGTCCAGTACTTTAAGGGGCCTGCCAGTACCTAAAGGGAGTCTACAAGAAAGATGGGGAAAGACTCTTTATTGGGGAGTGTAGTGGTCGGACAAGAGGTAATGGTTTTAAACTTAAAAAAAAAAAAAAAAAAAAAAAAAAAAAGTAGATTTATATTATATATAGAGAATGAAATCTCTCTGAGAATACTCTGAGTGTGGTGAAGCACTGGCACAGGTTGCCCAGAGCAGCTGTGGATGCCCCATCCCTGGAGGTGCTCAAGGCCAGGCTGGATGGGACTTTGGGCAACCTGGTCTAGTGGGAGGTGTCCCTGCCCACGGCAGGGGGTTGGAACTGGATGATTTTTAGGGTCCCTTCCAACTCAAACCATTCTGTGACTCTGTGATTCTATTTTTATTGTATACATTAACTTAACCTGACCAGTAATTTATGGACACAGCTTAGTTTTGTGGTTAGAACTCTCTTGTAAAAATTGAACTCTTCTTGTCTCTGAAGACAAGCACTATCTCAATACTTTTTGTATCTGATACACTATCTCAGGCAAATTATTTTTTCAGATTTTCAGGCAGGTTCTTTTATGTTAAAGCTCTGTACTTATTTGGGGAAATGCCACTCTGCTTCTGAGTTTTAATGATGTGAAAAGAACACAACTCATGCAATATCTTCTCAGGTTGTTTTAGAATTCAATGGGAGGCAGAAAATAACTTAACCACTCTTATTTATTAGTGGATCAGGGACTCTCCCATGTGAAATGAAGCTTGAATTATATTTATCCATGGGAAAATGGCACTTCAATGTAATGTATGTGCCTATCCACTATTCTTAATCATTAGGAGCTGGAATAAATTATTAGCACCTAAATTCAGCTTCAACATGTTTGGTTGGAGATCTTTTGAAAATCTGAAATAATAATAATAATAATAACTACAATAATAATAATATCTACCACCATACTAATGACACTAAAACCATCGCCTAGTTACTTCTAGTAACTTCTACTTGACATGGTAAATCTTTTCAGCAAATAACCTGTTATGCCACCTGTACCATTCAGTTATAAAAATGGATAATGTAACCTGGTTCTTAAAATTGGCAAAGCCATATAAACTAAAATGATATAAAGACTTGAGATTTAAAATTCAGTCTAACCAGACTAAAGCCCCTGGACTAATTATCATCTTTCCTTACCAAATGCCTTTTCCTCATTCTGTTCCAGACTTTGTTAATTCTTACATGCCAGTTACATTACCTCTCACAGACCTTCTACCAAGATCAATAATAATGATCAGATAAATTATTTTACTTCATAAATTGATTCCTGGACTGTGTACTCAGTCAGGTAGAATTGACTATTCATTTCACAAGTAATACATTGCTTGCTTACATACCTATTTGACTCACCTGTACTTCCAGGATGTCTGTATTTTGGAACAATCTCTCTTTTCTTCATTTATTAAGACAAAGGCCAAGACCGATTTAAAAAAATCCTGGTTATGTACAGCTCAAGGTGGCCTTTTTCTCTCTCTTTGCATTCACTGTTCGCATACACAGCATATCAGCAGCCTCAAGTAGAGAAACAAACATCAATTAATCAATTTCTTTTATTCCACAGTTGGCTGAATCCATTCAAGGATGCTGTAAAGCATCTCAGTTATGTTCATTAATATACTAACATGAAGCAGAATCAAGCTGAAATGCAAAGTTTAAAGCATAAAATCTTACCTAGCCACCGTCTTAGGAATTACTGGGCCTACAATCCCCCCCTTATCTGTTACGTATTGATTTCCAGTTAAAACCAAACACTATAGAAACGCTATAGTTGCTATGGTCCTGTCAGAGATGTGGCCTTTTAGCTTGTAATTCCACTCCGATTTGCCTAAACTTGTAACTGTTCCCATACATAATCAAGTCAGTATCAAACACCTTCCTGAACCATTCAGTGAAATAAATGCCGAATACTGATTGACATTAGTGCAAGTACATCAGTGTGGATTAAGTCTTGATGCAGTGAGTGCCAAAAACAAAATGAATACTAAGCATCCCACGTACATCCATAATAAAATTAAAATCATTTTGTGGCTACCATCATTTGGTTACAGGATCAAAGCAAAAATAATACTGGATGCCAAAACATCAAGCTCTTTTGTTGCAGCAGAACCATAAGCAATGGAAAATTAAATAAATGCATTAATGGAGGTATTTGGTAAGGCCAAAATATATTTGCTAAGAACAATTTACAGAAATCAAACTCTTGTTAACGAAAAGTTCACAAAGTAGAGAAAGGATCTTTTCGGTTTGTTTTTTTTTTTTTCAAACCCCATTGCATACAAAGTTCCCTCAGTTTTCCTGGCATCTTTCTATGGTTATAATCTGGAAGCAATAATCTTTATCAGAGGCTTCCTTTAATTATCTCATTCTACATAATAACACAAAACACCCATGGCAGTCTGCTGCAGTTACGGGTTTTGTTTCTTTGTCAGACTTCTCTGTGATAGAATAGTCCTCAACATCTGTTTTCTAAGTAAGTGCTTTCAAATCCCCTCTTAATTTTTGTCACTCTGTCTGGAACCTCGCTAATCTTTCATCGATAAAGACTTATTGTCTTGAAGCAAAGCTTCAGGTTCTTGTCACATTTGATAAAACATGGACAACACAATAATCCAGGGTGAGATGAAGGCAATCCCTACCACTTCGGAGAAGCATTCCGTAATCAGACCTTAACTGTGCTCTACTTACGAATTTGTAAGTTCCGCCATTATGGTGTCTGCTATTTTTGCAAAAGTACTGAAAAAAAAAAAAAAAGACAGCTACACAACTTAGGTAAACAAGCACCTTGGTCGCTACACGGGCTGGCACTCACCTGCTGCCTGTTTTTGCCCTTGCCCATTCCTCTTGCAGCACGGCTCTTTCCAGCAGCTGGGATGCAGTTCCACAGGGGAAGGAAGGCAAGAGGGCACGAAGCACTTACGGGCTCTGGTTTGAGGGCAAGAGGGAGCAGCACTGTAAAACTGATGTGTAACCACATGCAAAGTCATGCACAGACTGAGCATATGATTGCCACAGAATGACTGAATTCAGAATGAGAAACAAGAGGGCCAGCAGGGTGAAAGAGAATAGCAAAATGTATCTCATATCATAGAATTGTCCTTCTTGCAATAAAAGTTCCCCTTGAGAAGAAAAGGAAAGGTTGTTGTTTTTTTTGTTTCTTTTTTAAAGTGTCCATAATTTTTGAGCAGATTGAGAACATAGCATCACTAAGAAAGGGAGAATACACAGAAAGCAGTTACATACTGCCAGCCAACATGACAGCTAAACACATTCACTGTATCAGAGAGATCTGCACTTTGTGCGTGGCACAATCTGGCCCAACCTCAAGTCACCCTTTCAGGCTCATTACCAACAGACACTGTTTTTGTAGACAACCTCAGGATGAAACCTAAACTCAACACAGATAAAATTACTATGACTTTATATAGTACTTATCTCAGAAAACAAAAAATTACACATGAGAACAATGAGAAGAAGACCAACTTCTCTCTTCTACCAAGTGACAAATTTCACTTCTTCTTTTCCTTCCTTTTTTCCCTGAACCAAGGTCTGAAGAACAATTTTTAAGATCCAGCACTCAAAGCTTGGGAAGTCCAGAATTGTTACCCACCCTTGCATTTAGTGAGACAAAATCCTACGGAAAAAAAATAAAAAAAAAAAAAAAAAAAGTATAATCATAAATTAAAGGTATATCATACAAGTGAGGGAGGTCTCAAAGTTAATATTGTCCGGGTAACTGTAACCCTGTTTTTCTTTTTGAGATCTTTACTTTGCCATACTAATATTATCATAGATTAGCTGTGTGCATACTCATGGATGAGCAGCAAGCATTATAACCTGTTATCGATTAGGGAATTTATAACTACTAATATAACTACTGTGGATTAAAAGAAAGCAGACTGTCCCTGCATCCACTGGCAGAACAAATCTGACCTTTTTCCCTTACAAAAATAACAGGGGAAATAATTATGGAAATGAAGAGAAATGAACCATGAAAGGGTTACAGAATACAAAATGATCACGCTACATGTGGCATACGGAAGGTGGCTAGAAATCGAGTGCTTGCTGTTTTTTCAAACACAAGAAGTGGAGTTCATTGATGAAAGCCAATGGGAGACACATTTGAAGAAATAAAAGGAGATGGTTCTTCACATAACAGGTGGAATTTGTTCAAAAGTAAACACTATCAGTACCTAAATAATTACCAGTAAAAAAACGTAGACAGATTAAGTTCAGAGAAAAGCTACAAAAATAATTAGGGGAAACTAAACTAACAGAAAAGAAGGAAAGAGAAATGAATATATAGTGCTGGCTAAATGACAGCTAAGTTATGATTACATCTACAACAAATATTTAAAATGTGTAAATTCTACATTGGTTCATTAGCAGAATCATTTAGAAAGATACAAGAGTGTATTGCACAAATATCAAGGAAAAAAAACATTAAGTTCCAAACACTGAAGTTCAGTGTTAGGGAAAACTTTCAGTGGTCTGTGAAATTGAATTAATTGGCATGATAACAGAATAAGCACTAGAATCTACATTAACTTGTGACGACAGTAGGCAAAACTGGAGAATATTATAACAGGAGGTTTCCAAAGGATATTCTAATCAGCAATTTGGGGGGAAAAAAGACTTTCTAACTAAGTTGATACTTTTTTTTCAGGAAATCATAATTTTATTAAAAATTGGCATTGTATTGTTGACATTTCAAACTGCATGGCTTTAAGATATATTTTTTTAATTTTTGGTAAAGTGTACCAAAGGATGTATATATAAGGAATATAGAAAAGTGTATATAGAAAATTATCCAGGGTGATCTCCTGAATCTGAAGAGTATACAAATGCAAAGAACTCAAAAGAACATCAGAAGCATTGCTATTCATTGTCACTACAGGTTTTGGCAATCTAATGAACTAGAAGGGATGCCTAAGCATTATCTGAGAGGAAAAATGACTTAATAGACTGCAAACAAGACAAAGAATGAATGAGAAATCCTCGTCCAAGGAATCCAGCAGTCTCTTTCCCTTACAGCAGATAGGAACAGCAGGATCTGGGTCAGAAGTTTGGATCTGTCACTGCATAGCAGCACAAGCTGGATTTAGCACAGCTAGAGCAGCAGCAAAGGGAAATAAACAGGAGCAGAACATGGGTAAAAGTGGAAGCACTCACTGTAATCCATGAGCTAAACACAGACAAACTAAGTAGGGAATTATGTGACTTTTTTCCTCAGATTTTTAAATCTGAGGAATTTCCACAGGAAATCGTATCTTAGGTGTACCAAGATTATTTCTCTAGCCATATATCGCAAGAATCATTAGTGATGTATTTCTGAAACATGATAAGGAACCTTTGCAGACCATACAGTCATTTAATTAATACATGAAGTACCAGCTTTTTCCAGTTCAAGAACCAAAATTGTGTGATAAGTTCCTAATGGCCATAGTTCATCCACAGGTCTGGGTTTATACCAGTTTAATCTGTATAGACTGTCTAATGTGTTTAGCCTCTATGAAGAATTTGTTAACAGTAAATCAACATTGTCATTATTTAATAATCTGACTGTGTTCTATCCTGCTGAGTGGAAATAGTCAATTCTGACTTTCAAACATCTTAATTTCAGGTCATTTTATTGGATGGGCAGCATTAGATAAAAAGCATTCAAATTAGAGCAAACATAAAAGTCTAACATGATTTCATTTGGCAAGAGAAATACACACTGACATTTCTTTTGTCATGCAAACACACACCGAAAACGCAGGGTGAGACAGAGTTGTATAGCACCGTATTTGTCATATACACATTAAAAGCCTCAGAGGCAGAGCCACACCGTGAATAACTGGGCTCCTGAAAGGTGGCTGAGGACTTCCCTGAGGAGGCACCCCAGTGGCGCAGGGGTGAAAGGGGATCAGTAAGTGCTGCAGGACAGAAGAAAGGCAAGAGCTGGGCTGAGGCATGCCCCTTCTCATACATAGAACACCTCCTGTCACTGCCGACTGGCTGGGTCCAGGCCTCAGTGAATGACACTTCTGAAATACCAAATGCTTAAGCTGCTGTAATTTGTTCTGCTAGCACATCAAAGAAAGTGCTAACCCCCAAAATGCAAATAAACACTCTACTTGTCAGATCAGCTTGGTGTAAGAAATGAGAACCTGTATGTGCAGGGCATTTGTGTGGCACACTACCACTCTTCACTGCCTCACAAGCAGAGTGAGAGGCTGAGAAAATGCAGAGCTTCGCTAAGTATCTATGGTGAGCAGCAGGACCCTCAAAAGACCAGAGCTCCAAGATCTTGCTAGAGATTTTCTTTGGTAAGTTCCCCAAGGAGGACAAAAAGGCTCTTAAGTTAAAATATAAAATAATAATAATAATAATAATAATAAAATCAAAATAAAATAGATCAAGTTGATTAGACTCGAACTTCTTCAAGCCTGGAGCATGAGCAGGTACATCAGGACCTCCACGTCCCTCCACAGTCAGCGGAGTTCCTTCACCAGCTTCTGCCAAGGAACACGGAGGTCAACTGGGAAAAGGAAATAACCCAGGAAGACTGCTTGTCTGCTTGTGAGTTTAACAGTGCTACTTCCACAGGCAGCCATGAAGACATCCACACTGGTGAAATGCTAGCCTGGTTCTTGAAGCACTGCTGTCCGAGGCCAGCTAGCATTACATCTGCCAGTGCCCATTGCAGTTTGTTGGCATGCAGGATCAGAGGGTGTACCAGCACACTGCTGGCTAAACTATGCTTTCTTAACCAAACCTCAATAACAAATCCTAAAACTACTTGTGGGAAAACAAACAGTGCATGCTAATTACTAACTATCCATAAGTCCATCATGAGATTTCAACACAGACTAAATTTTCCCTCTATAAACTCTACTTTAAAAGTCTCTTCACTCAATAACATGAATGCCCATGACAAAGTAAATTAATAAAACAGCCCATGCAATCATTTCAATGTAAAGTTTGAATGGACATCCCATTCTCAAGCAAAACTCCATTGGCATGAAGGAAGTGAGATTCTGGAGAGCAAAATTGGGCCTCCTGGGCCTCAGTGGGCTGATAATGCTTCAGTACCTGGGGCCATCCCTGGGCACATTGAAGGCTGCAGCCTCGCTGCCCAATGCACAGGGCTAGGAAGGGATTTACAGCACCGTGGGCCAGCAGGCACGGAATAGGAAAGAGTGAAACAGAAGGTTAAATTAACTTCAGCGTTTGACTTAATACTGGATTTCTTCCTTTCTTCAGAAAATAATTCCCTACTCTTTAATCCCTTGCAACACGGTCTTGCAGAATCACACGTTCTTCATTCTTCCTCACAGAGCTTAAGCTAACGTGGGTTCATTTCACAGACAGGCAGAAGTCAACACTGAGATCCCATCCTGCTGTCAGGAAGGAAAAAAGAGCAAATGGCTGTATTATAACTATGATCACTTACTACCCAGCTCTCTCAGACAACACACGTTACATTATTTACTCTATGTAGTACATATTACATTTCTATAATTCATTGTTTGTTTGTTTATAATGTAGGATCTGTCTTCTGATCCCTCATAAAAATATTTTGCAATAATCTGATATAGATTTGGGGTCAAACATTTGCATTCTACCAGTTAAGCCCAGCTGTGGGTTCTGGAATCAACAATTATCCTGGAAATCAAAAAGACTGCACATGTTCAGCACCCATAAAAGTTTAATTATTTTTAAAACATGTCAAAGCTTATGTAAAACGCATGCTATTATGTCTAGGCCTCTGAGTCCCACGTGCTTGAATTATGAGGTGGTCATACACAAAGCTTTTTAAAAATATGTGTAAAGGTAAATATAAAAATAAGTACAAATTAGTAGTCCTTGTGGACTGCAAAGTAAAACATGAAAAGGTGACCAGGTAGAAAATGATGAGGTGATATGTCCTTAAACATGCAGAGAACTGGAAACAATGGATCAAAGAAAGGCAAAACATACCATTCCTCAGGTGTTTTTTTTTCTTTTTTTCTTTTTTTTTTCTTTTTTTTTCAGGATGCTGTAGGAGAAGAGAGTGTGGAGGATGTGCTTCGGCCTCCCACTGCTTCCCAGTCAGGAGCATCTTGGATGCTGGGATGAACATGAGGAGGAACTGCCTGTACTCTCCCATCACCTACTTCCCTTAGGCTTCTGGTTTCTGAAACCTAGGCCTTTTGGGGAGTTATTTCTTTTAACTGCTTCTAGCCACAGGAATGAAAGAAGTGGCATGCCTCTAGCCAAACCTCTCTGGGGATGGCCTAGATCTAGCTATTGCTTCACTCGCCACTTCTAAGGAAAGGACCCTGTCGTCTCCTCTGGTGGCCAAGAGAAGGTGGAACGAGCTACTGCTTCAGAGGGGGGCTGTAGTTTCGTGTGAGGTGCATAGATAGCTTCAGCATCATGAACCCAGTTCTGACCTTAGCCAGTCAGGGGCCACTTCTACATTTCAGCCTCACCGCGCCCCCAGGCTTAGTGCTATTATGCGGCTTTGCTGGGCAGCGCTGAGATGCTCAGCCCTTTGCAGAATGAAATCCAGAGTGACTTAAAATTGAAATCAGGGTTACCAATAACTAAATGGAAATAGTGTTGTTTCCCAGAACACAGCAAATCTTTCACAATGTACTGGGGTGCATGTTTTTCGTCTCCACTGAGCTATGAACAATAGGGAACTCTCTGCTTTTATTAAAAACTTTGAGGGATTATTATTTTAGTTAAGCCTTTAAGAATTCATACCTATCTGGAAAGGGCAGCTTGTGTAATGAACTTCCTGTTTTCATCATAGCTGGATACTGCTTTTTGCTGTTGCCTGTTATTACCCAGTTAATATGAACTGCCTGGAGTTTATTTTTAGCTCACTTGAGCCTATTGTAAGGTCTGTTCAAGAACTTAACTTTCAAACCAGAAGATGTAATTACTGCATCTAACGCTCACTTTAGAAATACACTCTTAGGTCCTTTCAAACAGACAAGGCATAAAGTGAAAATAGGTAATGAATAGTGATTGAATACCAGAAACCTGTACAATTCAAAAATTATCTTTTATTTTCAAGTTAAAGAAGTCATACGCCATTCCTTTGATCTCCAGTTAACACAGCGGAGAGGAATAAATATTTGCCAAAATGAGCAGGGTATATTTTTATTTGAGGAAAAAATGTACAGTTATCAAAATGTCTTGAGATCATAGAATCAAGAACTTTGAATTCCTCTGCATCAAACATTTTTTATGTATATCAAATCACATTTAGCACAAGTGAAAAATCTTTAAGATTGAAATGAGACTGAATATAAACTCTGCAAATGACACTTTTTTTAACAGTCTTTCAACTTCTTACAGAAAGGAAAATACCAATAAACAAATCACACAGAATCACAGGGCAATTCAGGTTAGAGGGTATCTGAAGGGGTCACCTAGTCCAATGTCCTGCTCAAAGCAGGATGAGCCATGATGTTACTCAGGGCTTTATCCAATCTAGTTTCAAAATCCCCAAGGATGGAGGGTGCACGACCTCCTCTGGACAACCTGTTCCCATACCTGAGTGACCTCACAGCAGAAAGGTTTTTCCGTGCCCCCACTGCAAAACTCTCTTTTATCAACATCTGCTTGTTGCCTCTTGTTCGACTGAGAAGTGCCAGGCTCCATCTTCTTGATGAGCTTGTCCCAGCTATAGGAACGTCATTATGCCCCCCCAGGGCTGTCTCTTCCCCAGGCTGAACAAACTCTGCTCCCTCAGCCTCCCTCCCCAGGGCAAGTGCTGCAGCCCCCTGGCCATGGCCCAGCACTGACCTCAGTCTTTCTTGCTTTTGGTGGCAACTGAAACTGAACAAAACTGAACACAGTACCCAAATGTGGCTTAACAAGTACTGAGTAAATGGGAATAATCACTTCCCTTCACCTGCTGACTGTTCTCCTGTCACCACAGCCCAGGATGCTGCTGGATCCTGTCCAGCCTGCTGTCCACCAGGTCCTCTGGGTCCTTCCTCAGAGCTGCCCCCCACCACTCTGTCCCCAGCCTGGGCTCATTGCACAGGATCTTTCCTTCCCAGGTGCAGGGCTTGGCATTCGTCCTAGGGATAATTCCGTAGATGGTTCTTAAACATTAGCTTAACATTTTCCTCTTCTCTGTTTTGTTCTGCTATTGCAGACTCATTTTACTACAATTTAGCTTAAAGAGGTGGATTACATAAATCAGGATACATTTAAAATCTGATTAGATGAGAAGGAGATAAAGAAGTCTGCCTTGTTTGTCACAATGAACGATTTTTTTCACTATCTTCCATTCCTTATATACTTTTATACTTAATGCTGTAGCTACTTCGGCTTCAGCAGACTCATGAGAATTTACAGAGGCTGTACACCAAAATAAATCAACTATTTGTCTCTTGAGCTAGTCAAATAAACTAAAGGTCACAGCACTTTCTATATGTATACATTTTGAATAATTTCAGTATTAAAACTTAAATCTAACAATCCTTATATTATTTGCTTAAAGCCAACTTGATAGTAGTAGTAATAAGTACTCTCCAGGAAAAGTGAACATTACTAGGAAGTAGGTATATTAAAAAGGATTTACAGATAAAAGAGGAATTTAAGTTTGTCAAGCCTAGTAATGATAGGTTCACTAAGTTTCAATTCATTATATGTATCAGTGAATACAAAGGATTTTTTTTTGTTTTGTTGCAAACAAAATTTATTTCTGGCCACCTGCTGCCTGGGGAAATTTCACAAACAATATAATAGTTTTCAAAAAAAGATGTTATAGCTTACAAAAAAGGATACATAGCATAAGATATAAAGATATATAAAGATATAGTTCTCTGTCCTTTCAAGGAGGCTTTTGTGCAATTTCAAATGGCCAAGCAGTATTTACTTGAAATGTTTAAGACCAAAATGCAAAAGATTCAGGACTGAAATTTCAGAGCTAACTATTGGAGGATGTTGAACAAAGGAAACATTTTCTTTTCTGAAGCTTTGATTTTTTTGCTACGTCACTGACATTGTGATTTTTAAACTGTTTATTGCCTTTTACTTAAAATTCACCCTGGAGATAAAAAAAATAATAATAAAAAAAATCAAGAAACATTGTCATTACAATCCTTTCAAGACAATTTTCAGTGAAAGCTACTTGTGCTTGGTTTGCCATTTGAGTATCTATTCAACATTATGTCTGCTTCCCTTCTCTGCTTCTTTTTACATTTCCCTTGAAAACAATCTGACATCAAAGACCTCATCATCAAAATTACACAGCAGGTATTTGGATGAATTAAAATTTTCACAGTTAGCATATATAATAAATCACAGTTGAGGTGGGTTGACCTTGGGCAGCTGCCAGATGCCCACCCAGCCGCTCTCTCACTCCCTCTCCTCAACAGGACGGGAAGAAAATAGGTCAAGATAAAGACGGGGAGATCACTTACAAATTACTGTCATGGGCAAAACAGACTCAGCTTGGGGAAAATTAATTTAGTTTGTTACTAATTAAAAATAGAGTAGGATGGTGAGAAACAAAGAGAAAAAAAATAAAAACACCTCCGGGGGGGGGGCGGCCTTACTCCTAGGCTCAACTTCACTCTCATATTCTCTACCTCCCCGAGCAGCACAGTGGGATGTGAAATGGTGGTTGTGGTCAGTCCATAATATATCCTGTGCCACTCCTTCCTCCTCACACTTTTCCCCTGCCCCAGTGTGGGTCCTTCCCCATGGGCTGCTGTCCTTCACAAACTGCTCCACCGGGGTCTCCTCCACGGGCTGCAGCTCCGGCCCGGGGCCTGCTCCTGTGGGGGCTCTCCATGGGCCGCAGCCTCCTCCAGGCCACATCCACCTGCTCCACCGGGGGCTCCTCCAGGGGCTGCAGCGTGGAGATCTGCTCCGTGTGGGACCCATGGGCTGCAGAGGGACAGCCTGCTCCACCAGGGGCCTCTCCACAGGCTGCAGGGGAACTGCTGCTGCCTGCCTGGAGCACCTCCTGCCCTCCTGCTGCACTCACCTGGGGGGCGGCAGGGCTGCTTCTCTTACGTTTCTTTTCCTCCCTCCTTACTGTGCTGTAGCATTTTTATCCTCTCTTAAAAACATGTTTGGCACCAGCAATGGATGGCACCGGCAGTGTCTGGCGTGAGGCAGCCCCAGCCTAGCCTCACAGAGGAGCCCAGCAGCCCCCTGCTGCCAACACCTGGGCACCAGAACAGCGTTGGTCAGACTGAACCAAACTCTTTGGTCAGCACATGCCCCATGTTTTTTAGATGACTGATTCATCCCGATCGTTCGGCATTGCCAGGACCCTCAGAAAAGACTCTCTTTTCATTTTGGACTAACCTAGTCCACCTCTGGGTGGAAATTTATAACCACAAAGACATTACCAGTTTTGATATCCCTGTCCTCATCTGTTGCAGCTAGAAATTTTACACATCCTGATGTTTCTCCACTGTCTTGGATCCGAATATTGATGTTCACACACCAGCACTAATGCAGAAAATGGAAAGGTGTATGAACTCCAGCATAAACAAGAAATAGGTGAATCTTCTGGTGTCCCCAAGAAAAGTGCAGGGAAAAGTGTTATTACTTGTGTTTCAAGCTGGACAACACAGGTGCCATGTATTTAGTCTCTGTTGTCCCCCAGATAAATAAAAAATGGTTTTTAAAAGCTTGACCCTGGCAACAAAATGTAGCAGATTGGGGTGGATGGTCTTACTGCCTTCTGCAATGAAAGGGAGGGGACAGGAGATTTTTCATCCATGCCCATACCCTAGATTCAGCTTTGTCTAGACCCAGCACATTAACCAGACACTTACTCACCTGCAGAAATTCACCTGCACTTGCTCACCTGTCTCCTGGGATTATTTTTCTGTAAGGAGAAATTAGGCACATGAAAACTGCATTTAAGAAGCTGAAATTATTTCGGTGTGCTAGTGCTAGCAGACCTTATTTTAATGCTATCAGATATTTAATGACAACAAGTAATAACTCTAAGTTCCTGTCTCACTGCTTATATTTTAATCATGGATATTAATTTTGAAGCCTGGATTGTTCTCAGTTAAATCAGAATAAACTCAGAGAACTTACACTGGCTTTGTAAACTGCTGCTTCAGATTCACAAAAATGTACTAGAAGCAGTGGTTTTGTACAGTACCTGTAATATAGATTTCACGTTCTTTAAGTCACAGCATACTACAGGTACATTCAACTTCTTACGAAGTAAAGCTTTTAAGAAAATGCTACTGATATATAATATTTGAAAAATACTAGAAACACTTTAACTGCAAGAAACTGACATCAGAAAAAGATATTTTTGAGTCTTCAGCACCCATCTGTTGCAATTAATGACTTTAAAATGAAAGAGGAAACATTTTAACATAACCTTCAAAACCAGTTGACCTCATTGAGGTCATTTAGAGCCAAGGATAACCTGCCATGACAGGTCAAATCACTGAAGCACTGTATTTACAGGACGACTAAACAAGAAGCTCAGGAGAACTGTTCAGAGGTCTATATGAATACTCCCGCAGCAGTGCAGAGGGAATCCCAAGTCATTAAAAAATAAATTTCCTTGGGTTTTCTGATGTGTAATCTGTTATACCCAAATACAACACCGTATTTCATTAGCCAAGGAAAATACATCCCACACTGGAACTGGATACAACAATTGAACAGCTTTAGATGTTCAGTAAATTCACAACTATGCATCACAATTCTGGTGCGTCAGACCCCAAACTCCATAAAATTGCAGTATTTATCTCCAAAACCATAACTGTCTAAACATTTACATCAAGTTTCTTCCATAAAACACACATTGAAAGTTTAGAAATGTTGACTGAATCATTTCCTGTGACTCAGTGATCTGCTATTGCATCTGTGCAGAACACCAGGAGAGCTGTTTTTAGCGTGACAATTTTACAATTCAATGGAATGTTAATGGCCTCTTAAATTTCATATAAGACAGTTTCTTATCATGTCCTTAATCTCTTATCAGATGTTATCTCGAGTAAAAAAAAAAAAACTCAAGGCCAGATTATAACCATGGAGAGAAGAAGTAAGAAAATTCTCCCATGCAACCGATCTCAGATTGAAGATTAGCAGCGACTGTGTGCCAGCTATTTCCTGTGATTGATCAGATATCTAGAGAATCATTACTCTGTTCCCCTGCTCGTATGCTACCCAGGATACACAGAAGGGGGTGTGTGCTGCTGGAGTTAGAAGTTGTAAACCTGCTCCTATGAGCCAAAAGGAGTTTATCGTGCTCTGAAGCCACCCTTAGAGCAGATCATAGATGTACAGGCTGTTGCAGCTATCTCTTCAAGTGGACTGTGCAACACTGAAATCTAACCAATCTTTAGATATGGAATGGAGAGAATACCATATCCTTCCCTAAATCCCGTTGGATATTCTCTGTGGATCAGAATGGATTCTCTGCTTCTTAAACAGGTAAACAGGTTTCACCTCCCTTCCCACCACACCCAATAATCACAGAAACAATACTGGTGCATGGCTGTATAAACTCTTATGAAAAGAGAGAAACTGAATACCCAGACTGTGCTGGCACATTGACAGAGTAAATGAGAGAGAGAGAAAGAAAGAAGGAAAGAAGGAAAGAGAGAAAGAGAGAAAGAGAGAAAGAGAGAAAGAGAGAAAGAGAGAAAGAGAGAAAGAAAGAAAGAAAGAAAGAAAGAAAGAAAGAAAGAAAGAAAGAAAGAAAGAAATCCTTTTCCTCACCCTCCCTTTCTAACCCTTCTACTTACTTGAAGTGTAAATTGGAAGTGCCTAAGAAGTAGGTTACTATCATTAACATGATTTCTTTTACTATACACTCTTCCACTAACACCTTGATAAAGATACTCAGCTTTTAGAATGCACTGTTTGTTTGTTTTAGGAGAAGCTCTTACTATGCGATTGCTTAAAGCAGATAGGAGAGAGCAAACTGTGTGGCTTTTGTTGAGCCTGCATTTTAGAGCAAGTATCTTTGAAGCACAGCCTACTGAGAAGAACAGCTTTGCACAGGAAACAGAAGAAAATACTGTGTGCTCGAGACAAATGGGATTTTCCTCGGGCAAGAAAGATGTAATAAACATCTCAATACAAAATTAGTTAGGAAATATGAAAGGTTGGGGGTTGATCTTTGCTTTTACAAAGACAAAGGGAGAAAATGCCTATACTAAAGGACCAACAAATTCCTCTACAGCAGATTTCAGATATAACTAAAAACATGAAAATGAGCGCTCTGATATATGCCTGCAAACTAGCCAACATGACAACAGCGTTTCAGAAATGGCAGAAACGTGGAACCTTTCCATCCTATCACAGCACACCGACAGACTAAAGCAGTATAACTGCTGTAACACACCGCGTTCCACATCACCCCTTGTTCTCACGCTCGTCATTTCCATGTGCACCTAATAATAGCATTTCCCATTCTTTCCCCTCCAGCTACTGTTCTGCATGACTCCACCTTCCTCCCCCTGCTCCCTGGTGCCTGGGTCCCAGACTCTGCCGTGCACACCTTCACTGCCACCACCTCATGGAGCTCCCAGTCCTCTCCCTGCCCGTGGGTCTGCCTGCCCCGAGTCCTCCTCGCTGCCAGCTGCCACAATGTCTGTTGAACGTTTTCCTGTGCCACTACTTGTAAATAACAGTGCTTTCAAGTCAAAACCCCAGAGTCTATTCCCATGCAAAGAGCTACAGTAGGTATGATTTGGCACGCAGGGGGAAACAAAACCCTGAAATAGCGCATCGCAGTTGCATGCAAAAGGCTACCGAGAAACAGCAGTGAGGACGTGCGTAGCTGAAGGGCTAACCTTGATGCATGGTATTCGACACTTAAAGATTCATTTTTTTTTTTCAATCTTTGTCTTCTTATTCATTACCAGAATAGAAAAAGGAACTTCCTGACAGATTTTCTGAAGTCTAAGTGCAGGTTCCCTTTATTGCTAACACCTGTACCACTAAAACAGGTCTAGCTGTTGGTGGATCTTTTTATTATTTGAGGAAGAGAATTTTTAAAAGAACAGAGTACAGAGAAAATTTAATGCTCCAGATTTTTAAACCTGTTTTCCCAAGGTTCTTTTACAGAGATGAAGATATTGAGCAGCAGAGAAAAGTCTACAGCCTTTGGTGAAAGGGGTGGGGTTTTGTTCTGGTCAAATGATTGTTGAAGTTATCAGTTACTAAAGTCAATTTGTCCACTGAGAACAAGAAATCAGACTTACAAAATATGATTTGGCCTCTCTTAGCCAAAAAAAATACAATTCTCTCTGTCCTTAATTAATTTGTTTGGATTTAGAAGAATGCTCCTATGTTTAACTATTTGTGTATAATCATCTTGGGACTGAGGCTAATGTTGTTAGTTGATATTTGACCTGCCTTCTCCTATTTAGTCATTGCTTCTAAAGACCTTCATATTTACGGCCCATGTCTTCTTGGTCTAATCTGAATGCCCAGAGGAACAACTGCATGTACTAAAGCAGTGAAGTTTACTCCCAAGTAAGAAATCTGAGGCCCACATGGCTCATACTCAGTATTTTGTTGCTGTTGGACTCTTTAATTATCTATTTTTTGATAGATTTTGTTAGAGAGGAAATCATTCATATAACATATATTTTTTTAAAAAAAAATAAATGATTATAGGGCATGAAAGATACCTCATACAAAGAGAAGACCAAAATTTAAGTCAAAAAATTCAGCAAATTTCAGGAAAATCCAGGCATGTCCAGAGCCAAATATACAGTTTTTCTATCAGTTCCTCAATCAAGGAAAAAAAATACAAAAAATGGATAAGGAAAAAAGTGCTTTAAGTCACATACAGCCACAGCTGTAAGTTTGGTAAGTAAATAAGCCAAACTAGTGGTTCCCTGCAGTTGAAAGTATGAGATCTATCTGCCCCTTTTTTCTTCTGCTTCCCTCCTTCTGTGCCCCAGCTCTGTTCCTCTTCCCTACTCACAGCCACACCATCTACTGTTACATTTTATGGCTGTAGCACCCACCTCTTCTATAGCCTGATTCAATCCCGTGAAATGTCAGAAAACTATCCAAGACATAAATGGCTTAAATGGTCTGCGATTTCAATGAATTAAATCAGTTCCTGGAGAGATACAAGTGTTAGAGAAAGCACAAAGTACATGATGAGAAGAGCAAGGGAGGGAAGGGTATAGGACCTCGTCTTTTTGGTAGTAGTAGGCTGGTGTGTCTGCTCACTGTGTCTCATTTCACCACCCCCTAAAAAGACACTGCATGAGATGTGGTTTTCTCCTACATATTCCACACCTGGTGTGGACTCATAACTGATCTCACGTATATGGTAGCTATCCTGGAATTCCATCCAAATTAGCATATTTACTCAGGAATCAGACTTCCTTCGATGGCCCCAGAGCACTCCATTATGCTTTTCATAGTAGAGGTGTTTTTAACAGCAGGGATGCAAAACCTGTCTAGGGTTCAGCAGCTCTTTTTCTGGTTTTAGAGTAGGAAGAACTGTCTGCACTCAGATGGTCCCAAAACATCAACCTACAAAGAAGCCTCTGCCCAATATTCATCCTGGCTTGAAGGTAGAGCAGACGCACAAAATTCTGCAGCTTCCTCCTGGCTCAGAAAGGGTTCTATGCTCAGCTCCATGTTTGCAAAAGAGATCTGGAAAAAATGTTCTTTGTCTGAACATTATTGTTCCTTGGGGGTGGCAGAGCATGCCCCTTCTGCAAGAGAGAATAGGCTGCAAGGCCCCCCATGGCACACAGCAGCTCCCAGGGAATCTGTGATAGGCCAATACCCCCCCTATGCCTCTAAACCATCCACAGTCCCCGACAGCCACCATGTCAAATGACAATAGTGCAGAATCCCCAAAAGAGTTTCAGTCTTCTGACAATGAATTGAGAACTTTATTAGAATAAGTAGACCAGAATTCCCCTTAAGAAGGCACTCCCAAAGTATGGTCCACAAGGCCAGCCTAAACGCTCTAAGGCTGGCCTGCAAAACTCTATTAAAAACACTGTTTTCAAGAGTGTCTCTTAAAGGTTCGACAAGACAGCTCAGTAGCAGTACCAGAGAAAGGATAAAGCTAATATTTCCTCCACTGGTCAGAAACTTTGGAAACTAGCACCTTAAACCACTTTTTTCCCCATCCTCCTACTCCTTTCAGTGATTTTCAGCCCCCTTGTGCCAGGTGTGCCCTCACAGATTTGAAGTTGCAGCAGATCCATCAGTGCTTCCCCTTTTCCAGCGAGGTCCCGAATCTTCTAAAGGATCTAGAGCCACCCTCTGGTCAGCGTGGTGACCACCCTACCAAACAAGTCACCTTCACCTTGAGGAAACGTCTGCCTTTTCTGTTCTTTGGGGCCTCCTCAGAGGTGGAGTCCCCTCAAGAGGCCTTTTACTTGGATTCCAGCATGACTAACCTTAACCTTCAGTGCACACCACAGTCCAGCAAAGTTTACATACTTCAGTCGATGGCAGACACATTTGGTCTAGCTCCAGGGATAGTGATGTCAGCAGGTATTGCCCAATATGTTCCCTATTTAGATCTATTGCATCTGGATTGCCTGATTTTGTCTTGCGTAAGATTTCCGTGTTTGCGGAAGGAGACCTGAAAACGCTGGGTTTTGACACCTACGAGCCTCCTACCATTTACACAAGGCCACTTGAAATGAAAGTGGACCTCTCACTTTGGCGGTGGTGTTCCCAGCTGCTGACTGGGCAGCGTGCCGGACTAGAAGATTGCCCTGTAGCCAAAAGGAGCTCACAGTGACTAATTTTGCTTTCAGACATCCGTCCCGATCTCTCTCTTACCAGCCTGTTCCCTTGTGGGGGAGTGACCTGAATGTCGTGTGCTTGAAACCACACTGTATTTTACAATGCCTAGAACACTGCAACCCAAGAAACTGCACTTCGTCATGACTATTCCTTCCAAGAAATGAAAGGAAGAAGATGCCTTTCTAAGATCTATTCACCGTGGTTTTAGGTGGAAGAAGTATTTCTACAAACTTAGATCAGCCTGTAGCTACAACACAGGTAAGTCACAGAAACTTAATGCCTTTCAGGAGCTAGTGCTCAAACTGGACACTACATCTCAGCCTTATTCTAAGCTCTGCTCTCAACCTTCCCTTTGCTTATGATGGATGTCCCCAAAACATATTCCCACACAGGTCAAACATCTTCCTACTACTTCCTACTGTATATTCTACCCGCCTCTTATCCTGCAACCAATATGGGGAATTTTCATGTACTTGGTTCATTCACTAAATGAAAAAAATGTGACTATGGAATTACAAGTGCTGTGTGAGGTAACCAACAGGAAGTGTAGTATCTACAACTCCCGTGGTGTTTATTTTGCCTTTCTATTTTTTTTTTTTTTATTTTTTTTTGAGGTGGAGATGATGCAATAGACCGCATTTTTTGTGCAATAGCTATGATCAGATTTGGATGCATGTTTGATGCCTGTCTCACAGTTTTACCAATTCTACAATACATGTCATTAAACTCTTTGGAAAACACTAGCTCTGTAAAACTCTCCTGGATGCACAGTGGGAGAACATACCACCTTCCAAAGTCTCCTCAGTCAATACAGCACTTAAACACTTAAATCTGACCTTAACTAGTTTCCAGGTATCTCTTTTTCAGGAACATAATAAAGTAAAGCTGCTCCTGGAGTTAGTAGTAAGAATTAGCTTTGCTGCTTCTCTGACAATTAGCCCAGATTAAAGACTTGCTGCCTATGACACTTCCTCACTCATTAGAAACTTGACCCTAGTGTTCATATATTACGGTGAGGAACACACTGGAAACTTGCCAATTTGACTAAAGAAAGGTGGGGACAAAGTATGGATTTAGAAGCTAAATATCTGACTGTGTTTTGAAGTTTCAAAATGTCTTTTCTTAACGAAGTTTCAGTTTCCTGTCCTTTTTCAGTTCTTGGCACTACTGTTTTCACTTTTCTTCCTGTCCTTGCACCTCCCCAGGATGAATGACGTTCCTTTGTGGACATATAGAAGAAAACTGTTGGCAAGAAGCAAAGCCAGTGTCAAATACTGGACCTATATTTTGTGAATTGTCAATACTTTCAAAATATGTCTTATTGTTGAAAATTGCTCCATCAGAGATCCCAGACACCCTCAGAACAGCCTCTTTCTGTAGTCCAGAGCAAAAGTCCCATAAATACTGCTTTGGGGAATATTAGCCACATTAGTAATGCTCATCAGTGTAGACAACAGCAGATAAGCATAAGCAGTTGTAATTAGTGCTCTAAAGACTGTAGAGAAACATGTACATAATTTGTTTCACCCAGCAGACACTATCACTGTAACCAAATTGCAGAACGATAGGCAGGTGCAAGTCAGCACCCAACTTCTAGTATCAGAAAAAACTATGCCGTGTGTGTATTTCTTCACCTACCATACCCACAATCACTAATAATAATAATAATAATAATAATAATACAACTGTACCTGCTGGTAGCTGCTTATTCCCTCTAAATCCCCTCACCTTGCACAGAGCAGGATACTATAAACCCCATCCACACCTGGCCGTATTAATCTCAACCTCATAGTATTTCTATTTTTTTCTCACCTGACAAACATGTAAAACAGTTTCTTCTTCATTTTATTGTTACCTTTATAAGCTTTGATTCATTGCTGACGAATTAATTTAAATTTGTGATACAAAGACAGCAACAGTCTTCATGAGGTAATTTCCTTTGAAATGAGATGTTGTGATTCTGAACCAGCCTCTCTACACCGAAATGCTTCTGAAGTCCCCTTCTAGCCCTAAGAGGTGTATTCTTTTCAATAGCAGCTATGCAATATATCTATGTTGTGCCAGTTTTACAAAGTACTCTGAAAAGCAAATATGCATATATGTGTTAATGAATCAAACAGCATTCAGAAATGCTGTAGATTACACTGATTCTGAAGGGCAGCATGCTCCTAGTCATGAGCCTTGGGATGCCATTTGCTGATGATAAACAAGTAAACCTACAACAGCATTTAAGCAGGCATGAAACTTTCCTTTTCAGAATACTTATGTTCTCCACAGGCTCCTGTACAGATATTGCAACAAGTCTGCTAGAAACTAAAACTAGCTCAAGTTGTAAAAGAGTTTCACTTCCTTTTCTGAGTCTCTCTGTGAAAGTCGGAGGCCAGAAATAAAATCAATACGACATCAACAAAAGATTGACAGCTTTTAAATATTTGTAGCCAAGGTAATAATAATAATAATAACAATAATGTTCTATTTATTCTACTACATTTATTTTGAGCAGTCTACACTATTCAAAAGATGTTCTTATTTAACATTTTAAATTACTTACCTATCAAGAGCAACGCTGTTGGGAAATCACATGAATACTTGCCTATATAGTTTTTAAGTCGTTTTTTTCTAGCCACAAAACAAACTCAGTAAAGGTTGTGATGTGTTTAGCAAAACTGTTAGATGAACACGGACCTCCTAGCACAGAGATTAAAATTCCTTATTCTGGTAAAACTTACAGCTGAGACACAAAATTGTACTAGTAATAGTTGTGTTAGGGAAGGGGAAGTTGTATTCTTTTAGTTATACCAATATAAATTGAAGCAGGATGAGTAAGAACAAAATTTTCTGCATATGCATATCCTCTTTCAGATCTAGGTGTGTAGGATGAAATTGCCACCACTTCTGGTGTCTCCTCATAACCCATCCGTTGCAGGTTATCACTTGCAGAGCCCTGCTAACAAAAGAGCTTGCATGAACACTCACATGAGTTCTGCTGGCAAGGTCATCAGCTGTTTTAATCAAACCTTCTAGCTCTGCCTGTAGAGGATGAGGTAAGCACACTTACTTCCATTAAAAGATTTATCAGGGCGATATTCTTCAGCAGCAAGACCAACAATGAAGAGATGATATTCTGACATCCCCAAGCAGCCCCGCTATTTGCAGAGTCAGCAGCTGTCACCACAGCCCCAAGCAACTGACTCAGAACAAAACAATGCCTGTCAGGAGCCAGCGTTTAGCCCTGCTCAGCCTGCAATTTATCCACTCTAGGGTGAACTGTTAAGGTCTGAAAATACTGATTTATAACTTTGTACGTATACATTGCCTCACAGATGGGGACTCCCCTGCCATTAACATACAGGTTGATATAACTCACTATTTGCATCATTGATGGAAATCTGACTCCAACCTACTCCAACAGTCACTAGAGTTGAGCTGGTATTCTGCTTTCTTATAAGCACTAAAATGCACACTCACCATCTGTAGAAGTATTGTGAAAAAGCAAAGGGCTTCAATGAAAGCTTGCATATTTTGGACTTCTATTCTGCAACAGCATTATAGTACCCCAGAATGAAAGTGATGTCATATACAAACAGTTAAAAAATCATTCAGTTGCTGCAATGATGAACTGGAAGGCAAAACTACCATCACCTTTGGTTTACAAGATTTCCGTTACATCATTTCATCAAAAATTTCTTCTCCAGTCACATGAATAGCTCCATTGCTTGGTATGAAACATGACTAGCTCATATGGTGTCACTTAAATCCTCTGCTGTATGACTACATAAATACAAAATCACTAGCTAACATTAAAGTGTTGGCTTCAGAATGATAGAAGCTCATTACATGAGTTGCCTAATGAGTTGCTTTGATATATTGACCTTACCTCTTTGCCTTTGTGTTTTTAACCCAGGGATCCTCCCCCTATTCACATACTGTCCCAACACTCATTACCACTGTTGGCAAACCTTAGATACAACTTTTTAAAATATTCTGGAGTATAACAAGGCACTACATTGCAAGGTGCCATGCTTGAGTTGAAAGTAGAGCACTTGTACTGACATATTCTAGTGACTATGTCTAGAACAAGGAGGTCTTCATGCATAGCTCATTAGAGGAGATGAGGAATCCTGCTTGGTTTGGTTTGGTTTTAAAATGATAACAATAATGATGAGCACAGCATTGTAAACAAAGCTTTTTCTACAGTACTGACATATGTACCAGGGCACCGATGCAGGTCACTTTTCAGATATTTGCTGAAGCCCAACAGCCAATGGTACCCAATTATAAGTTAATTCAAGTAGTTACTCTTAAGCAACTCCTTAGCTCAAAATCATCAGCTAGAAAGGTGCACTTGGGACTGCAGAGAGTACAAAATCTGTTCCTTGAGACAGATGCCAAAAACCCACATCTTCCACCAAAATTTAGATGTGGTCTTAAGAAACTGGAAGAAGTCCTCATGGCACAGCTTATGTCTACAGTGCCATGGCAATGCACGGAATACTTAATAGAACCACTCTGTACACTAAGCTAAAAAATCTTCAATTAATAAATGAATGGAATTTAAAATGTAAATAAATACATAAGCTGCTAAGCTTTACCAATATATAGGTTTTAGGATCAACAATTTTCTGATTAGAATAGCAAAATAGATATAAATAAATACATTTCATTTCATGATAAAACAATTCTATATTTATAACATTAAATTACCATTCCATTGAAATATACTTCTACGCACAGCATCATAAATGTAGTTAGCACTCCAGTCAGGCAGGTAATAATAACTTTCTGAGACTTCTGACAAATTCTGCCCTTCTCTTTCTGGTGCTCCTTCCTCCATGTTCTACATAAGCTGTGACAAAAAAGTGCATATGTGGCACCATTAGTTATTAAAACACGAGACATTAACTGATGGGAGATATTCCCCAGTGCTTTGCTTTTCAGAAATCAGCCAGGGAGCAGGAATCTCAGGCATTGCCTTCATTCAATATCCAAACTAAAAGAATTTTTAAACCCTTTAAAATTTTCCCAGGGTGGAATTAAAGAACTGAAAGACATTTTCCCATTATACTAATGTATGCATATCCTCAGAGAAAATAAAAGAAGGACTTGACTCAATCTAAAAGTCTTATATTGCCATTATTAATGCTACAGCATGGTTCTGATTTCCTCCTTTTAATTGGCTATTTGGCGAATCAAAACACTGATTGCTAATGGTTGAATATACTCCATACATGGTCATACAGAAGTCCACACACTAGTGTTGCATTACAACAGAAACACATATACATGAAATTTCCTTTGGAGAGATTTGATTTCAGACAAATGAATTATTGGCATAGAAAGTTATTTGTTCACTCTTTTTTTTTTTTTTTTTTTTAATCCTTACTTAATTATACATCAGTATAGCCCTTAAAAAGTTCACTTTTACTTTGAAAACTAGCTCCATGGAAAAAGAAATTAGCTTCTTAATAGCTCCGTTTTATTACATTTCAAACCCTGCACCGTAACTTGTTGCTCCAGCATATGGGTATCCCAGCAAAAAATAAACAAATTACTGCAGCATAATGAGTTACTGTTCAGCAGCTGAGCAACGGTAACTGACCGCTTGCGTGCTTTTGGCAAAACCCACCGCATTATTTTAAACACCAATGAGGATATACATTAGGCTCTCCTCACAACCACAACAAAGCAGCTGTGTTTTTCCAAAACACAAATTTCCCTGTAAGACAGCAATCTAGGCTCTGTATTTCTTCCTGAACTACCAACACAGCCATGTACTAAGCTTCACGTCCCGTATTTACTGGAAACTACTGAAGGCCAAGTGGCTTCAGCACCACTGAAGGCCTAACCATGATGTGGTTACATCGAGGCCTAAAATGTCCTGGAGGCTCTTTACTGTGGAGACAACATAAAAATGGATAACAAATCTCACCTGGTCCTTGCACCTAAGGCTGCAGGGAGAAAGCTCATCCTTTTCCCCCACAAATAGAGAAATCACTCAATGCAGCACTCTCTGGAGACCTGGTTAAGCATGGAAACAAAGGACGCCAGGCCTAGAGAATGACTTCTGGGGGGAAGAACAAGTTTTGCTATGAACAGGTGTTTGTTACAATTAAATACAAGTTTATCTTACAGCAACCTGTGGGCTACATTGGAGTCAACGCAAAGAACTTTTAAATTTGTATTATCCAGGAGGAAATAAGAGTAGTCAGCACCCCTCGGTTTGCACTGAATGAAAACGACATGGAGAGCCACGGCCTCAGCCAGGCCATGGTCCGTACATGTCAGCTCGCTGTGCACTCGTCTCCTCCTGAGGCAACGTCTGTGGAGGAGAGAGGTTTTCCTACATTTTTTAGTTTTCTCTGTAAACTGACCATCTATCAAATGAATTTACAGATTCAGTGATAGTGATGAAGGCTGTACAAAACCAAGAAGAGAATAAACTTAGTGGGGGAGCTCCACCTAGCTGGCAAAATTTCTCTTTTTGGCCCCGTTTATTATACTCACAGTGAAAGATATCACTTTGCTGTGCATGTTGCTTCCACACAAAAGCTAGAAAAAGTAGAAACCACAAAGCCAAGTGGGCATCCTCCAAATGCACAGGGAAGGCATCACACTCTTGACTCTGCTGCATGGCAGTCCTGAAGCACGAGGTCCCTCCTCTGAGGAGACGCAGATATTTCAGAAGTCCTATTGAGGAGAGAATCAGGGAAAACCAGTTCTACTGAGTACATTCCCCTGGCTCCTTCCTGCCTTTTTGTGTCCCCCTCAGAATGAGATAAAGACATAAAGGAGCAAGCAGAGTGAAGAGGAAAGTGTTAGAAACACAGATGCCAAGTGCATGTGTTGCATCTTTGAACCTTTGTCCCTGTAGAAAGGAGTAAGTAAATTTATAGTCTTCTGTGCTTCACAATTTACAAAAAAAAAGAGTGGTTGAGTTACATGTAAGGGACTAGCAAAGGCAATTTTTACTAAAGAAAATGAGTTTACAGTTAAGTTCAGAATGCCCTAAGATTAATTAATTATTCCTTGACAGGCTGATTACCAGGATGAGATCTATGAGAAGGGACTAGGGTCTTTTCTCACAAGCTGTCTAACTTTTGCATTCATTTGTCGCTTTGGGTGGTGTTTTTTTATGCTATTTTAATGACACTGTAATACACCCATGGTCAGAAGTCATTTTTATTAAGGATAAAGCAACCTCTAAATTTTTAAGGCGAGTAGAATTTGAATGGCAGGGCAGAAACCTTGAGTTTGCTGAATTCACTGTTATAACAGGTCAGGACAATACCCAAAAATGTAAAGGAACTTTACACCAAACTGAAAAACCAGTAATGTCTGTCATTTAACCTTTCACTTTAATCAGTTTTGTTTTCTGGAAATGTGAGATCCTACACATGAAAGCAACTTTTTAAAATGGCATGAAGAGGTATCCTAGGAGCCAAAGACTAGTAAGTCTGACCTCCATACTGACCTAGCCAGTAAAAGATATTGCTAAGAGAACTGACTAAACTAATAAATAAATAAATAAATAAAATTTTTAAAAGGATATTTCATCAGTTTTCATAATGACGAAGAATTGATGACTCATGGAGTAATATTTGAAGAGAACACCACTTTCTTAACTAGCTCATAACTTCCTTTGCATTGCAGGAAGGAAGACTTAAAATGGATCCTATCAATCCAGCATAATTAAATTTGATCAAGTAGTTGCTAGCCAGTTTCTAGAAAGAAATCTCTAGCTGATGCTTGAATAAATGTGCAGAATGAGCACCTGGCAAAGCCAGCAAAGTATCTGGGATAAATTGTTAGCTTCCATGCAAAGAACACATTTGGGATTTTTATTTATTTGTCTCATTTAAGAAGTCTAAGTAAGTTGTTTCAAGTTCTGGAGACCTCCAAAGCATCAGTGGACTCAGCAACCACAAAACTATGAAGACACCTCCCACAGGCTTAAATTTGCTCTAGAGGCACTCCTGCAAGCACTGCACGTTCTTCTAGGCCCGCAAACTGAAAGGTTGGAAATCCCTGCTCTAACTGTAAAATGAATGCTTCAAGCCCTCAGCAGTTACAGGAAACGTGAGTAACACTGCATTAATGGCAAAAATAATTTCAGTCTAGCAACTTGAAGAAAGAGATTACTCAAAATGGAATACATATACCCGATTTTTATATTTTTAGAAGTTAATCACTTAGCATTGTTTCTTAATTTTAAAAAGTGATTTACTTGCCTGGAACATCTTTGTTCCTTGAATGGATTATTTTCCACGTTACTCAATTACTCTCCTTTTTTCTTTTTTTTTGCTGGGATATCAAATGCTGATACTCAGAACTTGGTCATAGGCAGAAGTTTTAACCACAGAATCTCTAACAACACCTTCAGTTTGATTCAGGAGATACTTTTCCTGAGGCCAACTTCTTGATATTTTCTAAGAGATGCTGAGCAGACCAACACTAGAAAACATGTATTTCAGCATCATCTCACTTGCTTTTTATTCTGTGTTGTGTTTGTTTTTAAATAAGTGGAAAGCAGAGAGTTTGAAGATTTAATAAACAATAACATTCTATGTTTCATTTTCTTTTTCTATTATCAGACTGAGGTCCAGCAAATGGATCTGCCCTTCTGTAAGTACATGTATTCACAACGTTGTCCTATTTGTTATGTTTTTCCCTGAGTCCCTAGGTTCACAAATACAGAAATTTCAGTAAAAACATCTAATATTTCTCTTTCCTGTCTTGCTTTTAAAAGGCTTCAGGGATGAAAATAAGTACTCTCCAGCCTAGGATCCACTTTCCTGGTGGTTATGACCAGCTGCTCTTCCACAGACTGGCCAAGAAGCCACACAGGTGTAGCTGTAGGCAACTTCTGTGAAGTGACCAGGGGAACCAGTGAGAGCACTCAGGCTGCAGGATCACCAGCACACAGGCAGAACACATCTCCTTCAACTTCTCTGCCTCCACTTTAGATGGCACCACCTCCTATGTCTCGTAGAAACTGGTACCTGGATGAAGAAAATGCCACTAAAACAAACACAGGGAAAGAAAAAGAAAAAAGAAAGCCTTTGCAGTTAGGTATGTGAAACTGAAAAAACCTTCTTTGACATTACTAAGATGCACCAGAGACTACACACCCTCAGACAACCCCACGTATCGTCTCTCACCAGCCTACTGAAAGGTCATAAACATTTTGATATCATAATCACCCAGCAAATCAGCGTGTGCAGGGCAACAGAACAGGCCATGGTTTTCTGTATTTGTTTTTATGTTGAATTTCTGTTACTTTCATCTTCTAACATTCAGAAACAAAGGCTTTCTTCCCTCCCAGCTGCTACATGCACACTCCATGTGCTCTGAATGAGGCATTTTTGTCTCCTATGAACCACAGGGCTGTCCATCACAGTGGTCAATGATGACTACTTTGGGAAAGGTACATCCCCCTTGGGCTGTAGGCAACTGAAGGTCTTCCTGAACCAGAAGCAGCATCACCACCTTTGTGTTTAGTAATCGCTGGTGGACCACTAAACTCTCAGATCATTGCTTTAACTTATTTACTCAAACTGCCTCCATCAATGAGTGCCAGAGCATAATTATTTGCCTTTTTTTGCCTTTAAAGATATATCCTCTTGCTTGTTTTTAAGCTTGCATCCTGAATACTTAATTTTTTATGATTACCAAAAAAAGAAACCTTTATTTGCCATATCCTCCGCACCACCACCCCATGACTCTGCAGAGAGCTACCACATTCAATCCCTCTACCCTGAATTCTGTTATTTAAGATGAAAAGTTTTATGTCCTTATATGAAAAATCTTGCAATGATCCTTGTTCCTGCTCTCGGCTTTTTTTCCTAATTCTGCTATATCTTCCTTTTGATGAGGTGGCCCGCAATGCATGCAGTTTTCAAGATGTCCATGGATTCAGGTAAGAGCCTGAGGGGTTTTTCTTTTTATTTGTACTTTCTTCCCACCCCCTCCTAACATTGTTGTACTTGCCTTTTTGACCTCCATTGAGCATCAAGCTGACATTTTCGCAGAACTATTCACAATGAGTCCAGAATCCTTCCTGAGTGATAATAGGTAATTTAGAGCGCATCACTGTGTATGTATAATTAGTTGTTTTTCTCCGTGTGCATTATTTTGCATTTATCAATCCTAAATTTCATCTGCCATTTTCTCACTCAGTCACGCAGAATCGCAACATCTTCCGCACTGCTCTTCCGCCAGCTTTAGCTTCAATGTCTCTGGGAGCTTTATCATTCCCTCTGTTCTCCTCAGATTGCTTTTAAACTTGAGAGTACAGAGACACTGCCTGATCACTCATCTCCCTAACCACGTACTCGGTGCAATATTCACCAAAAAAAGATGCTTAGGCAACAGTGCCAGAGCACATCCCTGGAAGACTCTTTCCATTCTCATTCCCTCCTGAGTTTTCTCTGTTTTTATACTCTTGATGTCTCTCTTTTCTTTATACTCTTTTTCTTCATACTCTTTACGGCTGCCTTTTCCACACACTTGTTTACCCTCTCCTTGAATCCAGGCAAGCTTCTAATACTTGTAATGTCCTTGAGCAAGGAATTTCACAGCTTAGCTATGTGAGGTGCACAGAACCACCTCCTCTTGTTCCAAACCCGATGCCCACCAGCTCCCTCTGGAACAGCAAAGGCTTGGTCTCCAGTCACCCTCTAATGACACCCGTGATTTGGTGGACTTCTGTCGTCATTTTTGAAGCCTGAGCCAATTGTTAGCCATTCCAGAGCAGACTTACAGATTCTTTAGGTTCAAGCCCAAAATTTAACAGTGGAGCAAAGGGACTACACTTGCCAGATGGGCTGCGATATTCTCCAGTGCTTTTCTGGAAATATACCACGGGTATTTTCTCCCTGCTATTCAATCTACTTATTCCAATGAGATCTACAATGGATTAGTGAGGTTCTGGTCCCAATAACATTGGCAATGCTTAGTAAATTTTTGTGTTGCACTTCAACAATCCACAAACACATCTGTAAAATAAAGTATATTAAGAAGTGAAGGAGGGATGTAGAAAAATTAAGAGGAAGTCAACTTTTTTTAAATCGGTCTGCTGTGTTGCTTTTCCACTTAGCTTTCTATTGTCTTCTCTTTGACTGGGATTTGCCTTCGCTCAAAAAGCAAGCTCAAACAGCATTTCTATTACTGGCCAGGAGACTGAGAGTTTTGGGCATGGGAAAGACTACTAACAGCTGCACAGGAATAGCAGAAAAAATGTACACTATTTTTTCTATACTTCCATATACATTGTTATACTTGGAGTTCTTTTTAAAAAGAAACTGAGATCATCCCTGTCCACACCCCAGGGATTTTTTTTTCTGGTCAGTGTGGAACGTCTAGATGGAAGCAAGTGAATTTCACGCTTAATTCCAAGGACAGCGAGGTTTACAGGCGTTCTGATGTGTTCCAGGAATGAATCCCTCAGTTGTGGGCTAACTGCAGAAGCAGTTTGTCTCTCCCATTCATTTCCCATTTTGCCAACAATGCCATTGTTCCCGTGGAATGCAGCTGTCATGAGCGGGTCGTGACTGCAGAAGGTGTTCCCTAGGGCAGCTTGGGCCATTTCCATTGAGCATTGTGAAGTCTAAGACCAAAACCAAAACCTTGAACTTGTCTTGGTACTCAGCGGGGTTACAGTGCAACGAGCAGAGCTTCGGGGTGATATGCTTTCAGCAGCCTGTATTACGACGGAGATAAATTGCTTCATTTTGCGTCAGCTTTGCAAATCTATACCATATGAGTGGCTACTAAAAGTCAGTAGCCAGCTATCGCACCAGGATTCACCGCTTCTGAAGTCACTGTGAAACTGGGGGGCAGGGAGCGGTCCAGTATTTATACGAGCGAGAGGCACAATCTGAACTCAGGGAACTGTTTAAATATAAATAAATCTGTACAATTATATACCCATGACTCCACTGAATCCCACACACTGTTCACACGAGAATTTATTTTAGCTTAATACTTAACATAAAAACGTCTTTCTTCGGTTTTAAGAAACAATTAGGCCAGATTTCAAATTGAAAACATTTATGGTTCGTGTGAAAGTATTCAGGCAAGCTCACATCTTCGTATCTGCACAGTTACTACACAAACTGATTTCTGCAGAGGGGATCGAGGCATCACTCGGAGAAGCGCAGGTTAACACAACCAGTTCTTGTCTGGATTGCAGAGTTTGCTTTCACATAACTCAAAATCAAACAAAGCCTTTATTCTTGAGTTGCAGAACTTCAGTCTGACATTTCCCTTATTGTTTTTTCAAGAAGGAATCTCCCGATGCTCCTTCTCCAGCTTTTATGACCTGTAGAGGATCTTATGCGATATTACCAAGACTTCTTCCACCTTCCACTCCTCCTGGTTTATCAGGCCTACCAAGTTCTATCACCAATCATTTCCAAACCACTGACCTTGTTCAGCCACCCTACCCAACCGCCTTCCACCTGCACCAGTAACTGCCCAGTGCCCAAACAACCACAGCCAGGAACAACCCCGACTTCATCAAACACACATTTTCATGCTTCTCCCCGGTGTTGCCAGAAGAGGTTCACTTGAAATGAAAGGGGACTCCAGACGGGTGCACTGCTTATTTCTACCTTTCTTTACTTCTGTAGCTCTTCTTCCAAGAGTAAAGCACAAGCATTGGTAGTTAAGTGCAGCATGTGCATTTTAAACATCAAGTGAGTTTAAGAGAGAACAATAAAATTCTCCAAGTCCATTGCTGTAAAAGAAAAAAAAAATTACTGAATGCATACAATATCAAATCCCTTCGACACGCAGGATGACGAGGGCTAACACACCAGTAACCGTCTCCCCCTCCTACTAAGACCACGTTGCCTTTTCTCACGTACTTTCAGTTTTGCTTGCAGAACGCTCATAGAAAGACGAATCCCTCCTCTCACCTTGAAGGAAGAGGAAAAGGAAGTCCCCAGTCTTGCCTGGCTACTTGCCACTTTGTGTAGAGGCCTTAAAAACATTATAGGCACACACATTCTTTACTAAGAGAAGACACAGAAAGATGATTTTGCAGGCTTCTCTCCAACACAAAAATCTTGGCTCAAGGAAGATTGAGCCAAATTACTGACCTGATAAAGGGAGTGGGGGGTGAGATCTGCTCGCTGGTAGGAGACCATCACAGGGAAAGGCACGGACAAATCCCATCGGTACATAAGTAGCTGTCTCTATCACGTGCTAGATCCCTGAACACAGACAGCAAAACTACTTTCTGATTTCTATTCGTGACTGAAGTCAGTCCTGAATGATAGTCAATGGTAAAAGAGTGCATAATTAAAACCAAATGTCAAAAAAAACGTTTAGAAAAAGGCTGAATGGAGTAACAGAAAAGACTGCATGCTTCAGATGTTAACCAGCAACTGCAGGTTTCACTAGCGCTTCTTCCACAGATCACCAGCTTGTCAAGATAAACATGTCATTTTTTAATAAAAAGCCTTTTAATAAAATAGCCTTACAAAGCTAACATGAAATCACCCCTGCCTTCACTTTTAATGCAGACACGAACTAAACTAGTTAAGGAGGGAAATGTGATGTGGGAAAGTCCAGAACAGGCCCCTCGTGGAAGGAAGGAGACCTAAAACAGCGACTGGAAACTCTAATCGCTCTTCTGCCTTGTACCTCTAGAGTGAAAAGAAGAACAGAAGGCACAGAAAACAAGAAGAGCATGGTTTTTAGTGATACCACAGGCATAAGCTGCAACCAAAAGGGTGACATTAACAAACCACATTATCTTGTGCTTACGATGTCAGACTCGAATCATGAAGTTGGCGCATTTTTGCCACTGATGAAAAGAAAAAACAAGGGAACCAGGAAAACAATGCCAATTAAAGCTTCTTTAGAACAAGGAACCAGTGCGCACTGTATTGCTACAACCACACTCAAGAGCTGTACCAAGCAATACTTTTTACTGATTTAAATACTAAAGTGGATTTTGGTGCAATCACGCATTGCTATATTCCATCCAAACATGTTTTTCTAACTTACTTTTTTCCTCTCGAATGAAACATTTCTGGAAAAGAAGCAACAATAACTTGCTTAAGGTAAACCGAGTTGCTCTTATGAACATACACCACAGAAGTAATAGAACGCGTCAAGCTTTTCTTCCTTTAAAATACATCAGACAAACCAAATTATGTAAAACTGACTGGAATGACTTCACAAAATAAAATTTTCCTGTCTACCTGAAGCTACAGAGCACACCGTTCCAGAAAGATATTCCTCAAGTATGATTTTTTTTTTTGTACAAGTACTCAAAGAATGGACAATATTGACACCTTAATATCAGATTTTCTTACTATCAAGTGTAGTTGCAAAAATTTATTTATTTTTATTGTTTGCCATTTGAAATTGCAGAAACTATCAATTAGCCTGGTCACAGACAGCATCACCATAGAGGATGTGTACTCCCAGCACCAAGAATTAAGAATTATCTGAGCCTGGGGGAACAATATAAAGGAAACCAGTGTTTGTTGCCCAGGGATATTGTGGAGTCTCCTTCTCTGGAGATACTCAAGGCCCGTCTGGATGCCTACCTGGGCAGCCTGATCTAGGGAACCTACTTTGGCATGGGGGTTGGACCCAATGGTCTCCAGAGGTCCGTTCCAACCCCTACAGTTCTGTGATTCTATTTTGGTTCTCTAGCACGCCCTAAAAAGCCATTCTGGCTCCATGTCCTGTTCATCTTTGCTTTCCCCAAAGCTCTGCCCTTGTTCTAACTTGCCTTCCACTCAAGCTCACTACACTGGTAGAATACTGCCCATGTATTTAAACTGAAAACTGAAGAAAGAAAAAAGTGACAAGGTTGAGCACCACCGAGATCACCTCCAAGCTCCCACCTTCGTCATCCTCTTTAATTCAAGCCTTTGGGAGCCAGCAGTGAGAATTGACTCTTGAAGTCAGCTCTCCCCAGGCTACAGCCAAGTACCCCGACTACTCTTCCCTTGGGATAGCAGCTCACCACACATGTATGTGCTCTTGCTATCAAAAGCTTCTTAAGAACCAACTAGCAAAACGCCTGAACCGTACAGGGGACCTTCAGGCATCAACTGACATTAACAGCAAGCATAAGACAAGTGTAACGAAAGTTTGCTCACAGCATTTTTGTTCAAATATATCTGAAGAACCCAACTTGCCCACCAGTGGCGTTGCATGAGAGCTCTCCCTGAAGTTCTCTTTGAAAGATCACGGGGCAGAAATATTAAGTAAACTTTTCCTGGAAAGACGGAGCTGTGACTTGACTGCACCACAGTCGGAGGGTGAGGTTAGTTTGAGGGCTCGTTCATAACTAGACTCTTTCATCCTTTTCAGCAGCCTCCAGACAGCTGCCAACGGTGGGGAGTTCACACTTTGGGGAGGATTAGATAGAGACCAAGATACCAGCCGCCCCACTGGCGGCCTTGTGGGTAATCTGTCCTACTGCAAGAGCGGAAAGTGTCAGAAGAAATCGGTCACAGACAACCTAGCTGCCCCTAGTTTCAGCTCACCTGGGTAGCCACGCATGCTGTCTAGCCAAATCATCCAGCAAACTACAGACCTTGCAGATAAAGCGACTGTAGAACCGCAGAGTTTCTCTCCAAGCACACAATGTCTGAAGAAGCAGACCATTTTCCTTGAGAACTGAAAGTGGTAGCACCTCCAGCTCTCAACTCCTGGAGGGCTGACAGTCTCCGCATGAAGCCCCAACAAACCGTGTGCATCAGGAAAGGACACATCTCCCAAACAAACTGCGAGATTAAGTGATGCTTCAACACGTCTGAAAACACTGCTAGCTCCAATACGCCTATAAAGCTGGCGTTCCCAGGCACAGCAATCAGAGATGGGACAGGATAAGCATCATCCTTCAATCCACTGCTACGTGCAAGCCTGTCACTTCACCTGCAGAAGCGGGTTTGTCTACCAGGGCCAAAAAATACAAAACTTCCAAAACGAGCACAGCTCAGTAGAACCCTGCAAGTGCTGAAATCACTGATTCTCTTAACAGGAGTTATTTACAAATTCCACTGATATAAAAGAACAAGTGTAAAATCAAGCACTTTATACCCTATAATTTAAGCCAACCAACCAAGTTGTAAATGTTGACCTACAAAGTTAAGCACAAAAAGAGTATGCACTATCAAACAATTAGGATTGCTGGATTTCCTGAAGCCCCATGTATGACAAATGTTGTATGAAGAAGTATCTGCTTTTCCCATTTACTTCACTATTCCTCTGCAAAGACTCCTTGGAAGAAAGACACACCAAGATTGCGAGCAACGAAAGGCATGAGATTGTCCACAACTGCGACGCTCCCTGGCCCACAAAGCTGACGACCAGCCACAGGGAACGCTTTAACTATCACCCCATTCCGCGACAACGCTTCAAGTGCTGGAATGGGATTCCTTTTCCCAGAATTGCTCCTCCGTGGGCTGGTTTGGCCGGTCAGGCAGCCACCTCCTTGCACCTAGCTCCGTGTGTGTAGCACGCATCTGGGACGCCCGAAAGTCTTCACCTACAGAGCTCACCGCTGCGAGGGGACCCAGAGGTGCCAGCCTGACTTGCGCACCCTCCCACCCGCGGGGGCACCGCAAACCCTCAAGAAAAGCTGTCCCTGTGCCTGCGGCAACACCGGGCCGCGGGGGCGCTAACCCTGCCAGGGGAAAGGCAGCGAAACGCTGGCGGGGGGAGAGCCGCATCCCCAGCCAGCGCAGCTGCGGCGGAGCGCCCCGCCTCGATACACCCCTGGCCCTCAGGGGACCTCCCGCTGCAGGAGGAGGAGGAGGAGGAGGAGGTAGTGGAGGAGGAAGGCCCAGGCGGCGGGGTCAGGCTGCCGTCGCCATGGCAACGCGGCCAGGCCGCCCTCCTCCCAGGGGAGCGCCGCGCGGCGGGCTGCCAGGCCGCCGGAAGTTTATTTATAGCTTGGCCGGATACGCGCTGACGTCACGGAGCGCGCCCGCCCCCGTGCGTCAGCGTAAGGGCGGACGTAATGGGAACGTGACACACGCACGGCGCGAGCTATTTATAGACCTGGGTGGGGGGGGGAGGGGGCGAGGGGTCGGCACCGGGGAATAAACGGAATGAAACCCGCCGAAAGGGGTCGCGGCGGAGTGGGTAAAGCCGTGGTTATGTCGCGACAGGGGGGAGTAAAGTCGTGGTTATGTCGCGACAGGAGGGGTGAGGTTATTGATTTGTCACGGCAGAAGGGATAAAGGTGTTGTTTCATCACAGTGAAAGGAATAAGGTTACTGTTTTATCACCAAAAAAAATGAATACGGTGGTTGTTTGGTCGCAATGGAAGCAATAAAGTTGTCGTTTTATCGCAATGGAAGGAATAAAGTTGTTGTTTTATCACACCAAAAGGAATAAAGTTGTTGTTTTATCTCAATAAAAGCATTAATGGGGTTGGAATGGGGATACTGAGACCGATTCCTTAATCGGCATGGGCGGCAGGAGGCTTCAGCCTCACCATCCCCAACACCTTTCCTACAAAAACACCAAACCTGTCCGAGTAAAATACAAAAAAAAAAAATGACTGGAGCATTCATTCTCACGGCGTTCCCTTCCGCTCAGGCAGAGCAGCGAGGTCCCCGCCAGGCACAGCTGAGCAGGGCGGTGCTCGTGCAGGCAGCCCTTGTAGGTACGTTCACCTCTTTGCCCTTCCAGGGGTCCTCAAGGAGGACGATCCCTCCTCCGGGTGCCCCAGCAGCCATCCTCTCTCGCTTTTCCCCCAGGCTTCTCCTGCTCTTTCTCCTCCTCTTGAGCGGGACGGGAGCTGCCCAGCCTGCCTCCGGTGCAGGTCCGGCAGCCAGCACACCTGTGCTCCGTGCACTTTGCTCCTTTTCTCTGCAGGTTTGCTTTGGCACCGCTCCAGCTCCCTCCCACCCTCTGCAGAGGGCACCTGTAACGTGGCCCCAGGTAGGGCACTTCCAGCCTGCCCTCGGTTAGCACGGCCACCTGCACTCAGGTTTGGACCCCATGATCGTTTTCCCCAAAATCTGGCTGCCGAGCTCGTCTCTGGAGCTGGGGCCGTAAGCTCAAGCACCTACACCAAGGGCAGTGGCAAAAAAACATGCAACTTGGCAGTCCATTGCCTTGGCAGTGGGAGGCTTCCCCATCCTCAACCAAAACCCTCGATCCCACCCCAGCCGAGGAACAGGTAAATGGAAGTGTAGAGATCGTCAGCGGATCACTGCCATAACGGCAACGCCCCCTGAAGAAGGCCCAATGGTCATCTGGTATAAATTATTTAGTTTGTGGTGATAACGTTGTATTCGTGGTGAGTAATAAAGAGGCTCCTCCTTGGGACGGCAGGTTGGCGATTCAGCCAAGAACAAACTATAGAAATAGAGGAAGCCATGGGAAAGGAACTTACAAAGTAAATAATGGCAATTTTTATCATTTTTCTAATTTTAAGGTAGACTGGAAAAAAGTACTTTTTTTTTATTATTTATATTAGGGAGGGAGAGGTTATAAATCAGCCCCATGGCCTTCATCGTTCATTAAAACCCATCTCTGTATTAATGCATGTTACTCTTTGAAGACCTTTGCCCAGGATAAGATGGGCTTGAGCATTTTTCCCCCCCTCTCTCTTTTTTCTCAAAGTGAAGCCAATCAAATAAGGTTGTCCTTTCGAAGGAACCAAGGCCAAAGCTAAATGGAGCTCTTGTGTCTCCCCGATAAATCCAGTTTAAAGCTGCTTCGTTATTACATAATTAACGCACTCAGATTAAGATCCCTCTGAATGTTTCTTCATCTTATTTAATAATCTGCCGTGCTTGCATGCCTGAACCTTGTCTGCTCCCGGCGTCTCCCGTTCCCCATCAGCCCTTACGTGGGCAGGAGGAATTACATTCCCGGCAGCCGCTCCGCTCAGCGCGATCACGGCGTGGCCCGTGGGTTTGCCTGCACGGGGAGCCGTTCCTTCCCTCTTTACTTTTAATTTTGGAGCCCGGCAAGTGAGGAAGAATCGCCTATTGTCTCCCCCAAGCCAGGCAGAGCGAGCAGACTGAGTCAGCCCGGGAACATTCGAGCCTCCCCGTCCGTGGCACCGCCGAATTCCAGGGCGATTCCACCAGTTGGTGGAGCTTCTGTCTGGGAAAACAGAGCCGCGGTGAACAAAGCATACTGCGCATACCTCCAGCGTTCATGAAAGACTTGGTTGGAAGCGTTTGAATCTTTCTCAAAATTTCTTCCTCTGGGGCAGAAATTTCCCCTATGCGTGGCCTCGATCCAGCGGGTCGTCGCTTGGAAAATCTGAGCGTGCACCACCTGACGGTTTCCTTAACTAGTTGGGAAAAGAAAATAAAAACTTTTGACCGTGAATGCACGATGGCAGGTTAGATTAGGCTGGGGCTTAATTTAACCAAGACCAGGGCTTAATTTTGGCAAGGGGCAGGCTGCCAAACACAACGCCAGAGGCTGAGCTAGGCCTTCCCTCTTCCCCACCGTGACCTCCGTGTGACAAGGGCACCTTTCTGCCCCGCTGGGAGAAGCAGAGAAGCTGGATGAGCTCCTCCCTCCGTGTGGAAACACAGCGGTGACGAGCTGGGGGCCCCGGGTACCTGTCGTAGCATCTCAGCCCCCTCACGGAGAAACTCTCTGACCCGATCAGGGAAGGCAGCAGAGCCAAGCTGCTGCGCCAGGCTGTCCAGCTGTGGCTAGGTGTCGCGTTGACCAGGGTCACATCCTGTTTCCAAGGCTCTGTTCTCCTCAGCCAGCGCCAGAACCTCGTGTGTTTATTCTCTGGATGTCAGGGTGCCTCTGCAGGGTGGGATTCCAGCCCAGACCTAAATCCAACACAGGCTTTGGGTGACCAAGTTAAAAACAGACCTGTTTCTTTTTTTCAGTGCAGCATCCCCTAAAAGGAATCCAGAAACCCAAATTAATCACCCAACTCCTTGCGTGCTCATAGGGAGAGAAAAGGGTACAAACCCAAATACCTGCAACGATTTGATGGGACCAAACCCCAAATCCCCCCCTCTGGAGCCAGGGCACGTAGCTTGGTGTGCTTCTTGCCGGTCTTGGGTGTCAGAAGCCTTTCTGGAGATGGTTACTGCAGGGTTCTTCAGAGGCGCTGCTGGAAGATGGGTGCTGCCTTCTGTTGGACCCCATAGAGCACTCCCTAGGAAACGAAAGATCTGGGATTTAATTCCTTTCACTGCATGAAGACCCGAATCCGTGTCTCCTTATCCAGGAGAGCGACCTGGGCACTGGGTTACTGGCTGTCCAGGAGGGTACGGAGGGGAAGGGGAGCCTTTGCTTTAGAAATCACACTCGAAGGCAGGGATTATTGAGGTGAGAATGCAAGTTCAGGTAAGGCCACGGCAGCATTTTTGAGCTGCAAGCACTGAATGTAAAGCACGCACGCCGTCCTTGGAGCCGGAGCGGGTACGCAGAACTCCTCCGTGCCGGCAGACAGCCCCGAGCGCCAGCCTGAGCGCGGTTTCACCACTTCAAACAGAGGGGTGAGATGCCACCCAGCTCGGCGCAGGGATCACAGCAGGCTCCTGGGAGGTGGGGAATGCGGGTTGACGCTCCCCGTCCCCACCCTCGCCCCCCTGCCAGAGGAAAGCGCTGGGAGCTGGGTGCCCCGTCCGCTGTGCAAGCGCTGAGCCCACCGAGCCGACGTGTAATTTAGGGGGCACCGACCCAGTCCTCTTCTGGGGTCTTCCTAGGAGGCAGCATCCAGGCAGAGAAATGTGCAGCCTCCGGTCTCGCAGAAGACAACTGCAAGCTCCGATGAGGAGTTTGCCATCAAGTTATCTGAGCATACGTAGGGATGGGTCGGTGGGAACTGGAGGTGTCCCCCTCGGCCTCTCCACGCTGCTGGCCCCGTGCTTGGAGCTCGCAGCTTTGGGGACATTTCCCCCAAACAGCCAGATTTTCGTGCCGCGGTGCTTTACAGCGGGAGGGCCTGGTGCTTAGGGACACGGTTGGACGTGGTGACACTTGGGGACATGGACGTGGTGCTTAGGGACACGGTTTAGTGGGTGACACTGGGGGCAGGGGGGTGGTGGGAGATGATCTTGGAGGTCTCTAACAACTTTAATGAGCCTGTGATTTACATAGCACGTTGAGGGTTATCTTGGAGGCTCGCAAAGCAATCTTGCCGTTGTTTTGGGGTTAGTCTGTGGTGTTTTGGGGTGGGTGAATTTTACTCTCGCAGGCTCCTCGGAGAACGCCGTTTTCGCTCCGCGGGGGCCGGGAGGAGCCCGGGGAAGCCCCACGGGGGGAAGGGGCCGCGGGTGCCCTCCTCTGCCCCCCCCGTCCCCGCTCTCTTTCCGCGCTGCGGGCAGGGCGGGCGCTGCGGGCCCCTTCCCAGCAGCGTCGCGGAGACGACGACGAACGACTGGAGGAGGAGGAGGAGAAATGACAGCATGGAAAGCGGCGTATTTTTACCAGGGCGGAAAGTGCCACCCTCTCCTCTCCCCTCCCCTGCCCTCGGCCGCCCACGCCGGGAGCGGCATCAAAGGGAATCTCCCCGCGGCTGCGGCGGGGCCGGGCCGGGAGCCGCCACCCCCCCCCCCACACACACACACACCCGCCGCCATTTCGTGACTCCCCGCTGCGCTCCGTTGCGTCAGGCAGGGCTGTCCCGTGGCGGGGCATCCCCACGCGTGACCCCGCCGGGCACGGACCCCACGCGTGGAGGGGAACCCCCTCGGGCCCCGCCGGGGCCAGCGGGGTCGTTACACCGGTGGGGGGGGGAGGCCCCGTGACAGCGGGCCCGGCTATAAATACCCGCCCGCGTCTATATTTGGCGCGGCCCGGCCCGCCAACCGGCGACACAAAAATAGCCCCGCTGCGCCCGCCCGCACCGCAACGCCGCTCGGCGGGCCCCGGCCCCGCGGGCTAAATTTAGCCGCGCCGCTTGCGTCAACGACGCGGCCGCCGTGCGTCAGCCCGCTAGGCCCCGCCCACCGGGCGCCCGGCCCGCCGCGTCCCGCGCGGGGATTGGCTGAGGCGGCGGGGGGG
>NC_048894.1:95625386-95750499 GCF_011077185.1 Oxyura jamaicensis | reverse complement strand
GGGGGGGGCAGCGGGGCCGCCGGGGCGCGGGGCGGGCACGGCCGGGGGCTGCCGCCCGGCCCTCCCGGACCGCCCCCGTGGGACCGCGGGGCCCGGCGGCTGCCGGCGTGCTGCGGCCGGACGGGCAGAGAGGTGTTCGTCCGTCCGGGAGGTGCGGAGCCTCCCCGAGCTGGTCGCGGGGCCTGCGGGTGGGATGTTCGGAGGGGAAAGGGGGAAGGAAGTGCGTGAAAGTGAAGGGAGAGGAGGGGAAAGTTGGAGAAAGGGGGAAGGAAAGGGGGAAAGGGGAAGGAAAAGGGGAAAAGGAAAGGAAAAGGAAAAAAAAAGAATAAATGGAAAAAAGAATAAAAGGGAAAAAAAAGGAAAATAAAAGGGAAAAAGGGAAAAGAAACTGAAAAAGAAGAAACGTGACAAAATAATAATTAAAAAAAAAAAACGGAAAAAAATGAAAGGGGAATAAAGGAAAAAGAAATGTGAAAGGGGGAAAGGGAATAAGAGGAAAAAAGAAGGGGGAAAATAAAAGGGGGAAAGTAAAAGAAAGAAGAATGAAAAAGAAAAGGAAATGAAAAAGGGAAAAAAATAAAAAATGAAAGACGGAAAAAAATGGACAGGGAATAAAGAAAAAAGAAATGAAAAAGGAAAAGAGGAATAAAGAAAAATGGAAAAAAGGAAAAAAGTGAAAAAAAAAATGAAAGAAAAAATATTAAAAAAAAAAAAAAGGAAAAGAAAAAAAAAAGTGAAAAAAGCGGAGGTAAAGGAAGCAGTCTCCGGTGATCCCTCCTGAAGGCGCCCCTCGCCGCGCAGCCAAAGCTCCCGTCCCCTTCCAGCCCCCAGCAAAGAGCCGGAGCGCCTGCAGAACGCGCTGCTGCCGACCAGTCATAACACCAACAATAACAACCGTAACAGTAAAAGAACGACGGCGATACGGAGGTGTTTAATCGGCGCTGCCGGCCCCGAGCACCGCGTCCCGCAGCGCAGCGGCTCGGAGCCCCGCTCCCGTCCCGTCCCGTCGCCGTCCCTCGCTCCGGGCTCACCCCCGGCCCGTCCGGGCTCGGCGCGGCGGCGCACGGGGCGGGGAGGGGGGGGGGGGTCAGCAGCGTCAGGCTCCCATGGCGTCACGATTGACGTTTCGCATTCCAGCCGCTCTATGGAGAGGCCGCTAGGGCTGCTCTCACATAAATGACGTTCGGAGGCACGGAGCGGGAGAGCAGCGCGGAGAGGCGCCTCCGTCCTCTCTCTGCCCGCCGCACGCAGCCCCCCGGGCACCCCGCGGCCGGCCGACAGCCGCCGCCCGGCAGCCCCTGACGGCTCGCTCTGCCTCGCCTCGCCCGGCGGGGACCGGCTGCCGGGGCTCCCCTTTTTCCATGACTCGGGATAACGCGTCCTCCTCCGGAGCCTCTTCTTCCACCGCCGCCGCAGCCGCCGCCGAGCCCCGCGGTGCTCCCGTCGCCGCCCGGCCGCTGGACAGCGCCCGCTCGCCCCGGTGAGGAAGCGGCCGCCGGGGACCCCGATGTAAAGACGGAACCCACACAGCAAGCGAGTACGTATGGGCTCTGCCGGCACCCCGCGGGCACCGCCGGACAACTTTCGGGGACGGGGAAGCGCCGCCGCCGCGACCGCCCCAAACTTTCGCCTCGCCCCCCCCCCCCCTCCTTCCAGCTCCGCCGCAAGCGGGATGCTCCGAGTGTCCCCGTCCCCGTTTCCCCCCCACCCCGGCGTCCCCCGGCACCGGCTCGTCCCGGGCCGGGCTGGCGGCCGAGCAGCCGGTACCGAGGGCTTTCTGCTGGTTGTTGTCATGGAAATGATGCTGCCGGCGGCGGCGGCGGGGAGTTCACGGCGGGGATGAATGGCACTCGCTCGGCTCCTTCCTACAGCACAACTTGTCGCTGCTGCTGCTGCTGTCGCTGCTGTCGCCTCGCAGGGTCGCGAGGGTCCCACCGAGCGCTCAGCCCCGGAGACCCCCCGGCGGCACCGGCACCGACACCCCGGAGGGTACCGAGCCCCCCAGCGTGTGCGCCGGGGCACCGAGCGCCTCGGTCGCCGGCCGGGCTGGGAGCGAGCCGGCAAGGCGCTTTGTCGCGATATGCTGCCGCGGAAGGCTGTCGGGACAGCGCTATCGCGATAGCCAACGCGCCGCGGGCGGAGGTGCTGCTCACCTGGGTGGAACTGGCGTTTGGGTTTGGTTGTGTGGTTTTATTTTTATATATTTTTTTATATTTAAAAAAAAAAATGAGGAAATTTCCCAGGGCAAGCGCGGAAAAGGCTGATTCCAGCAGGGGGTTCGGCTGCGTGGGGCTCGGTGTTTTTTTTTGTTGTTTTTTTTTTTTTAATTTTTTATTCTTCTCCGGGAAAAGTAAAAAATCCCCCCAAACCCCACAAACTTTGGGAACGCGTCGTTAACTTTTTCCCCAGCCCGCTGCGCTCCGGTTACATTCCTCGCCCCGTTTCCCTCTCCTCCGTGGAGACTGTCGTACGGTGGAGCCCGGCCCCGCTAAAACAATGGACCGAGCCCGAGCAGGAGAGGGTTTTCTCCGGAGATTTCTTGCGGGAACTCGCCCGAGCCCCGTGGATTTTGGGGAGCGAGCGTGTGCGGCTCCGGGGCGGGGGGGGATGCGCAAAGCCGGGAGCGCACCGGCGCTGGGAGCGGAGCTCGAAACTTTTAATTCAGTGGAGCTCCCCCCGCCTCTTGGCGGTCCCTGCTGGGTAAATGAAGGTTTCGAAACTCGCCTGGAGAAGTCCCGGTCACAATGGGAGCGTTTCACGCTTTTCCTCCTCGCCTTACGGGGTGGGGAGGGGTGGCACTCGGGGCTGAATGCGGAGCGCACGGAGGAAGAAAAGAGCTGTGACAAGGGGGGGGGGGGAGTGGGGGGTGCTTATTTCCTACTAATTTACAGCCCTCACGGCTCTGAGCTCCTGGCTCCGGCGGCTGCTCTCCGGAGGGGTGCTGCGTGCTTAAAAGCTCACCGAGTGTCTCTAGGAAACCGGCGGCTCGGGGGGGCGCATCCCGAGCTCCGGGGCCGGGGGGGCGCAGAGAAGGAGATGGGAGCCGGGGAGGTACCGAGCAGCCCGGCAGTGGGGCAGGGAGTGAAGGCGAAGAAGGGGAAAGCTGGGGAGAAAAAGGAAAAAAAAAAAAAAAAAAAAAAAAAAAGCGTAGGAGTTGCAGCCCGCAGCAGGCGGAGGGGCCGGAGCATCCCACGGGGAGCCGCCGGGGCACGGCACCCCCGGCCCGGGGGTGCTCCCTTTGCCCACCCTGGGGCCAAGCTCCCCCCTTAGCCGGCTGCTGACCCTCTCCTTTCTCCTCGCAGCGCCCGGGTCGGAAGAGCGCCCCCCGCCGAGGCCAGCCTCCCAAGCAGCCTCCGCAGAGAGGTCCCAGCCGGCACGGAGCCCCCCGCCGCCGCCGCCGCCGCCGCCGCCGCCGCCGCCGCCCGGTGCCGCCCGCCCCACCAGCCCCACCATTCAGCGCGCAAGATACCCGCCAGGTAAGCAGCCGCCGAGGAAGAGGAGAGGTGCGAGGGCCCCTGCTCCCTCCCCGGGCTCCCCTCTTTAAGGGGGGATCGCCCCCGAGCGACGTGGAAGGAGCGGATCGGGAGCCGCCGGCTGGGATGCTGGAGGCTCCGGGAGGAGCGCTGGCTCGGCGCATCCCTCACGCCGAGCTCTCTCTCGCAAGGATGCCGCTAATAGGATGAGAAGAATAACTCCGAGTATTCCTTCCCTGATTTTTCACTCCTTCCTCCGGGCTTGGATGACATACCAGCCATCAGCGAACCTCCCGTACCGCTTTTTTATCTTTATTTTTTCCTAACATTTTTGGGTCAAGAAGAGAAAATCCCAGGTTATTTGCTTTGCGGGGTGATTAATATCGGTGCCCCGAGTAGAAAAGTAGGGGTTAGGATTAGTCAGAGGAAGGTGCTGGCAGAGGGCGAAGTAGGAGGAGTTGCGCAGAGCGCACCAGACCTTTACGCTGGGGATATTTTTTCTGTCCTCAGGTCAGACTTATTTTAGACTTAGGCTTTCTCAGCCCACTTTGAGCAGAATTCAGGCCCCAACCCTGCCATACTCTCCTTAGCTCTCCTGCTAAGGGGGAAAAAAAAAAAAATCCCGGCTCATTTTCTGAGCTTGCAAGAAGCCTTTTTTCTTCATGGGGCCGCATATCAGCGCGTCCACTTGTGACATTATCTGCCCGCTCGTTCAGTTGTGTTCCTCAGTGGAAGCGCAGGGAAGGAATTGCTTTCCCTTTCTATTCGATTAAGCACTGATCAGTGCATTTTAGCAGGCAGTCCTTAAGCTAAACAAATGATAGTAATAGGGCTTGGCATGAAATGTGTGTGCATGGAACGGCATGGACACAGATATTGATAGGAAAAAGAGACCTTTGTGGGAAGATACATAAATAAGATTGGGAGGCAAGGCTTATGGAAGTGCTGAAGTGTTGTCCTGCTATCTTTTTTTCTTTAAATACATGGATTTGCAAGGAGAAAGGTCTTCGCAATATCAGAAAACACCACTATTTTTTCTCCCACTTTTTGATGTTTTCTCGAGAAGAAGGAAGATCTGAATACTCTGTGACAACACGATAATTGAAATCTGGTGCTTGGTTTACATTTATCTGCAAAGCAGGCAGGGAAGAATGGAAAGTTGGTCTGACACCTGTTATTCGGATCCTTGCATGGCAGGTTCAAGTGAATATCTAAAAGTTATAAGTGAAGGGAGTTCTTAAAATACTGAGGAAAACCCCGTTATTTTTGATACAGCCTTTTTTTTTCTTTTTTTTTTTTTTAATATGAATTCTCTATCCAGTACTTTAGGAATATAAATTACCACAATTAAGAAGAGATGAACTGCACTGACTTTTGATACACACTTTCTCTGTATTTACTTTTCTGTTCTATTTACGAGAGTATTTGTGCTAAATTGGTGCATTTTATTCCTCTGCTGCAGAACCAAAGCTCATCATGCACTTTTAGCCTGGGTTGCAAATTCTGGGCTAGAGTCTCATGTTTTTTGGCCAGGTGAACCTCAGGTGGATTGCAGAATTGGCTCCATTATTTCTTGAGAGCAACCAAGGAAATAGTGGATTAGTAGGAAATGTGAAAGGAAAAAAAAATCTTTGCAGGCACTGTGCTGCTGAAACCCTCCCGGCTACCAGTGAACCACATTAACTTTTACAGCTAATGGACAAAAACAATTAAATTGTCACTTCCTTATAAAAACAGAAATGCCCATTACTTTTTCTCTTACATTTTGCAAATTCAGGAATCTGTTGTACCGCTCGCTTTTTTGAGGAGAATGTTCCACTACAGATAAGCCTCAAAAGTAGCAGCTAGACACCAACCCTGAGTTATTAGCTGACCAGAAATATGCTTTGAAGGCCCAGAGTCGAGTAAGCAAAATTGATGTTTGCAAGTCTTAAGTAGCAAATACTGCGATGTGAGCTGTTTCTCTGACATCTCCTGTAGACGCTGTTCCTTTTAAACTAAATATCTGTTTTAATATTATGCATTTGGTAATCTAGTTTACCCTTCATGAAAATTTTATGGCACGGTCGCACGCATACAGAGATAGATTTAGAGCCATAAACCGTTCCCATTCCGCTTATCTAATTCTCATTGACACCTATGTATACTAAGCAGCGGGTCTAGGGCAGGCTGGAGATGGATTCCCCTCTCGCTGACACCGGTATAAATTCAAGTGGCCCCAGCGAGTGGAAGAGAGCGGGCTCCCTAATACATAATGCTCAGTCGATCCCTGATACATGCTCCTCGTCAACGACTTGAGCTTAATTTGTGTTTCCCATGTCCAGGTGAGAGTGGGAGTCGGGTGTCTGTCCGAGCCCCATGAAATGTGGGAAAGCTCTTCGGAAAGAGGTTAGCAAGGGTCTGGACTGTGGCCTCAGCATGTGGGGCTTGGTGTTAACATCCCCCTTTGCCCCTGCAGATATGCCCTGTGTGCAAGCGCAGTATAGCCCTTCACCGCCCGGTTCGAATTATGCAGCTCAGACCTACGCGTATGGCTCGGAGTACAGCTCGGAGATCATGAACCCTGACTATGCCAAGCTGACCATGGACCTGAGCAGTACCGAGATCACTGCCACCGCCACCACCTCCCTTCCCAGCTTCAGCACCTTCATGGAGGGTTACTCCGGCAGCTACGAGCTCAAGCCTTCCTGCCTCTACCAAATGCAATCCGCCTCCTCCAGCCAGAGGCCCCTCATCAAGATGGAAGACGCCCGGCTTTCCACCTACCAGCCCTCGCTGCCGCCCTCCACGGACGAGGGGATGCCCAGCACCTCCATGTACTTCAAGCAGTCGCCGCCCTCCACGCCCACCACGCCGGGCTTCCCCCCGCACCAGAGCCTGTGGGACGAGCCCCCGCTGCAGCCCACCCAGACCTGCCTGCCTCCGGGACACCTGATGGAGGCCGCCCCCATGAAGACTGTGCCTCCGCGCTTCCCCCTCTTCCACTTCAAGCACTCCCCCCCGCACACGCCGGCGGCGGCCGCCCACATGTGCTACGACCCGGCTTCCTTGAGCCTCCCCCTGGGCCCCGACAGGCCGGCGGCCGGCCAAGCCCCCATGGAGAGCCACTCGTACGGCCTTCCCCTGGCCAAAAGACCAGCCACCTTAGCCTTCTCCCCGCTCGGCCTCAACGCGGCCACCTCCAGCCTGATGGGGGAAGCCAGCGGCGGCGGCAGTGGCCTCCCCTCCCCGCCCAGCAGGAGTTCCTCGTCCGGGGAGGGCACGTGCGCCGTCTGCGGGGACAACGCCGCCTGCCAGCACTACGGCGTGCGGACGTGCGAGGGCTGCAAGGGCTTCTTCAAGGTGAGAGCTTCGCCAGGACGTGGGTCTCGCTCCCCACCCGGCGTCCTCCATCTTCCCCTTCCCTCCCACCCAACCCTGCTGGGTGGCTGCAGGCTCCTGGCCTCGGCCCCATCAGCACCAGGGTGTCGCGTGCCAGGGCTCAGAGCTCCTCCACACCCAACCTCGTTGGAAAGGAGATGCATCAGAAAGTCCTGTTTCATTTCTCGGCAGGCGGTGGTGGTGCCGTACCTCGCACCCAGGCTGCTCCAGCCAGGAGGGCATAACCCAAGGGGCAACTTCAGGCATGGAGCAAAACCAAATATTTAACTTTTATTTGGTTGCTGCCACATCGCTGCTCATTAGTATATGAAGCGAGCGATGTCTCCCCATTGAAAGCACCTAGCCGAGCAGTGACACCACGCCACGCTGTGTCCCCGTGTAGCTTAGGAGGCTGTGAAGGCAGTCAGCACCACCGACCCTTTACATGAGGCAGCTTCTGAGCATGTGCTTGTACTTTTAAGACTGGAATCCTTTCTGCTTTTAGATTTGGGCACTTGATAATTGCAACAAATTTAGTTTGGAGTTCAGGACTTTTTTTTTTTTTTTTTTTTCAGAAACAGCCTAAGTGAAACACTTGGGGTGGACTTTTTTTTGGGGGGGTGGTCTAGGTAGTAGGTTCAAGAATTGATAAAATTTGGGGCTGGTTTGGTACATTTCTTTCTGCACAGATAGTAGTCGTGCCCCTGTTCTGGTAAAGATTTCCTAAGTACGATGGGAACAAAAATAGTCCAAAAATAGATGTAGGGGAGGGCCCACAGCGTGTGTTGTTTTTTTTTTTTTTTTATTGTACATAGAATGCTAATATTACTTCGTTATAATCCTTTGGCAACATGCTAAAATACACATCTCCTGTACAACTCGGTTGTTATTTAAAAATAATTAGAAAATGGACCACAAACAACCTGGAAATAGCAGCTTGGCTGGGCCTGATCCTGCCCCCGTGGAAATTAATAGCATATCCTTCACTGGGAGCTGTGGCTAGAGCTTATTCTGCAATATTATTTTCTCAAGTGAAACAGTATTCAGTTCTAAAGTGCAACGAACGCTATTTGCTGTGCCCCTTATACTTAGTGCATTGAAGCAGTCGTTTGAAATACAACAAAAGTATAAAATAGCATTTTCCCATTAATTTAATTGCAGGGAAAGATTTAATACCAAATGTTGAATTGATAAATTTGATCCTCTCCCGATAGCTTTCTTATTAATTTCTTTTTGTGCTAAGTTATTTATCAATGTATTTGATATTAAGTATGGAAATGCATAATATAGGTTTGCAACAATTTCTATTACATTCTTTCAAGGCTCACCAGGATTTTACTAATTCTAATTTTTCCTTATAGTTTTTAAACTGCTTTAGGAGCTAATTAGATGTATGTAGCTATGGTATCCCTCTGTCTATTTTCTTTTTCCCAAGGCAGGTTAGCTTTCCCAGGATATTTAACTAAATATATTTTGTAGGGGGTTCTGGTATTTTTATTTTTCTCCCCGATGATTTTAATGGCTAACCAAACCAGTTATTGTGGTATTTGACTAACAATGGTGATAGCAAGAGAAGTACATCGCAGATCATTTTGATTTTATTTTAATAAGGTCAGCAATAATCAAGGGAATGAACCAAGTAGAAAATTGTTCCCAAAGGGATATTAAAAGCGGAGATAATCTAATCCCCAAAGGTAGATGCGATGACCTGGTAATTTCAGATATGATTTTATCATTCAAAGTTGCCTGTCTCCAGAGACTTGCTTCAGAACAATCCTAGATGATTTTCATTGTCAGTAGCTAACACTAATAAAATTGTTTTTCCTGCAGGCTAGTGTGTTAGGAAATTAATTTTATCTAATTATATGAATTGCACTGTCGCTTTTCATGTTGTAATTAAAATACATTTTGTCAGGTTCTAAGTTGTTCACAAAACTATCGGTTTACTATTTCTCTGTTGCCTTTTCTCAGAGAACAGTGCAGAAAAACGCAAAATATGTTTGTCTGGCAAATAAAAACTGTCCAGTGGACAAGAGACGTCGTAACAGATGTCAGTACTGCCGGTTTCAGAAGTGTCTCAGCGTCGGCATGGTTAAAGAAGGTAAGGACTCTTGCTATTATTATCCCAAATGGTGGAACATTGCATTTAATGAGTACGTGTGAGTGTGTGTGTGTGTGGACAGGGATGTCTTTACTATAAATTTTGCAGTAGTGGGGTTCCTAACTTGGCCCTGAACGTGTGCATTTGTGTAACAAGGTATTGACTTATTTTTTTTTTCTTGTCACCAGAGTTAGTGGTTAGACTTTCTGGGACCCCAGAGTTCGAGAACAGCAAGGTCACGAGAGGATAATTTGACTCTGGCCAAAATATCACCTTTATGAACTTTGAATGTCGTTCAGTAGTGCTGTTGGCTTCCACATATTATCTCACAGGGGGCTGCATGTCATTGCTGGGCGTGCATTTTTGCATACAGTCTTGTCTCATTCCCACAAGCTGATTGTAAATTTGCAATTAATTTAAATGGAAACAGGATCAACTCATTAGTCCCAATTCTGCAAATATTTAAGTACGTGAGTAATGCTGTGTGAGCAGTCCCGTGGCAAATACTGACATGGATAATACAGCCTATATGGTCTGAACAGATTTTTCTGCTGCTCTGAGAAAGCTAAAATTACTTTGAAAGAAAGACCCTGCCATATAGGAGGTGCACTGGCAGTAGTAACACTTGCGTTTCACGTACGGTTTTCTTTCAGCGGTAGAGCTGTGTGTGTGCGTGCACATATAGGGGCACACAGGCGTGCTGCAAACAAAGCACGAGCGCTAGGAACACAGCTGGGCTTCAACTAAGCAGTTAGGCTGCTGCTTACGACCAGAGGTCTGACGCCGATCTGGTACCGTTTGTGTTTCTCTGCGATCAAAGGCATCGGTAGCACGTGCTGAAATTGGAGAATGCTCTTGTTTTTGCTGGGCTGGCCATCGCGAGGGAAGCAGGTGCTCGGTCTGATCTGTCGTCTGCTGGTGTCCTCACAACTGATCCCCCTCTTTTTTACGCAGTTGTGCGCACGGACAGCCTGAAAGGGAGAAGAGGTCGGCTGCCTTCCAAACCAAAGAGCCCCTTGCAGCAAGAACCTTCTCAGCCCTCCCCGCCTTCTCCTCCCATCAGCATGATGAACGCCCTCGTCCGAGCTTTAACCGACTCCACGCCCAGGGAGCTCGACTATTCAAGAGTATGTCTCGCTTTTCTTTGTTTGTTTTCTGCATGGAAATGAGTCATGAACCGCATTCCTGCTTACCAGCCAGTTTGCTAAAATGAAAATAAATGTGAAATTGGGGTGAGAGTAGAAGTTTGCCCAGCCAGCCGTGCCTATTCATGGTAGGTGGATAATGATGGGAAAGGAGGTGAGCTGGAAATCAGTGTTAGCAACTGTTCATTGTCAGGGTCTCAAACACAAGGTTATCTGCTGTATACTCACATGGGTGAGTGAAAGCAACAATGCACGGGCAAACAGAGCGCTCGTCTCGCAAAAGGCTATGCCAGAACACAAGCCATTACAAAACAATTGATTAATCTAACAAAGTCAGTAGTGTCCATATGGCTGGTATCTTAAGTTTCAAGTTACAAATGCTAAAATCTAACAGAACTTCCCCAGTATGCTGTAAAGGTTGCATAAAGTAACATTTGATGGATTTATATTGAAATCAACAGGAATTTTTCCCTTATTTAAATGGGGACAGGGTCTGGCTTAGGAAACCCCAGCATGAATATTTGTTAAGTAAAATTCATATTTGTGTAACAGACCATTAAATCAAAATTCTAAAAGATTAATTCAGCAAAGCTTTACTGCCTGTTATATATTTTTGTAACCTTGTTCTTTATTGTATAGTATTTGCCATTTAAATATTGATGGGATATTTTGAAAGCTTATAGAACTGTTCTGTAGTTATTAAAATGTAGTATTGAAATAGCTTGTGAATTACACTTTTAGGTAGGTTGATACATGAAAATAAAAAAATACAGCTAAGGAAAAACAAGATTAAATTCCTCCCTCTTAATGAAATATGATTAAGTCTCAGACTGTGAAAAATACAGCTGTATTCAGACAACATTTACACTGGCCATTTATCACTTGTTGCTAAGTAATATTTAATACTAAAACATATTTTATTGTAATCATATAAAAATATCTTACTCCATTTTAGAATATGCTTACATATATAATTTAGCAATTATAAGCATGTTGTAACTTCTTTTCTTCAAGCCTCTGTATACAACTGTGTGTATACAACTCCACAATTTTATAGATTAGGATTATGAATCTAGTTGTTCAGCGCCTGACAGCCTTTTCGGCAAGAATACTCTGGCCATACTTACGTGTATTTTAACTTACCCAGAAGGTCTCAGGGGGTCATTCTGCAAACCCTGTGCACTTTGACAGGAATCTACTGGGTTCCACAGAGTTACATGAGTACAACAGCCCAGTCCAGGAAAGCAGTATCCAGCCTCATGTACTTGCTTATAGGTGTAAAATTACAAAATTAGATGAAAACTCTGATTTTTTAATGTGACTTTTTTCTTTGACCTAAGGCAGCTATTCCTCTTCTAATGAAAACAGCCCATAGATCTCACTGCTAAACAATCCTGCTGGTCCTTACAGGGAGCACAGGATTGACAGAAGGTTAATTTAGTTGTGGTAGCTAAAAGACCACGTATGATTGTCTGTTAGGACCTACTAATACCTAAGTTTTTCTTTACATAAAAAATGTATTATTCTGTTATGCTTGGCAGCACTGATAATATGAAAATAAGATAAAAATTAATAGATCCATATGTTTTTCATAAGCTTTTTTTAAAAAAATAAGGGAGGTCAGGAAAGATTACTGTGTAAAATCTGAGATAAACCATACAAAGTATGCAGGAATCCTACTGTAATGCTAAAAAATCACTGCGAAGGATCCTGAGCCAGTAACGACCGGCTCGCGGCACGCTCGGTTAGGCTGTGACCCTGCCGTGCACCACAAATGGGTAGATCTGGAAACCTGGCTTGGCGTCAGTCCTAACACTTCCATAGCCACGACCTTAATGTTTGGCATGGTCTTCATGTTTGCAAGCCGTAACGTCATCTTGCCTGTTGCAAAAATACTAGTAAGAGTTTTAGAGAGGAACGTGTAGCCCTTCCCTCAAAAAAAACGCAACAACCTACACCAAAAGTATAAAATTAAATTATACAACCTCCAGATTTTAAAGCAAAACACAGTGGAACCGGTTCTGTTGAGAACATCGCCACTTCTCCTTTCAGCACTGGTTTTAACTTACCAGCCCACAGCAATGGTATATTTAGGTACTTGGTTTCAAAAAGCAATTGCTAGGAAGAGAATTTGGTTTATGAACTCTTTAAAGGCCAAGGGCCGTAGTCAGGTCTCACACCTGTTTTACTGGTACAATTCCATGAGTTTAGACTTCTCAGTAAGCGAGAGGAGAAGCAGACCCTATACCTTGCCGTCCTTCTTCGGGCAAAACAGCCACTGACTTAAATAGAAATGTTGCCTTTTTGGAGGGGGAGCGCAGCATTTAGCCAATAATCCCACCCCAGGCTCCGGAAAAACATGAAGCAAAAATCCGTGCTTCTGACACAGGAAGGGGAGATGCATGGAAAAGGAGGCATGGCTTCTTGTTGTCAGATTGTGAATATGCAGAGCCAACGTTGTTAGACTTTTGCAGCTACAGCAGTCCATGAAGGTGTCGTAAAGCAGGCAAAGGGTAGGGCTGCATCGTGCTATCAACCTTCCCAACACCAGGCTTTTAGATATGCCGTATAAACTAACGTTGCTTGCTACACACACATCTCCCCCTTGTGTAAGTCGGGTATCCCTTAATTTTTGACAGCAGTAGGGCAGAGATTTCCCTGCTGGCTTTCCCTGGCAGTGCCTCCAGCCTCCTCTGGCTGTGCAGGACTCAGCCCCTCCGCTCCACGGCCTCTTGACAGAGGCCAGGCTTACCAGCTCTCTTGGTCAGAAGCTAGGTCAAATATCACTTCTCCTCAATGAAATAACCATATGGGGGGAAAAGAAAAAGATTTGGGGCACAGAACAGAACCGTACATCTGGTTTCTGCTTACTTACATACTCATAAGACTGTCAAATGTAAATAATATTTTATTTCAGCTACCCTTTGTAGCAAGCAGTGACATACTCCTGCGGTTCAAAACTATACAGCTCCTTGTATTTTTTTACCTGTCTTCTAAAAACACTCACATGGGCTAAACTGTGACAACAAATACAGGTTAATTTTTTTTTTTTGGTGCATTCAGTCTAATTAAGTGGCCCAGTGGGGTATAGAGTACTGTAACATTCAGTTATGTGACAGGGTAGCATTCGGCTTCATTAGACAATGTTAAAACTTTGTCTAACTTTTGCTTTATGACTACTGACAGCAATTTAATACCTGGCATAATTACGTCAACTTGTGATGAGTTATATTTTGGGTGAACGTAGGGTAGTATCTTTCTTCTTTTCCTTTTCTTTTCCCTCGTTTTCACTGATCAGAGGATCGAGAACATGTCTTGCCTTAACACTGCCTGTAAGGCAAGGCAGTAATTTCCATCAGCCTAAATTTTCAATTTTCCTGTATAGAAAGGAGTCACAGCTCAGCTCCTGCTCAGCAGAGCAGGTCTCCCAGAGTCTGGAGGAGCTGAAGGCCATGAATGGGAAAAGCCCACCTCCTCACACTCACTGTTTTGGCTTCATGTAATGAAGGGGGTGCACGGTGTCTGAAGTAGCACTCTATTTTTTCTGCCTACTAAACACCCTGGTGCATCTTGCTGCAGTCCAGTGCCAGGAGTATTATTTTGCACTGCCTGAGCCTCCCTCATCTGCTTCATTCAGGTGGAGGACTGAACAAGTAAGCCTCTCACAGCATACAAATTGTCTACTGCTGTTCCCCATCCTGTCCGAATTTGGGCTCCTCTTGCTTCGCTGTCATCCTTCAGAGCAGCTGGGGCAGAGTTCAGCTCCTCGTGAACTTTGGCAGGGGGATGACACATTTCATTTGCTGAGCGCACCGTACAAAAGTCATGTAGGTAGTGAGCAGCAGGGGGTCACTCAGGGCTAGCACCCATACCCCAGACGTGGCCAGAGGTATCTAGGACTTGTAACATCTTTGCTATGGTTCAACAACAATCAATCGGACTGTGAAACCGTGTCCTTCATCCCTTACCTGCCAACAGCAAGCAGCTCCAAGGAGGGCAGGCGGTGAACAGGACACCTGCCCACGAGGTTCTGCTTGCTGTTCCCCCTCTCTGTCCTGCACAGAGGTGACTTTTGGATTGCAGAGATACCTGCAGCCAAAGTGTCACGCCTGTAATAACATCCTCCCAGGCTCCCCCTGCTCTGTTACCGACCAAGAAGAGATGTGGGTCTTTCTGCCTCTCCTCTGGCCTGGGATGCTAGGAGAACCTTTAGGCTGAGGGACTCAGGCCCTAACTGCATGTGGAAAGTCGTTTCCAGAGGGTGTGCAGTGATGGGGACCACCCCAACTTTTCCTGGCCGAGTCCCAGAGGCAGCGTTTGTGCAAAGTCTCTCCCAGAAATAACCCACACGATGTCTGATGGGGAAGCTGCTATTTCAATAAATTCCAATCTTTCCGAGTGCAGAATCAAACCACGCCATGAAAACTCCCGTTATATTTTCTGCCAGAGAGAGCGGTGCCAGGGAAGCGACAGGGATCCAGCAGGGAGGAAGCAGGAGACAGCAGGGAGGGAGCTGCCAGGGGGTCGTGGGGAAGTTAGGCAAGCTGAGGCCGTCGAACGGTTGTCTGGAAGAGTTATAGCCACATCAGCAGGATAATAGGTTCTCCTGAACCTGAAACGCTTCCATTTGCAGGATAAGAGGTGATATGGGGCAGCTGGTTTACTTTCAACCAATTCTGTATTCAAATGAAGCGATGCTGCATGTGTCAGATAAAAGATGATTTATCTTGCATGTCTCTATCACTGTCAGATAAAATGCAATTTGAGAGGTTGGGGAAGAAATCTGCATTTTGGACGTACCGAGACAAATTCATCAATGGGAAAATTGTTTAATTGTAGTAAGTTAAATAGTATTCCTCCTCTATTGTGATCAAAATTATCCTACCCACCAGACTGCTGCTTGTGTTTACTAATTGCTTATAGGCACTTGTAAAATGTGATAATATTTTACTTAGAAATCTTCAGCGATTCCTGTAAGTGTGGAAATATTTTTGCAATATGCATCCGAACAGCAGAACGCCTCTAGGTAGCCAGACAGGTAGCTAGATTGAGACCTGCTTGATATGCCTTCGGTAATAACACCAGCTTTGCCACAGAAGGAAATGTTGTTGGGCAGGTAACACTGCCTGTTTCTCCGAGTGCCCTATAATGCGTGTAACGTTGCTTTCTGTGGCTTTCATTTTAGTACTGTTCCACTGATCAGGCTGCTGCAGGCACAGATGCAGAACATGTACAACAGTTCTATAATCTTCTGACTGCCTCCATTGACATATCTAGAGGCTGGGCAGAAAAAATTCCAGGATTTACTGACCTCCCAAAAGAAGATCAGACATTACTCATAGAATCAGCTTTTTTGGAGCTGTTTGTACTAAGACTCTCCATCAGGTAACTATTTATTTTGTTTCCTCTTAAGCTGATGTGAAAAATCATCCGTCTAAATGCTTTTAAGGAATAAACGTAAATATGGTGATACCTTTGAACACTGTCAATTTAAAAACAAACAAACAAACAAACACCAGCAATGTCTGCATCCACAGGATATGGTGTTTAGTTTGTATTAAACTGCAGAAGAAACAAGACAGTGATTTAAAAAGAGAGCATAGTTCTCACTAATGTGCTTCTTTTTATTTGATATACCACATCCTCTTCCCTAGTAATCAAAATTGATCCTCGGGTACAATTTGAGAAAGTTTGCTTCATCCTCATCAGCACAAACTATAGAAAAGCACTTTTAGTATAAAAGCTTTTCCTTCCCCCCCTCCCCTTTTTTTTTGTGCATGCACATCTTTGTAGTCTGTTTTTGAAAGGGATAAAGAAGCTTTAAAATCTTGTTCAGATTGTTTTTCTTCTTAATACCAAGTCATTCAGCGGAGTGAGGTGCTATTTGTCAGTCTGGCACTAGTTAAGACGTTTTACCAAAGACACTTTCAGGGACTGGGGAAATTCCAGGCTGATGATTTGAATTATGCCCTTGTTTCTTTAGGTTGAAAATGACCTTTGCATGCGGCTTTTAACAGGGATATTGGCAATGGAGGGTGGGGAGGAGAGGAGAGCTTGGCTGTAATACCGCTCTTGCACACAGGTTTTCACATAAAAGGGTCTATTATGTTATGTGTTGTGCGTTATTACACGTTCTTTCCATTGTTTTTTTCTCTATCAGTTTTAATAATATGAAAAATGCAGGTGAGACTAAATAAGTGCTGAGAGTTGCAGAATCTCTTCTTTCTTCAGTTTTTATTAGTTTTGTGTTTCAAAACGCATGCACGTAGTATTCCTGTGGCTCAGACATACAGTATTTAATGTAAAACGTCTTCTCTGTTTATGCCTTTGGGCAGGACCAAAATCTTAACTAATTAGACAGCCTACACCACATGCTACAGCTAACCTCAGGCTTATAACTCTACGAAGTAAGCAATCATAGAAGCTTGTTTGTTGTACTTTTGCCCCAGGGGAGAAGCATATTGTCAAACGTGAATGCCCACATATGTCTCAGGATAATATGCCTTGGATTTTAAATGACAGACACTTCAATACTGGTTATGCATGTTGCTGCAAAGTAGAGGATGCATTTATAATTTTTTCAATTATTTTTCTTTGAGGTCTGATACTGCTGAGGATAAGTTTGTATTCTGCAATGGACTTGTGCTTCATAGACTTCAGTGCCTTCGTGGATTTGGGGAGTGGCTCGACTCAATTAAAGACTTTTCCTTAAACTTAAAGAGCCTTAACCTTGATATCCCAGCCTTAGCAAGTTTATCAGCTCTAACTATGATTACAGGTAAGTGCTCCTTTGTTGATAGAAAGCTTCAGAGTCTTATCACTTTACTTTGATGTAGATTCAAGCAATTTCAGTTAACTTAGCACTCTTCCAGGTAAAGTGAGTGTGATTTTTAAGCATTGTAATGACCATACTGAAATCGTGGACTGTAACATTAGACCATCAGATACACCTATTAAAATGTAATCTAACTCTATTTCTTCATGGTTTCATTGTTTTCTTGGAATAGTCTCTAAAATGCAAACTGCTTCCAAGCAAACTGAGTAGCTCCCACAAAAGCATTTGAAATACTTGCCGAATTCCCAGAAAAGCCCAGTGAAATGGCTAGAGCTAAGTTTTCTGCATAGGAATACTAATACCGGGGCGGCTCGAGAGCTAGAATCCTTACAGCCCGTATAGCTCACCTCTCAGCAAGGCAGCGGGACCAGAAAGAGTGCTTCATGAGGGCAGGCAGGCTGTTCTGGGGAGCCAAGCTGCTGTAGGTATTCCATGTACTGCTTTCTTTTGAGAGAGAAAATTGGAGAATAGTAAGAGAAAAGTCCCTTCTGCAGCTTTACAAAAGCTTTTGCATGCGCGTGTGACCATATCACCCCTTCTGCCTGATGGGGTGAACAGCAGGAAACCAATGTGAGAACCTGCCAAATCTGGCTGGGAAGTACAAGCCAGGGGAACATAATGTTATGAAGTGTAATTTTCTCATTCCTGAAACAACAAAGCCCCTTGAAGCGCATGCTGCGTACTCTGGGCTTTTGGTAGCTTAAGAGGCATGGCTGGCAGAATCTGGAAGGGTTGCGGGAGAGGGTGCCTGACGAGCCATGGGAACACAGCAGAACTCAGAGCAGCAGTCATCTCTGCTGAAAGCCTCGCGCTAGCTTCAGGAAAGGGGCTATCAGAAAGGCACTGCAACCGTGTTGTCCGTGCGTGCCGGTGCTTCAGCATGCCTCGAGCTCAGTCTGCCCAGGGATCCTAGGAGCTCCGCTGGGATGGATATTGATTTCCTCCTGCATTTCAGGCAGCCACCGGTTTGCAGGCAGTAGCCTCAGCAAAATCAGCTGCAGTCTTCATTTTACCTAGGATGAGTTGATGCTTGGGAAACACTGAGATAAAATGCTCAGTGGCAAATAATAATAATAATTAAAAAAAAACCACCACTATAAATTGGCCAATTCCCACTGACATTTGTGGTGCCAAGATTTTGGCTTCAGGTTTTAGATGGTACAGTTCCCTCCTGCATTTGAGTGAGGGGTTAGTTTCTACATGGAGTAACATTAATTCTTTGCTTCTTAACAGAAGTATTCTCAGGTTTTAACTGATTTACGTTCATTTTTTCTGCATTTCAGAAGCAATAAATTAAGGCCCAGATTCTTCTTTCTTTGATAAAACTCTTAAGTCCAGAATAACTCACTGAGGTTGCTTTGTTCCACATGAAACATTTCCAAAATGAATGAAATGTTAAATTGAGAAAGAACATTCCCAGCTTATTTTTGACCTCTGTGTATAAACATCCCCACACAAGCATGCATAAATACTTACATATATGTAATGTAAATGCAAATATAAGTATATACGTGTGTGTGCATACATACCTGTAAACGAATACAAGATATATGCACGCATATGTATTTCTGTATCTATAAATCCCGGACAGCTGCTGTTTCTCTCCATATATATGTGCACACAGGCATATAGGCTCGCATACATATAGTGCCTGTCACTGATTTAGGTTATTTACTATACGTTAGGTATGTCTTTTTAGATAGACAGAGATCTGTGGAGCTTGTTTCTGGTTATCTTCCTGAAGGCTGAGAGGATATAGGTAGATAAATAGGATCCCCTACAAACTCTCCACGTGAACGTAGAAAAAGCTATTCTATAGGAAGAAAAGTTTTTCTCCTTACAAAGCCACGTCTTACTTTGTGTTCAGTCAGACGCTGTTTGGTTTCCCTTACAGAAAGAGTCAAAGTTGTCCAGTGGCTGGCTCAGAGCACCCTGCAGCATTTAACAGAAATATCTCTTAATTGATAAAGCCCTGCATTTCATCCTTTCCTTGATAACAGCTCTGTCAGGAGTTTGCTCTTTTGTAGTAGTCTTCCCAAAGTTTCTAATCAAATGGAAATAATTGTTGCTCTATAAAGGAAAGCATTTCTGTCCATGAAAGCTTTAAGGTTTTCTGTGTTTGCCAGGCTTTTCTTGATTTTCTCCCCTGTATGAGATGTTGCTTAAAATTAATGTAGTTTTCTATTTATGCTTTTATTTCACCATGGCAGTGTACCTCTGCTGATTTGCACTTGAGGTCAGAGTACACCTTCATGCAGTCCAAGGCTCCCATGTCTTTTGATTTATATTCACAGGTTTCAGATCTCCAAGGGCACCTAGCTAACCTAGGGACTCAGCTGGAAATTTGGCCACCTGAAAATGGATGGCATGGCATAAAGATGAACAATATTTAAAAAAAAAAAATGAGAGAGGAAATGAGGTAACTATATCTAGGAGAGCATCACAGCCCAAAAAGCTGGGGCAGTGGTTCTTTTGAGAATTTCTCAATGGTAGTATATTCGAAATATTCATAATCAGGAAATCTTGAGATTTGCCTCTGATATTGCATCCCATGAGAAATGGCTTCCTGTCCTCTCGACAGTTTGAGTATGACAAGTCACGTGCTGGTTTTCAGATAGTCCCACCGAAAGGAAAAAACAATGAAGAACAACTTTGGAAATCTGATTTCTGTTGAACATTTTCAAGTAACCATTCTGAGGCATGGCTTAGATTTAGGTGGATGTTTTGTGTGCCATTCCTTGTCCTATGGAGAAGGTGCTCTTCTGTCCTGTAATGGATTGTTGGAGGCAGTAGGTAGTTAGGAAACCCTGGTTCAAATCCTTTTTGTGAGTCAGAGCAAGAGAGAGTGACCTTTTCCAGGAACATAGGATATCCGACTATTGAGTGTCACTGTCTTTTGTTAAGGCCGTTTGACATGTTTTTTGGGCCACAGAGTGGCCGTTGTGTATGATGATTTGGGGACAAGCTGGTGCTCAGAGAGACACCCAAGTCTCAGTGTCTGGTCTGATTCCAACAGGAAGGGAATCTGACCACGGATCTCCCATGTCCCAGCTGAATATTAATGTCATTGGGCTGCAAGATATGAAGAAGCAGGAAAGCTGTTTTGTGAATTTAGTTGTTGGCTTTTATTAGAAACACTGCAAAACAAAATGTTGGCTTGAGCAAAATTTTCTTCATTATTACATGAATTGTTCCAGTTCTTATTTTACATTAGCCACTATTTCATTACTTGATTGCTCAACCAAAAAAAAAAAGGAAAAAATGAACAACCTGGTGATGTGCAACAGTCAGAGCTGGTTTTAATACTGTACAGCATCTGAGGTAGCACCAAATTCACAAAATCTCTCTCCTAGTACAGAAAATGTCCCTGTGAGTGATGACCTGTTTGTTCTGCTTGATTTCCTGAGTGCTCTCCATACCCTAAACAAGGACGTACTCTTAGGAAACAGAACCTCTTGTATGAGAGTCATCGAAAGTATTGGTGAAGGAGGAAACTAAGAGAAGTCCTTGCTCTTTCATAGGTCCTCTGTCTGTTCTGTGAGGGTGACAGGGAGAGCTAACATCCCTCTCCCAGTGAAGGAAGAGGGGCTAAATGTTAAAGCTTGTGTTGGGGGCTAAACAACATCCCACTGTTCCCAGTGTCCCAAGATACTGAGGGCTGTTCTCTCATTTTGGGGTGTCACATCAGCTCCCCACTAACAGTTACGGTAGTTCCAAGGCCCTTTAACTAACCCTACTGACTCGCTTGCAGCTGCGAAGCTCCACGTCCTGCCTCTACTGCAGCTGCAGGTGACAGCACAGGAGCGTGGTCGTAGGTATATATGGGCATTCATTCTGCTCAGTAATCTTGAAGAGAACAGCAGGAGACCTACCGAGTATTACAATACTCGCTAATTCACTGCTTGCTTTGAGTAGAGCTAGAGGTACGCACAGCATAAGATAAACAGGAAAAGATTTTGTAAATCTACATCCATTAACAAGTCCATACATTTGTGCTTTTTCTGTTTATTTCATGGTTCCCGGGAATTCCCAGTAAGTTCTATAGAAAGAAAAGTGCCGTGTTGGAGTGCTGCTGAATTTTTGATTCCTTTCAGATAGGACGTAAGCTCGAAAGAGCACCCAGAACGAAGGAAATGTCATCTGGTTTATTGTGGGCAGCTTGCAAACAGTTAAAACTCTTCAATGTCAAAGCACATCTTTTTTCTTTAAGGTACTCCTTTAGGATCTTCCTCTCTCTGTCTCTCTTCTCCTTTTTTACTTCCCTCAGTTGGTTAAGAAGGGCTGGACACAACTTCCTCCAGAGCACATTAGCAGTGCTCTGAGCATCAGCCAGATGAAAGTAATTAGAAGACGCCACAAGACACTCACCCCACATCCCCATGAAAACAAGAATTGAGTTCTGTCCTGTTCTTTTTCTTGTGGGTCACTTGTTCTGTTGGGTCGTAGGATCTAATGAGCTGAAGAAGAGTGTCAGCAGGGAAGGAAAACTCTGTTCACCTTGGGGCAGGTCCTGTCGTTAGTTCCAGTGACAGATGCCCATGATGGCACCTATCAGTTGGGTGTGTTGCATAGATCACACGTGTTCCTGTGCAGACACTCCATGCTGGACTTCCTCTAATTCCTACGCAGTGTTGATGGTGAAGCTCTGCAGAACAGACCAGATATGAGCTCGGGCTATCTTTTAAAATACTCCTCTAGCCTTCTGAGTGACCATTTATAGTGTCAAAATATAAGGACTACAGCAAAGATCATCTAAAGGCCGCGCTCCAGCTTAGTTTCAAATTTCTGCCTGCTCTAAAACTGCTCGTGTTTTCTCTCTCTCTTGTTGCTTCTCTCTTCCTCTCTGCCTCTTCCTTTCTCTTTCCACATCCAAATATTATTGTTTTGCACACTTGATGCTCTCAGTGGGATGCTGCTGAGTACAGAGCATTCTAGCCCTAATTCAGCCAAGCTCTTCCAGCATATGTTTTATTTTAAGTATTTTACAGACCAGCCCAGAGCCACTGTATATACTGGGCTTATTCACACTCTTAATGCTTTGTTAGGCTGGCACTGGAACACTGAAGAATACTGTGAGGTTTCAATTAATTATGAGTTTTGTTTGCCTTCCTGCTGTTGAGCTTTCCATTCCAGTTTACAAACACGCTTTTTAGCACCATCAGTCATACCAAGAAATAGTAATGAGTCCAGGCTGGCTAAAAAGGGTCCGGCTGCTGCAGTTCCCTTCTGAACATGGATTTGTCCAACTTGCCTGTGGAAGGGAGGCTCACCTACTCTTCGGCAGCAGATACCCTTCCGTCCTGTTGCCAGGATCCTCCGGAGTGGGTGCTTCATGTGCTGGGTCTACACACGAGCAGGTGGCAGACTGGAGGAGTGTAGGAGAGCCGGTTATAAAAAAATCCCTCCAGATTGCATTGTCTGCCTTCCCCCCTTCACTTTGATGAGGGAAATACTGTCAGCAGCTGAAGTGAAGTGCTCACTCCTCCTTCTCCCCTCCCACCATTTTGCTGAGGCAAGAACTCTTTCCTCCTGCAGCAACTGGTGGCCTGTCTTACGGTGCGGTCTTCTTAAAGGAGGGAGGAAACTGGTGTCCTCTGTGGTCATTCAGCTCATTTGGATTTAGAAACCTTGCAGGGAGGAATACAGGGCACCTTCAGAAGATGATTCACCCACCTAAAATCTGAACCCTCTTCTAAAACACCTATCCTTCCACTGATGGCAGAAGGAGCTCAGGTAGTCCGTGCTCCCTGCTTGGGCACCCTTGTGAAGTGCCTGAAAGTTGGGCAGGGTGAGCATGGGGCAGGCTGCAAGAGAAAAGGATGCCCCTGGCTCTGTCAAGTTGCAGCCCTGCTGTCCAGCCGAGAACGTGCAAGGTGATCAGAAAGCAACTGAGCCTTGCGTTGCTTTGAGTTATAGAAGGGGAAGAGGATTGTGAAGGGGGAAGAGAAAATCAGGTAATTATATTGAAACCGAGACAATCAAGAGGCCTATTTTAAGTCTGCACCATTAATCTGCTGCATATCTGATGGGACTGTTTCTGACACCTCAGAATTAATGAAAGCTAAAAAACCCACCCTAACACAGGGCACGGAGCCTAAGGGTCTCTCAGATCCTCAAGATCTTAGAAATGCTCGCACTCTTTAAGAGCATTTTTCATAAAGGTAGCTCTGAATCTGCCTAGCCCTGGTGTAATATCCCCCATGACGGAGACTGGGGAAGGAAGGACTAGCACAGCTGGTGACAGCTTTCCCTGCTCTTTTACTCTCTTCCTATCAAGTTTTGGCTGATCAGCATAATTATAGCACAGAGCCACATTGAGATTCCTGGAAATTGTGTGTGGGAAAAGGGGAAAGGTGTAAAAAACTTGCCGTGTTCAGTTTGCCAGAATGAGCTGCTAAGTTTGCAGAGCTTTAGAGGCAAGGCTTCCGATGAATCATTTTGACAGGCTTATGGAGAGCATCTTTGCCATAAATCACCGTTTTTCTTGCAAAAATCAATGATATCCTAAAACACAAGGCTGAGAAATCCTATATTCACTTTACCCAGGCCTTTTTAATTGTCCTTATAAGAAAGTCTGAATACAATAATATTTACACACCTCCTCGATCAGTTAGAGAAAATCTATTAGTTTTGACTAGCTGTCCTTCTTGGGATAAATCTTGGCCTTATTGGTTATGTGTGTATAAGAACATCCTGTGGAAGACAGGGAATGATTATGAAGCCACTGATTTCAGAAACAGGGCACCTACTTACCACAGGTGCCTCATTCTGCTCCCATACAGTTAAAGACAGCGGGTCTTTCTTTGCCCAAAAGACTCTGGTCATGTGGAAAAGGCAAGAAAATGTGTTTCCTGCTATTTGAACCCTAACTAGATTTAAATCCCTGATTTGAACCCTATTAGATTTAAATCTTCGTTGTGAATTAGACCCAAGAATCCTCAAGTCTACCCAAGAGAGGTAATGGTCAGATTGTGATGGTAATGCCAGGGCAAAATAGCTGTTACTAGCAGAGGGGGCTTCCACATTGATGGCTTTGACTTTATGGGTCCTCAAGGGATGCCTTAAGGACTGGAGACTGAAAACCCCTTCTTTCTGTGAGGCAGTTCCAGTTGTGAGAAATTACACTCGTAGAGATTTGCAAGTAGCAAAGTCTATTTTGTGGGTGATTCAGGCAGGAGAGGACAATATGGTTTAGCAGAGACTGCTTTCATGTTATAGCACCAGAGAGCATGTAGGGGACGTAGTATGTCTTAATCTGGAATTTCCTTGATTTTGTTATTTAAAGTAAGTCTGCTAATATTACAGACATTGCACATGCTGTATTTTGCATTGGCTTGCTTCATGGCTAGATGTCAAAGACACAATTTGTTCACGAAACCTTCTGAACGTGTCAATGTAAGACAAAGGCTGTTTAATTCTGGCTTGGAATGTTAACAACATTGCTGTGTGCTCAAAAGCCAGAGATAATTTTCCATACTCTGCTATAAAGCACAAATCTACAGATGTTTAAAAATGTAGTCTGCTATTTTGAAGTCACTTCTGGATCCATTCTAGTATTTCAGCTCTAGATCTATAAAGATATCTTCGCTAACATAGCCAGGAAACAACCTCAAAACAGATTAAATATGGAAACTCTTCAAAGACCGCAAGATTAACTTAATGTCCTGCAGATTCTCTCAGTAGGCTAGTGGTTAAAAAAAAAATACAGCTTTTCAAATTTATATAAAATATTTATCCTCCAAGATTTTTAATGGCAGAATCTGCCTAAGTATTTACTCCCAGTGACCTGTGTAGTTAAGGTTTACGTAATTACACTATACACCACTTACTGGAAAGGCTTTAAATATTCATTGACTCCTCATGTTTTAATGTAAACAAGGCACTTAGAATACACAGGGTTTTCTAATTCCTTCAAGGTGAAGAAGATGTCTGAAGTAGATGTTACTGCCTGGATGAGTGTTGCTTTGAAGCAACAGGGAATGATGACGGTACTTAAATGGTTCAGAGATTTAATGGCCAGAGATTTACATGGTTGCAGCCGGATTCTGATCCCAAAGTAGTATTCTTCAGGAGCTCTCTCTGCATCAGTCAGTAACGTTGCAAAATTGTAAAATGGGGGAAAATCAGTGAAAAATCAAACCTTTGCACTTCTGACTGCCTTCATTGAATTGCATCTGTTTTATTGGTTCGTCAAAAACACCTAGCCAGAACCATTGGTAAGGGGAGGCAGGCAAGGCACCACTTTATCAGGGGGATGGACAGAGAATGTATCTATTGCCAGCTCTGCCTGGAGTGAAGAGGAAGGACCAGGACTTGTGGCAGTGGGCACAACATGGCCTGTGGCTGCCAGGGTTGAGGGCGAGGGCTAGGGCAGGCAGACAACTTCAAATGCATCAAACATAGGAGATGCCAAAATTGCTCACTGCTTGTCCGCTGCTACCGTTTTTTCCATGTCTAGTTGGTTAAAATTAATTTCATCTGCATTTTCTTAGCTTAATTTACCCAGTATAATGCTGTTTCATGTGTAAATGGCCAGGACTTTGCTCTGAAGCCACTTCTTTCTTATCTGTGAATTTCCAAATCAAAGAAAAAAACGGAATGTCACAAAATTGAGATTATTCTTCTGAAATGCTACATAAATTCATCCACTGAATCTCGATAGCAAGCAACGCAAAATTATCTCTCCCGTGTACCAATAAAGAGCCTGTTTTGAATGAATCACAAATGTGACTCATTGTACCTAAGCTTAAAGAACTGTGGTGTGTTTAGCAGCGTTGTAGCATTTTAAAAGGCTATTCAAAGGGGGACAAGCCCCAGATCCCCTTCCTTTTAGGAGCGTTGAGGTTTTTGTGGTGGATAACATAGCAGCCTTTTCACTTTAGCCATTGCTCACTCAAAGCAAAATAGTTAACTTCCAGGCTTCTTTTATCTCGAGCCTTTTAAAGATGAATAAACTAAAAAGCAGGAGCTGATCAAAATAACAAAGGATGGCGAGGTGCCTTTAGTTTCTTGTAAGAGTGTCTGCAAATTCCTGGTGGAATTCTGGGCCTGGCGCTGATGGAGCTGGCTAAGGATATCGATCGCCACTTGAATTCACTGAATAAATAATGGTTGCCATAGTTATTGAGCATTCACAACTGGTGGGGAAGCACGGAAATCTCCAAAACACCTCCTGTGATAGTTTTGCTGGAAAATCACCCAATTAATTCTGTCTCATATCATGGAAATTATGCGAGAGGTGCAGGATGCTCGGGTTCCTGGTAATAGAATTTCAGTCCTAGTTGAACATCTCTGCTAGCCATTTTTGCAGCCAAAAAGAAACGGGGGCTTATCATCTCCTGTTTTGTGTGACAAAGAGGTTAAGTGACATTGTATAACCCCGGCCGTTCTAAGAAGTTATATACTTTTTAAAGCATGTTTTTGCTTTGAGTACCACGGCACGGACTTGGTTGCACCAAAGAAAATTGGTCCTCTCCAGCTGAAGCAGGGATGCTGACGTGTTTGTGTTTCTCTTGCAGAACGACATGGCTTAAAAGAACCAAAGAAAGTGGAAGAGCTATGCAACAAGATCACAAGCAGTTTGAAAGATCACTTAACTTTCAGTTGCCAAAACAAAGGACAGCCGCTCGAGTCCGCAGAGCCTAAGGTACTGGGTGTTCTTGCTGACTTGCGCTCTCTCTGCACACTGGGACTGCAGCGCATCTTTTACCTGAAACTGGAAGATTTGGTGCCAGCCCCTTCCATTATCGACAGGCTGTTTCTGGACACCCTACCCTTCTGAGTCCAACCACCCTCCTGAAAGGCAAATGCCCACCAGAGCAGGCAAATGGATCGTGACTTACAGCTAACATTTCTGCCCTCACTTAACAGAAAAGCAGCTCCAGCTCTAAAATGAGGTCTTTTCTAGCGCTTTGACCTTACAACCTGAGGCCTAAAACTTACTGGCTTACTGTTTGGGGGTTGTGTTCTTTTTTTTTTTCTTTTTTTTTTTTCTTTTTTTTTTCTGTAGTTGTTGATGTTGGTTTTTTTTTTGTGTGTGTGATTTGGTTTTTTTAAATGGCTGATATGGCACTTTTGGACAATGCTATCCCAGCAGCAGTAAAAGGTTAACATGACTGTTTCAAACCTGTTGTTTAACACCTCATGGGACGTGAGGAATAAAATGGTAGAAGCTGTGTGTTTGAAAACAAGAACAGCAAATAGTTGTTTGCCAGGGTAGTATGTGTTTTGTGACGATACCTTTAGCATACTTCCTGCATCAAGGGCACATACATCAGCACAATCGAAACAAAAAATTCACTTTTTTAGCAAAGTACATTCAATTGAACATTTCATATAAATCCAATATAGCAAAATGACAATGGCTGTTAGCTCCCATGTTCAAGTGCAATTTTTTAAAGTGCTGTCTTACTAAGTCTTGTTTATTAACTAATTTATTTTAATATGAAAATAAATGGAAGAAACCAAGCGGGAAAATTACGTGCACTAACTTACCATGACAGAGTTTTCCAAACTTGATTCCATGTAGCGTGACTTACTGACAAATGTCTGTGGAAGACACGGGAACGACTGCAGCTCAGTTGTTCCCTAGACAAGGACATCCGAGTAAGTAGTGGCTGGAGCATACAGGGTCAGCATCAGGGATAGTTCACTTTTAGACTTTAACGTTTGTAACCGGTTAGTAAACAGACGCACGATGGTTTTAAAGAACAAGCAAGTCTTGTAAAATAGTATGAATGTAAGTGCTAGGAAGGATATAGTGGGCTGCGTTTAAACATTCCGTGTTCGTACTCCTTTTTGTATGTTTATACTGTTGATGCCATATTAATATGAAATAATTTGTTGCATAGTGTCTTTATTTGTATAAATGTTTGTATGCATGGTATATTGTATTGGCTTTGCCTGTATTTATTGCAATGACTGCCAGCTCATGGGAGCCCTGTTACACAGGATAACAAATTGGGGTGTTCACACTGACTCAGATACACCAGTCGGAAAACTATATACATATATATAATGTGTATATATATATATGTATATACCTATATTTGTGTGTGTGTGTGTGTGTGCGTGAGCGTGCGCGTCTTTTTATTAACCATTTGTATATAAAATATCTGTCAAATCACAAGCAGAGTTATTTTACAGTTTATTTGCAGTGACTTCTAAGGCAGTACTGTTTAGCACTTTGATATTAAAATCTTGCTCATGTTTTGCTAAATTCAAATAATATTTAAAAACTTTAGTTCTAAAAAACTTTATATGCACTGTATTAAGTCAAAATTTTGTTGGTCATTTTGCTAAGGAAATTTTTGAATGTCAACCTGATGTCACTGTATCTTTTGTTAGCTTTAAACATTCTAGCTTTTGTCTTTTTTTAAACTATGCTGTTTATATGGAAATTAAATTATACAATCAAACAGATGCCAAATGAATTGCCTAATTGCTGCAAAGGATAACCCAGATATCGAGTCACTGTATGGTTTTCAAATAGTAATCTGGTATTTTATCACTTACTATGTTTGGATGTGCTTTTATGAAAAAATTATTCTTATATCAAGATTTATAGTAGTGTCAATAGGGAAACAGACTTCTAATCACTATAGTTAATATTTCCGGTTTACCTGCAGATAATATTTGGAAAAGTATTGCTTTTTGTATTGACTTTTAAGCTTATGTGCAAACATAATAGCATAATTAAATATCAGAGAAGCTAATGTTTCTTGTAGGTTGCTGTAACAAGCCTGACCAGCAAGACAAATATATTTTGACTGAACTTGCTTTTGTATATACTATATATATATACATATATATATACACACTCACACACATGTGCGCATACAAAAACATACAGACGAGAATCCGAAAGTATGTTTACTTCTGTCTCCTTGTGTAAGACACAAGGTCCTTTGAGAAATCCTTCTACCTAGGGACAAAGCCTGCAAGGTGCTGAGCACCAGCTGAGGGCTCGCAAGCTCTTCCCTCGCGAGCGGGCCCTTCCGATGCATTTTCACGCCGATCAGCATAGTACAGTGAAACTGCTTTTTCGTTGAGCGAGGTTTATTTATTCAGTGGGATGCGAGTGGAGGTAGCAGGTCCAGAGCCCCACGCGAGATTTCATGTAGCCGGTGTGCTTCAGTCTTCCATAGATAGTCTTAACTGTGATGCTCTCCCAGATCCCATCATCTATGGAGCCGTCCTTCATTTCAACTTCAGTGCACAGATGCATTGTAGAGTACAACCAGTGACAGGTCACGGTGGTAAAAGGAAGAATTAATGCAGAATAAATCTACTACTTTCCTTAGAGCTCTCTCAGTGTGATCATGCCTTTGTCTAGGCAGAATTCAGGAATATATCAGGTGTTAAGGGAGAGTGCCTTGCTTTTGTTTCAGACAACAGTGTTTCAAGAGTTTCTTCACTCCGCTAACTGCAGTACTTTCTCCTTTTTTCCTTTTTTTTTTTTTTTTACTTTTTGTGGTGTTAACCTGTGGGTTGAAAGAAATGCTCTTGTACATATACAATGTAAATTAAAATTATTAAATTGAATAACATTTTTTTCAGAGGCCCCATGTGTGTTGAATAAGTATGCTTAATTCTGTTAAAATCTGATGTGAATTTTTTATCATTTATAAAACATTAAAAAATTGTCGACTTGAGTCTTAAAAGTGGAAAAATTGGTGAAGCATGCTTAAGAACACTGGCAGTTTAATGGCTAGTCCTTAGATTAAAAGAGCTTTTATATGAATACAATAAGACCTGCAGTATCTGGTTACTCGGTCTCGGTTAGATCTGCAGAGCTGGACCACGGCTGTTGCAGAGGCTGAACTACCCCAGGACCAGAGAACAGGGACCCCCTTCTCGCTGTACTGCTCCTCCCTGTCAGGAAGAGGTTGTAATTAACTTGCAAACGATGACAGCCACAAGGGAGGGAGGGGAGAGCTGTAGATCTGGTCATCCCATAAGGCATGCGTGTCTGGCTAGAAAGAGGGCAGAGCTGTGATCCCATTTTCTGCCCTGGTAAGACGATGGTCTCCGGTGGGCACCTGCAGCACTTTCTTTGTATGTGCGGCCAGCTCCTTTCCTTCCCATGCCCTCAATTTGTAGGAGAGATGACATCCCCTAGCAGACAAAACTATTTAACCATAAATGCATTTTCTGAGCACTTCTGAGGCCATCTGCCACTATTCTGCTAGCTCCACAAATACTGATGCCTCCAGCACACCTCTGCAAGAGCTGGTCTTCTGCAGGACCTGCTCAGCTGGAGGCTGCACCAAGTGATGTGCTGTGCAGGACCGGCAGCCCCTTCTTGGGAAATGCAGCAAGGCAAAATGATGCACAAACTCTTCCAAAGTATTTATTGTTCCTTCTTATTTTTTCATTTTTGAATAGCTTCTTTGAAAAATTAAACTCCCTAATGAGAATGTCAAGTTTTGCGTACTGGTCCCATTAGGTAAAACACAGATCTTGTGACAAACCCACACCAGGGTCTGAATTTTAACCCTACAAGACTAAGCTTACCCCCACTAAACTTGCGTGTATTTCAACTTGTAGTACTTCAGGGACAGTAAGTCATGTCCCTAGACATGAGACCAGGAATGCATCCCGGTCTAGATCACCTGCACTTGCATCTTTAGGTGTGCCTTACGTGCTTGTGTTCCTAAACCTCACCAGTGGCAGTGTCCTTGATGTGAGGCCCGATCGCTGAATCCAGCCTCAGAAGCGTGGGCTGAGTCAGGAACATGACAGTGGAGTCACCTCACCTAGCAGAGACCATCCTTGAACAGGAGGCTGGCACCAAGGCACCCCAAAATGAGCAACTTTAATTAGAGGTGAGTCAAATCTCTTTCTACAGCTTTCCTACCGTTACTTCTCGCATTCAAGTTCACTTATCCAATACACAAAGCTAAAATTTCCGTCGTGATGCAGAGAGGGGAGAGAAGGAGGTTTAATTGCAGAAGATTAAGCACGTCTGACAAAAGCGGCAACTCCCTCTATGGACGCTATGAAAGACGTTGTTTGATTAATTATTTGTATTATAGCAGCACCTAGAGGCCGCAGCAGAGAGCAGGACCCCGCTTGGTAGCTACCCTAATTCACACCTGCAGTACTCACCCGGAGAAGCTCTGGTCCAAGCAGGCAAAGCAGAAAGAGCAACACAGGAAAATAAAAAAGGAGTAGAGGGCATGCCCGAGGGCAGGTAGCATTTGGCTCCCAGAGCTGGGAATAAAAACTGCTTACCGAGTTAGCCAGCGCCTTTATTTTGATTTCCTTTTCTTTCCTTGGGCAATTTACACTTCCACTGTGTCAAATTTTATACAGACACGGTAAAGCATTAAAAAATGCAAAATAACACGTTGTATTCAAACTCATCTTGTCTGTCCTATGCATATGAGTGGTGGTGGCCTGTCATCCATGGGACTGCTCAAAACCCTGCTCAATCCAATGTTTGGAAGATGTGATACAAGCTAAATAGTATTTGGAAAAGAGCCATCTAGCTGATCTTTATTAAATTAATTAAATTGATAATTAGGAATATAAAAAGATATGGATTAAACAATAATTACTAATGGATAATAAAGACTTTTTAAATGCCAAATTATTGATGCAGTAATTGAATAAATGGGGAGTCAAATAATCAAATTCTTAAAGTTGATGACAAGTTTGTGAACTGTATCCCTGGCCTATGTTTCTCAGACTTAAAAATGCATTGATTTGTCAAATACAAGAAAAAGAAACTCGCATACCCTATGGAAATGCTTTTAGCAATTTTTCTTTTGTTTGCTTTATAAAACACCTTTATTTTTATATTCAGTATGAGATATTCTGGCTGCATTGGGTTACAGAATAAATTTGACTATGTGAAGTTGTGACATGGCTGTGTAAATTAGATGAGATTCTGACTTGAGTTCACAGAAGCAAGGATTTTCCTTAAAGAGAAGGGTGGGATTCCAGCTGGAATTAGACATTATGTATGTACCACAATACTTATGTATGTATAATGGAACTACTCTAATGTCAAGTACCAGATTCTGAAGTTATGCAAGGGACAAGACCATGAGAAATGCCTTTTTTTAAAAAAAATGTTAAATATTTTAGATTGTTTATCAATTTTCCTTAAAATAACACAGAACTCTGGGCTTGTTTATGTGGAACTTTATCTCCAATAAATAAATAAATAAATAAATAAATAAGCTAAGTGAAATTTAAAGCAAAAAATGTGTTTAAGTAGTTGAAATATCTGGAATAGCGTGAAGACATTAACCTGCTTAGTAACAAGATGTAGAAAAAAAATCTCCTTCCACAATATCTTGCACTGTGTGGTCTGAGGTTCTTCCCTGGGATGAAGTGCTGGAGTAGAACAAAAGTGAATCACAGAGATAGTTTGATACCAGAGAAACTTTCAAACATACCAAAAAGAAAACAGAAATTAATTTACCTTTCATGGGGTCTCACTATTTATCTTGCTGTGCTTCCTAATTAATTGACGATATTGATGTTTACACAGGGATTTGCTCCTTTCCAACTTCGCTTGATCCTGTGAAGAAGCCAGAACACTGCATTTGTAGTAGCACATTTATTCCCATGGCAACAGTCAGGGATTTCACAAACACTAATTAGTGCCGGCAACTTGGACTGTTTTCAGTACGGTCCCATATAATTTTCCCTCTTTTCTCCATTCCTCATTATACCTTACTTCAACAACTGACTTCCTCAGTACTTACACAGTGCTTTCCCCCATCCTCAAGGCTCAGTTAATGCCTTACCTGATTTACCGCTGTCTCGACTCTCTACATCTGCACCTCTGCACTCACCCAGTTAAGAAATAACTGCAGTGCCTGCCTGCGTTTGTGCTAAGCTCCAGCTCTTACCCGTCAAATTAATCCAAGTTGCAGCACAACCAGTTGGTTTCTACACCGGTGTGTGCAAAAGCAGTAAAGGCATTGATGCATAGCTGCATGTTCCCACGCAAACGTGCTGCCAGGTACTTGTAAAGGTGGATGCCAAACCTTGCTTCAGGTGCTACAAGCCTTCTGCTCACCTAAGCTTAAGTTCTGTGAACATGCAAAGGTCACGCAAAATATTTTAATCCAAGCAGATCACGAGCATTTCTAGACATTTAATTGCTATGTAATATTACCAATTGTCTAGTGTGGTTATCCACTTGGCTTAATGCCTTGATTTACTCAGAACCTTTTACCAAACCTGTGGGGGTAATAAACTTCTGAGCCTCTCTAAAAGCAAAATGTGTCAATTTATTAACAAAGAAAGAAGACAAATTTATGATGGTGTCACCAGCAATAAGGGAGGTTTTACCTCATTAGGCATGCTCAGGCTATGAAAGAGATGTGTCTATCACTAAATCACACCATGGCTGAGGCCAGCAGGGCCCTCTGGAGGCCCCCTGGTCCCAGCCCTGCTCCAGCAGGGACACCCAGAGCAGGCCGCCCAGGGACACGTCCAGGCGGCTTCTGGAGATGCCCAAGGAGGAGACCCCACAACCTCTCTGGCAGCCTGTGCCAGGGCTCTGTCAGTGGAACATTACTGAGCAAAGTAAAGATTCCCATTCTGTGCCTGTCTTAAGAACCAGTCCCAGCCAGTTTTCAAACCACCTCCCAACAACAAAGAAATCCAAATAAAAGTAGAGAAAATATGCCATTACTGCCCTAATTTGGATAGGAAAACAATAAAGAAGACCAGAGTACACTTACGCTCTAAGCCACTGCAAATGACTTAGAATGAGGATTAAAATGTTGGAATCCCCCAGAACCTCCTCATTAGGTTAAAGATGAAGTCATACGATGGAGTGACTGCATCTGTTGACAAGGGAAGACCAACCAGTGTCATCTCCCTGGGCTTCTGTAAAGCCTTTGACACAGCCCCCCATGACATCCTGGTCTCTAAACTGGAGAGGTATGTATTTGATAGGCGAACCATTCAGTGGATAAGGAATTGGCTTGAAGGCCACACTCAGAGAGTGCTCATGTCTGGGATTGCCCCCAAAGAAGAACTTGCTGAGGGCAGCCCTGCAGAGAAGGACTTGGGGGTTCTGGTGGATGAAAAGCTCGACATGAGCCAGCAGTGTGTGCTTGCAGCCCAGAAGGCCAGCTGTGTCCTAGGCTGCATCAACAGAGGGGTGGCCAGCAGGTGGAGGGAGGGGATTGTCCCCCTCTGCTCTGCCCTTGTGAGGCCCCACCTGGAGTATTGTGTCCAGGCCCCCAGCACAAGAAGGACATGGGGCTGTTAGAGCGGGTCCAGAGGAGGGACATGAAGATGGTCAGAGGGCTGGGGCACCTCTCCTCTGAAGAAGGCTGAGAGAGCTGGGGATGTTCAGCCTGGAGAAGAAAAAGCTCCAGGGAGACCTCACTGTGGCCTTTCAATACTTAAAGGGGGCTCATGAGACCAACTTGTCACTCAGGCAGCTAACGATAGGACAAGGGGGGATGTTTTTAAACTAAAAGAGGGGAGATTTAGAGGAGATGTTCGGAGGAAATTGTTTACTCTGAGGGTGGTGAGGCACTGGCACAGGCTGCCCAAAGCAGCTGTGGATGCCCCATCCCTGGAGGTGTTCAAGGCCAGGCTGGATGGGGCTTTGGGCAACCTGGTCAGGGCGGAGGTGTCCCTGCCCATGGCAGGGGGTTGGAACTGGGTGATGTTTAAGGTCCCTTCCAACCCAAACCATACCATGGTTCTACAATTCTCTGATTTTTTTTTCTAATTCAGAAAAGGTTTTATACATTATTAGAAGAAAAAGTAGTATTCAAATAATAAATTCCACCACCTTTCTACACTGTATGATGGGGAAGTAAAGAGCCTCTTAAGTTATAGGAAAATGTTTTGTAAGGAATGAAGGAATAGAAAACTTGTCTTGAGAGTGAATTAGCAAATGCTTTAGGAGATTTAAATTCAAAACAAATTACTGTACTTGAAAAAGAGAGCTTATTGAAATAAACAATATATAACTTGTTAAAAAGGCTAAAAAATGATTTTATTTAGACTTTCAAGTAAAAAGCGAACTGTTGGAAGAAGCCCCATATTCCAACAAATGGCAGGACAAGCTAACATGTAAAGAAAACCTTTACTGGAAAAAAAAAAAAAAAAAAAAAAAAAAAAAAGCCTCCCAAACCTTCCTCTTGCCTCCCTTTCTTTGAGGAACTGCACAATTTTTGAAAATGCTCCCTGCTGTCGTTCACTGAAGGGATGAGTTTTAAAACACAGTGCTAACACTCCAGAGAAATTTGAACCCAGAGCCCTCCAGCTTTGGGGATCTTATTTTCATGGCTTCGTTTTGTTCCCCGTATCCTTAATTTCAAAAAGCGTCATCGAACTCATGGCAGGGTTCTTTGTAACTTTTGTGAACTGGGCTGTAGTCAAGAATTTCCACCCTGAGTAATTTTATTACACGAAGCTTCCCGCCTGCCGCACAGGGCATAGCAGTATTCGGCACAGACATCTGCTTTTCATCTGCTTTCTAAAGGAAAGTCCTGTGGATTGCTGGCCCTTTGAAATTAAGGAGTTGGGGAACAAATTTAAGCAGTGAAAATAAAATTCCGAGGCTGGAGGGCTCCGGGTTCAAATTTTAACAGAGCTACCGATGCTGTGTTTTAAACCGATCTCTTGAGGGAAGCGCAATGGAAAGTATTTCCAGCAGTGAGGCGAACTGACGCAGTGCAGCCTTTCGGAAAAAGAGTCAGGATCCATTGCATAGAGAATTACATCCCTTGTAGATATGTGATAGCTGTCCAGAAGGCTTTAAATGAAAAACTTTTCAAAGAAGGATGGGGGAACCTGAGAAATTAAACAAGCAGGTATCATGAACTCTCCAAATTCTTGCAAAACATGAGATTTTTGAAATAAAGCTCATTCTGCTCCATGCCTCCAAAGCAGGGTCTCTTCCTGTTCAGCCTGGAGAAGAGGAGGCTCGGGGGGATCTCATCAATTTGTATAAATACCTGAAGGGAGGGTGCGATGAAGACGAAGCCAGGCTCCTTCCAGTGGTGTCCAGTCCCAGTTCTTCAGCCAGGAGCAGTCACACCGTGCACGTCTGCTTCCCACTTGCTGCCTTCCTCTGAAGGCCAGAGGTGGTGACTGCCTGGATGGGAGGTGAACCAGAGCAAGAAACTGTTTCAGGTTGAAACTAACCTGTTTTTTTCCATCTTCTCCTGCAATGCTGTTCATATGCACTTATTTTCCCATTTGCAGTCAGGATAAATTTTAGATCTGCTGCCTACCCCTAATGCCAAATGGGAGCACAAAGAGCGGCAGGTATTGCTTTCACGGAGCACACCACTTCCATGGGAGTAGCCTGCAGTTCTCCCTGCTAAAATCAGGGGCCCATTGTGCCAGATCATCTTCCACATGAAACTGGAGACACCCTCTGCTCCAAAGACATTTAAAATTAATGAAGCAAGACAAAGGAAAAAGAGTTATGATTGCCGTATGGCTCCAGCTCCTATGCACAGGTGTTTACTGATCTGCTGTCACACGGGAACTTTGGAAAAGTCAAGAAGTGAATCCAAGTCCCACCACACCAGCCCATTCCTTTAAAAAATACACATCCTTCCTCTCTTATGTCATGAGTCAGCATACTTTTCCAAAATGGTGTGTTCAGACTAACAGTTGTCAAATTGCTTGGGGAGGCTCTAACCTGACATATTTAGCACATCCTTCCCACAGCTCTCACAGAAGCACACAGATGTCAACTCTGATCAGACTCAACCAGGACTGCAAAACACATCAGGTTTGTAGGTCTAAGATGGTCTAAAAAGCAATTCCTCCAAAAATTATTGCCCATTCTGCATGTGAAGACAGACACATGAAGCTGCAATGGGCAGCATTTCCAGCAGGCTGCCCTAAAATAATAGCCTAGATATTAGTCTGGTATTGTTTTCAAACTTAGACATTTCTGAACCATAAGAACTCTTTTGGAAGTGGATTATTGCTTTGAACATCAGACTGCAGTCTCCTCTGCTGTGGGAGACTAACCAGCAGGGCATAAGGAAGGAAGGAAGGAAGGCAGGAAGGCAGGCAGGCAGGAAGGAAGGAAGGAAGGAAGGAAGGAAGGAAGGAAGGAAGGAAGGAAAGAAGGAAACATCATACAAGAGATTTTGATTTCAGTACTTACCATTAGAGGAGTGATTCGTATGACTGAACCACTTAGAAGACTGTAATTTCATAAGGACAGAATAGGAGGGAAACATATTTTTAAATCAAAATGCTTTTTTTTTTTTTTAATCAAAGACTATACATGGTTAGAAAGCTGCAGACAGTTCACAGTCACTGAGGATTTAAATTTTGTGGATTACGACTACCTAAGGACTCCCGTGCTAGTTCTGAGTGAGGGTCCACCCAGCCCAGCATCCTGCCTGCCAGTAGCCAGAAGAAACTGGAAATGCAGTGTGCAGAGCCTGAGAATACCCTTACCAGGCATCTCATCCAACTGTGGTCTCCAAATCTTTTTTGATTGTGTAGCTCTATCAGTAAAAAAAAATGTTGAGCCTGAACTCCCAGTATACATTTATTTATTTATTGATAAACCATATCCATGTAGTATTGAGGTTCTCATGTTTTCTTCCTGCACACCCATGGATCACCTTGTTCACCCCCTGAGGTGCAGGCACCCAGCTTTGGAGACCACTGTTGGAGAGGATGTCACCACATTTTAATATAATTTCTAGAAACAATAAATAATAGCTTCTAAACATGGGGCATCTTGCAACCTGTGCAGACACAGTAGTTACTGGACCTCCTTCAGATGGTACAAACCTGCCTTATTTGGCTTCCAGTAATCACGACCCACTTGCATTTACCTCATGCATGCTGAACGTGAGACCAGTTAGTAACAGAAAGGGACAATTTGTCCATTCTTAAAAAAAAACCTGTTGCCGTAACAAGCTAGGAACATCAATTTAATGTGGGAAATATTAATAGGAACTGGAAATTGTTCAAGAACATTCTACTGGATATCAAAAAAAAAAAAAAGTGCCACAAAATTACAAGTAGAAAAGCATTCCTGCTGGGGAAGACAGAATTTGTGTAATACAGAAGATGCAGAAATGCTAGTCAGATAATAGCAATAAAAATGCAAAGAATGAAAAAAAAAAAAAAAAAGGATAATAGCAGTAAACTGCAAATGTAAAGAACATACTCTGCTGAAAACAACAATTTAAGAAAAAATCAATGGGCATCACAGTTAGAAGGAACATATGAGAAATACATTGCAGTAAAACAAATTATACACCAAATACTGGTCTACTGCTAGAAACAGGTATCACATTTTGAACAAAAGCTCAGAAAAGCCATACGTGTTCATCACTATTTCTCTTCTGATTTCAGAGCGAAGCAGGAGGATAAACCTGCCTGATAAAATGTCGTAGGTGGAACAGAAAGCCTGGCATCAAGACTGAAGAAAAATATGATGCCGAGTCGGTTGCAATTACATATATACAAATCAAGCAGCCTAGAGAGAAACAAGCATCACAGAAAAGAGGAAACATTTCTAAGATCTTTGAATCGTCAACATATTCCACATAAGAAGAAAGAGTAAAGAGTTGATCCAGGAAAGCAGACCTGTTGGTCAGGTGCTGAATCTGGACACATAACCAGAAATTTCATTTAAGAGCCCACCAGCACAAAACTGAATTCTTTGTTGATTAATAACAATCGATACGATTTCAGGGAACACAGGTCTTGTAAACCAAGCCTTCTGTATTTTATCTTCTTCAGTTTGCCTTTTGTTCACAGCTGTTGCCCTGGTTCACAAAGATAACTGCATTCATACAGCGTATTCATAGGCCTTCATCTTCAAATCATTTGACCACGGATTTTGAACACCACGTTATATGGAACTAGAAGGCTATAACTTGGGAATCGGTTCCTACCAGTATTTTAGTGAATGATATTGTTAATACTGCACTATTTCCACTGATTAAGTTTGCAGAGGGTACAAAAACATGCAGTATGGTGAACAAGGAGAACAGGCAATTTGTAAAGAGTAATTGCCTGATTAAAAGACCACATTAAAAATGTGTATAGAAGTGTGAGAACATACACTGAGGAGTAAGAATCACGGCCCTACAGTACTGAAAAATGACTTTAGAGCAGGGGTTCAAAAAAGCTTTTACAGCTTATCATAAATCCAGCTAAAAATAGTGTAGCTAATGACTTCCCAACTGTTGTAGGGCTTGCAAGCCTTGGTGGGACCTAACAACCTTACCTGGTCCGGGCAGACCAGGACTCTGGACCACCTCCAGCGTGTCTGAAATTGTGGGGCTCAGTTTAGGGATGAGCTTTCATCCTCTTTATGCACATGATCAGCCAAAGTTGCCTTTTTTTCTGGTTCTGAATGAGAGAGAATTGTATTTTCCTAACTTTCTAGATCAACCTGCAAATGTAAACCAGATCTAGGAAGGACACTCCTGAGCTTTTGAATGCATCAGTTACAAGCCAAAACTTAGAACATGATACATGGTGCAAAACCAAAATGTATGAAATCATATTCACATTCTCAATATGCCTTTCCTTGCCATCTTCACGCTCCCTTTCATTACTTATCTCTGACTTTTATTGGCATACATGTGTTGGGAATATCTGCCTTCAGATGAATTCTCCGACACAAATGTGACTATTGATGCATAACTGAGAGCATGTTCACTAATTGTTAGAACTTGTGCTCCAGTTCTGTACCCAAAGTCTAATAATCAACCGTGCAGCAGAAAAATTGCAATGCAACTGATGTGACTAACCGTATGTTGTAAGCAGCAAATAGTATAAGTTAGTAACTCACAAGCATAGACAATATATTCCTTGTCAGTCTTCACATGAGGACTCTGAAAATCGTTCTATCGTGAGAAATCAAGATCAGCTCATGAATGTGTACAAAACAGCACTAAAATCATCCTGTAATTTATTTACAATGAATAATTCATCCAGTCCTACTAAAACCCATGCATCATTGGCCCAAACTGTTACTGTGTTTTCATGCCCCTGCAGAGGTATCACTTTATTTGTCACCATCATAAAGGTAGCGTGCAAACAGGGGAGACCCCTCCTGGGGCGAAGGGTTGTCCACATTAGTTTTAACAGAGCTATGCCAGTTTCACCAGCTCAAGATCAAGAGCTGAGCAAAACCATCCATGGCCACAGTATTACTATTACGGATTGTAAGTTTTCTGAAGGACATAGGTATATTAGCTTTTAATAGATTTAATAGGCTTTGTGCACAGGTTTTGTTTGCAGTTATGCATATATTTATGTTCTGATTTCTGCAATGTTTCCCATTTGTTGCTCTAAATTTTTCATAATTTCCACAGAGGCCTCTCTTCAGCCACTTTTTCCTTCTGCTACTTCATCTTTCCAGTGGTTCTTTTAACTTTATTTCACTGTTGGTGTCTGTATAAGTTAGAACTGAAATTTTTGGTTCCTACGGTTATCTCGAGCTGGTTTGCACCCGGTGTTGCTCATAATGTGTTTCTCCTCATGCCTGACATCTTCCCCTCATACACTTGCAGTTTTTAACTTGTTGATGTTTCTGGTCTATCCTGTATCTGCCTGTGGCTTGGTGGAGATCCACAGATCAGATGTGGCTGCTGTGAGGACAGCACCGCTGTGCTTCAGAAGCACTTGGTAAAAATTACATTAACTGCACTCCATCTTGAGCCCATGAAGCCCCAGCTGTCCAGTCTCTGTGTAAGCTGTGCTATTTTTGGTTTGGTGCCTCCTATTTCAGATTTTCTAACATTTTATTTTGTTTCCTTAGTGAAAACATATGGCAAACAGATGCCTAAGCTGGGCCCTAGGCACCCATTTATTTTTCCAGCCTTTGCAGAATATTTGGGAAAATGTTGAGGTTAATGCTACTATACATTGAACTTGCAATTTATTTCAAGTGCAACCTTTCAATGGCAGGCATCAATTTTGGAGGGAAATCGTTTAAAAATCTAGTATCTGCCTCTTCCCTCCCGCAGGCAACCTTGAAAACATAAACTAACTACCAGGATTCAAAGATGGTAGCAGCTGGGTATCAATCACAGGAAGAAGCAAGGATGATCTAAAGATCTTCCTTCTCCTTCCCACACACACCTCTCAAAATTGAACATAAATCAGATTAATCTACAAACATGAGTTTACCAGTCCATCCTGTAAGTAACGTTCTCTGCACGATGGCATGCTCATGGCTGTGTGTGAGATAAAAGTGAAAAAATATGTAGACTTGAAAATGCTAAATCTAGCTCTACCTAAAAATGACCATTCCCCTCTGGGATTGGGATTCAGCTATTTTGCAGGGATGCTGAGAGTGATGAGGTTGGGCAGCAGCCTCCCACTTGCTGTGACCAAGGCAAGTATGACATGGGCGACAGCATGCTCTAAAGTTACAGTAAAACATGAAGGCCTTCAGCAGGACTGTCAGTTTTTGTCATATCATACACATTTTTCCCAGGTACGAGCCCTGTTTTATCACAGAATCACAGAATAGTCTAGGTTGGAAGAGACCTCCAAGATCACCGAGTCCAACCTCCTACCTAACGCTAACAAATCTTCTACTAAACCATATCCCTAAGCTCTACGTCTAAACGTCTTTTAAAGACCTCCAGGGATGGTGACTCAACCACTTCCCTGGGCAGCCTATTCCAGTGACTAACAACCCTTTTGGTAAAGAAGTTCTTCCTAAACCTCCCCTGGCGCAACTTTAGCCCATTCCCCCTCGTCCTGTCACCAGGCACGTGGGAGAATGGACCAACCCCCACCTCGCTACAGCCTCCCTTCAGGTACCTGTAGAGTGCAATAAGGTCACCCCTGAGCCTCCTCTTCTCCACGCTAAACAGTCCCAGCTCCCTCAGCCGCTCCTCGTAAGACTTGTTCTCCAGGCCCCTCACCAGCTTCGTAGCCCTTCTCTGGACTCGCTCAAGCACCTCCATGTCCTTCTTGTAGCGAGGGGCCCAAAACTGAACGCAGTACTCGAGGCCTCACCAGAGCCGAGTACAGGGGAAGATTATGCTGTAATTATTCTTTCTCCTTTCCCATTCCTCACCCTTTGTTCTGTATCCTACATAAACACTTTTATAATTAATATTTTAATTTGTTTATTTTTTTATGACTTTCAAAAGTATATGTAAATTCTGGAGAAAGTTTATTTTGGTAAGAGGAACCACACATCGATACCAGCATAATTTATTAAAGCTACCTTGTCAATAATTGTTCACATGGGACCTGAAAGCCAAGGAAGAGCATATCTGGTTTCCCTCTACTCTGTCCCTTTCTCAGGATTCACTCATTCCAGATGTTTGCCCTTATAGCTGGATCTATCTCCAAGCATGAGGACACACAAAAGTGTGTCTAGATATGTTCCAGATATCACACATCAGAATGTAGATTTATTCACAACATTCAACTGTTTAATTTAGAAGCTATTTCAATGAACAGCCTCTTGAATTCATTGTCATACTCTTTTTCTCACTTAAAATGTTGATTTTTGTACAAATGATAAGAATGCTGCAATGCACCATTCTTTGTATCAATATGCACAAATCAATTAATGCTGAATTCGATGATCTTACCATTCATAAGACATACAATGGAAGCATATATATACAATGAATGAAATTGTTCTGAAATAGTACATGGTCAGGAAATACTATGAGCTCTGAGGCCACAGGGCTCCTTCAGAAGTGATTTACAGGTATCCTGTTCCATATTTTACATCAAAATTATCTAGCAAAAAAGGAAATATAAAGCAACTAAGTCGACACCAAACAGATTTGTGAATTACATACATAATTTCCAAGAGATGTTTCTTTTTCTCCCGCATAACTTTTAGCAATGCACAATGTTGCTTACAAATGAAGGATCCCTTCTTGTTGTCCACAGAGAGGAAGGGCTAAAGAGAATAATGACTCACTAGACAAGGTGGGTAATTTCCAAGGGATATCTAGTTTTGCATCCAATTTATACCAACAAATAATGTTTCTTACAGATAAAGGAGATGATTTGTGTTGTCTTCACAAAGAAAAGGCTAAAGAACTTGGAAAATTTCATTGCACCAGGAGAAACACAAACGTGACAACTGGAGAGATGAAAAGCTCTGCAGCCCTTCCAGAACCAAGCCTTTAAGTGTCTATTGAGCAGCTTCTTCCCTATACTCCTGTTGGTTAGCTGTGGCTTAGTCCTACTTGTTGCTTAGCCCTGCAACACAAACATCAGCGGCTCCTCATGATGGTGACCACTGTGATGGAGGTGACCACTGTGATGGAGGTGACCACCATGATGGAGGTGACTGCCCTGATGGCGGTGACCACCCTGATGGAGGTGACCGCATTGATGGAGATGACCACACTGATGGAGATTACCACCATAATGGAGGTGACCACCATAATGGAGGTGACCGCCATGATGGAGGTGACCGCCATGATGGAGGTGACCACCTTGATGGAGCTGCCTGCCTTGACTGAGCCCACTCGGGCCCACTAGGTGGCAGTATTGCTGGGGCTCTCTCACCTGCTGTCCTCTGGAGGCAGAAGACCTTCTTGCTTCACCCACATCTCCACACCTTCAGAATTCTCTGCAGAGACTCTAAATCTCTGCTCTAAACAAGTGACTGAAGTTCTTCCTTCCAGCTTGTGCCCCAGACTCACTGTTTTCAGCTGCTAAACCATTTCCACAGCACTCTCTTGATATCATGTTCTTTTATTTACCTCAGTGCTTCTAGTCATTGTTTTACCAACAAATATTTGTTGCTAGTTTTGCTTGTGAGACAAGGTAGCTTGTCTTTAGCACCCATGTGGGGCAGCTGAGACCAAAGGTGGTGGACACTACTTGGTGCAGAAGAAATCCTGTGTCCCCTAGTCAGTAAGTGGCTGTGTTACCCCTAATCCCTTCAACCTGTGCCAATTTCTGTTTCACCACAGATTGATTATGCATCTCTGCCTACAGCACCACAGGGACCACAGGAGAAATGTGACTGGAAAAATAATTTGATTTCTGGCTTAATTTGATGAAACACTCGTATTGGTTTCTAAAATGTAGGGACTTTTTTTTTTTTTTTCCTGGAATCAGTTTTCGAAGAAAACAGATTGCCATCACATGAATTAAAAATGGCATTTAACAGTGACTTTATCAAATGTATTGGAATATTAGCAGATACATTATGTGCATAAATGTAACACGTTTCACCTTCTCTATCTAATCCGAGAGGTTCTTATTTTCCATCCACCCACTCAGGCACACAGCTATTCATTAGGTACGAAAATGAACCGCACACCTGAAATATATTCAGATTATTGTAAAACTGCCTCCACCTTGCTACCAGAATTGCCAAGGTAAAAATATCTGTCTCTTTCTCAAAAGATAGATCATGATAATATAGAACTGCTTCTACTTCCAAAGCGCCTATACTAATACAAGGAGTCAAATCTATTTAAAAATAAATTCACACTTCAACAGTTGCTGCGCTTGATGCATGTATTTCTCACACACACACATACAAAATGTTTAAAAAGTTATTTAGCTGTAGTCAAGCATTTAGAAGTTAGGAAGTAAAAGAGCCAAGAAGAATCTTCCATGCATGAGGAAACTTATTTTTCCCTTTCATGTGCAAGTACTATGAAACAGTACTTAATTATGTGAAAATTTGCTTCTTCAGCTCCAGAATCCACCTTGTTTAACCCAAATAACACCTTTTCCTTTCTAAAATGTTCTACCTGAACCACCTGTGCCATGACCCCCCTACAGCCTTATTTAATATTACCCTTGGCCCTTTCTTTTCTAATCAAATGAAGGTCATGATGTTGTGGTATCCTTCTGTCCCCACAATCCCCCCACTGAACACCTTTGAACCCATGGGGGTGATTTCAACCAAACACCACAGAAAATCAGAGGTTTTAAGGATGAAAATCTCATTCAAGGCTGATGACAACAGGGGAAAGGAGACCCCCGCAGAAGTAAAGGCATAAACTCTGCTCTGGCATCAGACCTTCGGGCAGCTCAGTCCTGGGGAAGCTGGCCTTCTCTCACCTCACTGCACACACAACCAGCCGCCACAGCCCTCATCAGGCTTCTCCCTAATGAGCAGCTGCTTTTTAAAAATCATTTAAGCCCCAGAAATGCTCTGGGTGTGGTAGCCAGGAGGACAATGATGGGTTTTACACTCCTTACTGCTGGCATCGACTTTTACACAGGATAAATTTGCTTCTTCTCTTCCCTTATTTTCCTTGTTACTGTCAATGCCTCAGCGCCTTGCTTTGCTCTGGCTGGCTTCTTTGGCTCCCTCGTTATCCCCCACCTTGTACACTCAGCTTGTCATTAAAACACCCCCTCTAAGCTGAACATTTGGCTGTGCTATTTACGTTTGCAGCCCGGAAGTCTGTGGTAAAAATTCTCCATACGACGCATGTCAGGGCAATTTCAGTATTAGGTGATAAAATTTCCCCTTCTTTCTATGCACACCAGCCACCCTTCAGTCAATGTTTCCAACAACTGTCCAGTCTCTAATATGATACAGCTGGGTCACAGATCACAGCAAGAATGCCAGTGTCAGACAATATATACGTATAAAAATACGTATACTATTTCACCAGGGTTCACCAGCCATTGCTGCCAAACGTGGATGTTGGACAAGGTATTGTAATTTTGCTAATTACTGCCCATACAGATGTTTGTGCACCGGCAGGAAACGGATTTACTCCCACTGTTCTTTTTATTCAGCATTTGCTTCCATTTTCCCTCATCAGATAGAGGCGTAACAGCACATGGTTGGTAACCTCTGGTGTATTCATAATTGCCGTATGTGCCACGTACGCACACAGTCTCACATCAGTTTCGCTGAATGTAACTTTACTGCCACTCCTCATCACTGCAAATGACTGAAAGATACAGGAGGCAGTGAAAAGCTACAAAACCTTCCAAGTGCATTCATCTGGCACCACCTGTAATACATCTCAGTAAATCTGCTTGTGTCAATGTACATCCAACCCATCTCCCAAGAATTACCATGTCCTCATTTTGTAAAGTTCCCAGTGTTGCCTTGCACAGTGGCCACCTCTTTTTTTTTTTTTTTTCCTTGACTCTCTCTGTTTTTTAGTTCTGATTTTATGGTTCAGCTTGTATCCGCATTCATGTGGATACACATAACCCTCTGCTTTAGCAGAAAATGGCTATTGAAAGGCTGCAGCAAGCCCAAACATCACCGTAGGGAATACTACAAAAACTACACTACTGAGCTCCAATGAACAGAAAAACATAAAAAAATAAAATAAAAAGAGAAAAGGAACTTAAAATTTTAAGTACAATTCTATGCCTTGTAACTATGGTAAGATATTTTGGTTGACCTCCAGTATGTCAGTATTGAAATAGGACATTTTTTATCTTAAATGAGTCAGATCCTGGTGACGCTGGAATCAATGGCAAAATCCCCACTTACTTTGATAAAATGTGAACATTATCTGAGAAATTTATGACAAAAATATTTGTTTTAAAACACTGCAGCTGCATTCCAAGTGCACTTTTTTATGAAATAAGAAACTGCCAAAAATACAACTTTGTGTAGCTTGACATGCTATTGCTTCCAACTTCTTTTTCTAACATCCAAAACCATAAAAGAGCTAAAATATAATTTCATATTATCATGTATATCTAAGGAGAGCCTACCTTTTTGCATTAAAATTTAAATTTTCCACACAATCTTCTTGTGAAATGCTATTAGTTATCACACAGAGCCTACTACTCAGTCTTTGCAAGTTATTTCAATGGCAACTGAGTAGATAGAATAAAACTGCTGATGACTGCAACCTGTGAAGGAAAAACTACCACACAGCAAGTTTCAAAACCTGCCAGTCTTATTTCCTATAACAAGTCTGATGAGGTGACAGGCGTGATGCTGAGAACAGGACCAAAGGTATCATGGATGGCTTGTTTGTTGAATGGGTCCAGAAGGTTTCAGACAGCCACATGAAAGAGAGTTAGAACATATCCTCCCACCTGGAAATGATTATACAAACGGAGTGGAAAGCACCATTTCTCTGCAAATCATGGCCAGATCCATGGCATCGACTGGAAAAAAAACTCCATCAGAACAATAGCCTCAGATGTGCATTTCTGCATTTTGGGCAACATTTCTCAACATCTTCAAGTGAGGATTTTCGATAACTTACATACATGATTTGTATGGTGGTCACCAGTGCTGTCTGAGGGTCCTTGGCTTCAGCTGTGGGTGGCAGTGAAAGTACATCTTTAACACCTCTTCCTCTCCTTACAGTACTGATGCCGTTGCTACATATCATTATGTGTGCTTTTAGAACTTCTGCAGGGTTTTGAGGTCTGCCAGGGAGCAGTAGAGACCTAGGGCATTTGGAGAGTGGAAAAGATGAAGAGCTTTGGGGGTGAGTCACACATACTGGAACAGAGCTGGGGAAAGGACAAGGACGGAGAGAAGTAGCAGAGTACTCTGAAGGTGGCAAAGCAAAGAAAGGACAAAACTATTAAGAACAAGAAACGTGTGGGCTGGAAGGTGGCAGATCCCAGACTCCCCATCAGAAAGCTCCTCCTACAGCTCCCTGAAAGCCTCCCTCCTTCTCCAAAGGATGCAGAGCCCACCTATAGTCCCTTTTATCCTCCTTTGTGGAACTACCTGTAATGACAATGGACTTCCACAGGAAGCACAAGTCATTTTATTGCTACTCTGCTTGCATCTGCATGCAGTCTTTTCACAAGGACTCACCATCTGTTGAGAGCTTCTGCTTCTGGAAATGCGTATTGCATGAACAGTGTCAGTTGGTGGGATAGCTCGTTTTGCCCATTACTTCTGTGTTCCTATCACTTGGAATGGAGGGAAGAGGGATGCAGTAAGGGAGTTCAGGAAGGACTAACGTGTTCTCCTGAAATGTATTTTGAAGTTGCTCCTGAAGTGGCAGACAGATGTATTATATACATAAATGTTTATAACATTTGAACATCAAATCCCTGCAGTGAGTCCATTAACCTAAACGGTAAGATGGAATGGTTCAGCTGGTCCCAGGAAATTTCTTTACCTGTTGGCTCTGAAACCATCCCAAGAAACCCATGGCATTTTTAAATTCCAGGTAAACTTTCATCTGATTCACTGTGGTACTGAGAATTGTCCTCGGGAGGGCCAAACTCTAGTTTGACGAACCCCTGAGTCACATCCTCAAAATGAGAAATTTAACCCACACAGCATTAGATTAAAAATATACCAGTGTACAATTTTAATATTCAGTCTGTCTTAGTTTTTTGAACTGTTTTCCTCCCACATGTCTGCTAGACTTCCCAAACAAACAAACTAGGAGAGAATCTAGACTTACTCCTACTATCACTCTAGTCCCCTCTCCCCAGTGGTGGGGGATATTCTGCTCTTATCCAGGCACCGCAGGATCAGTTCTGTCTCTCTTCTTGTCAGCCCCCACATCTAGCTACCATTCACGTCAAGTCAGCCTGGGCCTTACCTTTAAATTTTCCAATACTAGAAGGAAATGAACTGGCAGATTCCCTGTTTGCTTCTTAGACCTGATGTTGAAGAGTGAAGGGGTGTAGTGAAGGGATGCTGATAATTTTTCACAAGAGGAATGAACAAGGAGAATAACAATGGTGATGTCCTGAGGTATTGATACCCCCTCTTGCCAAAACTTTGGTGTTTCTCTTGAGAAAATGATGATTATTCCTGTTGAAGGGCAGACACAGCAAGAGACCAGACAAGACAGTAATAAGCATAGCCATAGAGCAGTAAAATTCATAATAAAACCCAAAGTTGGATAGCAGACTTTGCACTCAGAACCACAGAAAATTTGTTTCAGTTTCTTTTGAGGCTTGAGGCTTATATGAGCTGTTTTGTATTCATCACCACCATCCTATTCACTTTGGGACTGCTGTCCAACTCAAGAGATGACCCTCAGTGTGAAGTAGTCAGACAGATGGAAAGTGAGAACTGATCATATTAGTCAACAATGCTGTCAATGTGCAAGGTTGCCAAACATGGTGACACACCAGTGGAAGGCTGATTTACCTGTCTGTAGCTGGTGTAAGAAAGGACTGTTCATAAAGGATTTAAATCCATCCTGTGGACCGTATTTGCCATCTGGATATAAAACCGTTAAAATAACTCAGACTCTGCACCACCCAAGCATTAAGATAATGTCCCTACTAAGCTTTTGCACGCAAAGCAAATATCTGTATTCACAGTGCCTCGCAGTACATTAATCCAATTACTATTTCTGAGGTGAGAAATTAAGCCATTTTAGTCATAATTTAGGGTTTAATTCAAATTGTAATAATGGTATTTTAAAAATAAACATCTTTAACTAAAACTTGTCTTTCCCACAGTTTATGATTATTTTTTTTTTTCTTTTTGTGTGTCAGATGACTGTAACAGTGTGAAACCAATAATTTAATGGCTCATCTAAATAGTAAGTGAAAATGTAAATATTCAGCGTGATGTGCAGGGAATTAGTAGTAGCATTAGCAGTAATGGGACTTGCATGGCTAATTCTCCACATAGCTAGCTGAACATGTCTCCCAAAGTACTCCTCAAGAAAATCAAACTTTCAATTACATTTTAAAGCCTTAAATATGCTTTGGAGGCTTTCTTTCTCTGAGACAAAACTAGATAGATCCGTCTCTCCAAGGCTGAACTTCAGGGCTTTACATTGTTACTGATAAAAGTAAATAGAGGAAGATTCAGATATTATTACAAACAAACTAACAAACATTATTACAAACAAACTAACAAACAAAAACAAACAGCCCTTACTGTGGAATTAATTCTCTTTGGATAGTGTATATTCGTTTACGGAGCTTCTTCACTCTGCTGTTGCAGTACTTGAGCACTACACGCTTTCAGTGTACACAAGACACTCCCTGTGAGGCAGTGAAAAGGCCTACCTAGCTTTGCAATGGAGCCGATGTCCAGCTTGGCACCTTTGATGCTAGACCATTCCTCTTTTCAAGAAGTGCTGATAAGCACCTCTGCAGCAGAACCACCTAACAAGGGAGAAAGAAACATGTTTGACATCTGAACTTCAGCCATTTATCTTATGCCAGTATTCCACCTCGTGGTTTGCTCCTACCAAGAAGCAAGAGACATTGAAGGAGTTAATTGTAAGTGACTACCATCTCGTTCTGCATCTTTCAGAGAAAAAGGTCTGACTTCTGCCAGAAACAACTTAAACTTTTCAAGATAACACCAGCAACCATCACTGTAAAGGCCCAGGTCATGAGCGGTTCCCTGGATAGAAAGAAAATGAGAGACAGTGGAAAACATGTAAGATAGAAATAAAGTGGTGCAAGACCAAAGAGGGTTCTGATTTGAAATATTTTATGGCTTATTAAGATAATGTTTCAGTTATTTTTAAAATTGTATACCACTTGCCACGTATTAGAAATGACAGGTACCTTCTACTAAGAGATGTTGAATTGCACCTTAGGCATCCCTTCTCTTCACTTCTGACTCACCCTGCCTCCTCCTAGCGAGAACTAGTTTTTTGTCAGTGAAAGCATTCCCTTGTAGAAGTTTATTATTTGTAATGTAGCTTTCAATCATTTTCAGTGCAACTGTGTGGCCAGTTCTTAAGCTAGGTAGGCAACCGTTGAGCTGGCCTTTACCACATGAAGCAAGACTTTGAGGTTACAGTGGAGACTTCCAGGAAAACTCAGATAATTAAGGGAAAAAAAAAAGAAAAGAAGAAAATAATAATAAAAAAAGGACATATTGAATGCTAGGATTTGTTAGCAAAGCAATAGACAACAATGCTGCCTGTAGCTGTCCACGAGGAGTGGTTGAGAAAGCTAGGACTTTTCAGCCCAACAAAAAGACACCTAAGAGCAAAAATGAGACCTACACAATAACAAGTAGCATCGGGAGGGTGGAAAGGAGTCAACTTTGCAAAAGAGCCAGGCTCTTTATTCAGAGGGCAGCAGGTCCATGAACGTCCTTGCCAAAGAGGTTTGTGGCTGAAAGAACCTTACACCCTTTGTAGGGGAGACTGGGTGACGATTTTAAAGAGAGATCCACTGGGGCTACTGAGAAAACAAACCACATCTGGTTCAGGAAACCACCAATGTAAAAATAAATAAATAATAATAATGCTGAAGTCTAGGAGAATGTTAAGGAGGAAAACCCACACATGCTTTCCCTAACTGTGCACTTGTGAACACTTGTGAAACTGTTGAATACACTACAAAGCTAGATGGCATGCAAGGCCTTTGCTGGAACCAGTACAGAGATTACTAGGTCATTATGCAGACAGGGAAATTCCTGATTAACTGGAGATACCCCTTGGAGGCTGGCATGGATTTTAAACCAGAAAGAGTCTGATAAACGTTGTATCTCCAGAAAAACAATTTATAATAAATATTCCATAATCATGCACCTCACCTCTGAGCACAAGCAACTTTTTTAGCAGAGCTGAACAATGTACTGTCCTTCTGATAATCCCACAAGAAGGAAGAAGGGGGGCAAAGGCAACTCCAGAAGTCTTAAAAGCAGTCATAACGTCGAGTCAGTGAAAAAGCATCCCAAATGAATGTGGATATTATAATTTTTAATTTATTCCTGAAATTCCCTGGAGTTTTTATTGAACAGACTGTTGCTCGTGACCTTCACGTGCTAGAAAATCAGCAGGATCAGAATTACTTCCCTAATTAAGCAAGAAAAATTAAAAATGCTTTAAAAAGCAGTTTAATCTGTTTATGAATGCAAGCCCACAACATTACACCTCTGGTTTGCAGATAAGAGACATTCTGAATCCCTCTTTCAAGGGTGAGTGGTTTTACAGAAGGAATGTTTACTAGTAAGTATGGTGGATGAAGTGTATAAATGAATGTTTGTTCAGTTGAGTCACCACTTTCTATTTTTTTTTTTTTCCCCCTGACTACAGTTTGTATTTTCTTGCGTCAGGAAATGTTGTAATCTTGACAAAGAATGAAATCCTCACCCTGCTAGATTTCATTCTGGAAATTTTACCGCTGACTTGAATGACATTAAGATTCGATACAGAATTTCTAAGGCCTTACCTAAAAACAAACTATGGGCGTTTACTCTGGTTGGTAAAAGTGCCTTGTAGAGAAGCTCCTTTTTAACTTAGGGGAACTTGCAGGGATTTGGCTCAAGCTGACACTGATGTAGGTTGGTCCTATAACAAGAGAAGAATGGGCCCAAAACACAGCCCTGCCGAAAACATTTTAACCAAATTATCTGAACCTTCTCCTGCAATACAGTAAAATTGCTAATGTGACCTTACAAATGAAACCGAGAATATCTGATGCACCACTGCCACTGCACATACTGAAAGCCTCTCACTAGTTTTGAGGGCGAGAATTCCCCTTCAGATCCAGTGGCAATGAAAAGATGTTGGGGAAAAAAAAAAAAAGGGGGGGGGGGGGGGGTGTCTTGATTACATTCCAGTCACGTGGAAGTTCCCAGCCACAACCCCAGCAATACTTGTTATAGTATTTTATCACTTTTGGTTATGCCAGTGGTGGACTGCTGGAAAGCACGACAGGAGCCCTGCCACTTAAGACTCCCCAGGCAAAGTGCTGCACTTGCATGTTCCCTGAGTGCACCAGGCATGAGCTCTCAGCAGCTGGAGATGCCTATTTTGGCTTACTTTTGTCAGCAGGGAAATTTTACTGCGGACCAGGTGTTGTAGGAGATAGTTTCTGTAGCTACCAACTTTCCTGCTCTGCTATCGCTGGGGTAGATCAACAGCAGCAGCTGTAAACCATTTGAGCATCGAGGTCACTGGGTGAGACCTGTGAATATGCTGGAAAAGACACAAATAACCAGCGCAACCAGTGAGGAAGTGTTTCTCTCAAAATAAAATCTGCTTTGTCCTAATAGATCTCCCTCCTACTTTTACACTCTATTCAGTGTAACTGCTCTGGTGAATAGGCTAACGTATAATAAACCTCTCCTGCTTCATTCCTACCTGGGAGACCTCCTTTCTGCAATACCATACAGGTGATCTTCAACCAAATGCGGGCTGTTTTTGCAGCAAATTAAATTAAAAGAGCATTGTATCAGAATTTCACCAATCCTAGAAACCTACAACACAGTTTTTGCCATTAGTAGGTAACAGTTTTCCCCAAAACTAACCTGCAGTATCTTTTTTTAGATCAGAAAGTTTCAGAAAATGCTGCCACGTATTCCTCAAAATGTCCCATCAAAACTCGCTGAAAGAGTTTCAGTTTTTCAGGGATGTGTTTTGGAAGGAGATCTCAATTTGAACCATGTCGCGCTCCTGGGAGACTGTGGGAGAGAGCAATGTTGGCTGTAACACAGTAAGGGCTGTTTTCCATGACACAATGGAAGCTTTATTACCAGTTCCTGCCAGCGCAAATCTTTTGATAGTGAAACCAGTGTATCTGTAATAATAATGTATTAAAAAGGCAACAGAATTTTGAAATGCTCTACTGGAAAAAGATCTATCTTTGGAAACATAATGTAAGTATCTGGGAAGTTCTGTGTTTATTGAGCAACTCTGACTGAAATACCATTCCTAGAACAAGTTATCTCAGAGATCACATATAAAGGAAAGATTGCAGAGAACAGAGCTGAGCGGTAAGATGAAGTGAAGGAGTCATGTTAAATGAATTGCACATCTGGATCCTGGTTCTGAATCCATATATTTGAGAACTAAGAATGAACTCAAGTGGAAAAAGAAAGTGCTGCAAAAGCTCTTCCTTAGCTGGATGTACAGCAGTTCTCCACCCTTTCAGAAGTCTTCATGGTCCGTATTTTTTATTGTTCTGTTATTAACAGAACAGTTTATCAGATAACAGTAGCCATCAGATCTGTAAGAGGCCCTTCAGAAATGATCATAGACGTGCAATACAAGTCTGAGTCTGTCTGTAATTCAGCAAGTCCAACTCCATCTGCACATTAACATTTTTTTCAGAGGTATCTTTTGCCATCAGAGGTAGTATTTTCCCAGACCTGAAGGTGGAACTCTTGTTCCTTTGATGATCTTTGTGAGTGCCACAGCATTTTGCGGTCTTTTTTTCTGCCTTGAAGAAATAAGGAATTCTCTGAAGTCACTGCTGGGTTGACTGGGAGATCATGTTAACAATGGTAGCAAAACTGGACAGTTGGGTAGGAATGCTGTGTGCACAATGAGATGTGCCAGAAGCTCTTCAGATATTGCCTGTTAGAAATCATACACACACAAAATCTTTCTTTTTGGAAACATCATTGGGATCCCATTCTTTTTTATTTAAAGATAGAAAAGACCAAGTGGTCATATCAGACTGCATAGAATCTCTAACTATATATTCTACAGCAAAAGTGCAGCTGTGTATGCTTAAGCTATAGTACATCTTTGGAAAAATTATCCATTTTTTTATTATCAATTTTGAATTGTTTCAAATTAGATTCACAGAAAGCCAACGCTGCTTCTACTCCTCACGCATCTCTAAGCCACACAAGTACAGCACACTTATGATAAAGGCACCTCTTCATCTGCATTGGATTGTGCTTTTAAAGTATCTAAAATTAATGTACATTTTCCACACCTTTCATAACTTTCTTCTGGACTCTTTCCAATACTTAGCATCCCTTTGAAGTGTAAATACCCAAACTGGATGCATTATTTCAGTAATGGTTTAATTAATGCTATAACAAGGACAATACATCCAATCCAGTTGTAAGTGATGTTCCTCTGGCTTTGCTTCAGAGTATGAGCAAAAGTTTTATTCCGGGAGCTCATGTTCAGCTGCTTACATACCGTAATGCCCAGGTCCTTTTCAGTGTTGTCTCATGGCAGTTACTCTCCCTCAGGTTTCAAGGGAGGCCCTGAGCCTTATCTTGAATGTCAACTTTCAATTTGCCTGTCTTCAGAAAACTATTATTATAAACGAGGTTATCTTGAAAAGTAAGATGTTGGAATTTATCTAAGTGACCTGCTGTTACTACTATGTACAACAGCATAGTAGTAATTTTGTATTTTTGTCTAAGTTACTCCTAATAGTACCAGGTCAAGAATAAGCCTCCTCAGAAGACATCTGTATGACAAATTTTTGCTTAAAATCATGTCTCTTGAGAATTCTCATTTGAACCAGTTTTGAATCCACTTACTATGAACTACATAGACTTTGCATTCCATGCTGTATTTGAGAATAGCATAGTGTTCTAACTTGGATGGAATCTATTAAATCAACATTATTACCTTTATGAACCAAACTTAAATTCAAGTATGTTTAATCAAATCTCTTTCATAGAAGTGTGTTCACTGGCATTTAATTATTGGCATTTAATGACTGTATCCCAGGTCAGAATTTCCATGTTTCTGCCCAACACCTGTGTCAAACTGGTTATGCTAGGTTAGCCTGGGTCATCGTTACCATTTTTTAAATATATGATCATTGTAAGCATTTTTTAAATACTCTGGCATTTATCCAGCTGTATTGTGAGCAACAGACTGTGGTTACTGTGGATTTGGATCCTTTAGCCCCTAAACAACTTTAATTGCAGTAACTACAATTTCCTCCCCACGTGCCCTATGAAAAAAAATCTAGCAGTCTGGAATGATGTGTATGCAAAGTGGATGGCTAATATATACATACGGATTCTCTGGCTGATTGCTGCTAAGAAGAATGTGTAGGAGCTGAGGATTTTGCCTGCTTTTCCCTGGCTGAGGAATCAAATTTATGGCTTGAAATACCCATTTTCACAAAACTTACAAAAGTGTTCTCTGAACTAGATCAGAACTGGCCCAAAGGGTATGGAATGACAGACAGATGCACAGATAACATAAATATTGTTCATAACATCAAAATTATCTTTGATTGGAGATCTTAAGCCAGTTTTCTTAATACTACTGAGTACAGTTTTTTTTTTTTTAAAAAAAAATCTATTTCAATAGTGGCACAGCATCCTCATTAATTGTTGCTATAGAGATATTGCCGGGTAGCCAGATAGTTTTCTATCTCTATTCAGAGGCGGCAAAATGACCAGAAGTGGCAGCAAGCTGCCCTTGGATGTTTTACTCTGTGTAGATGAAAATTTATCTTATAGCTGCCAGTATGCCTACCTGGAGCAGCAGCTCTGGTAGCCAGAGGTTGAAATACTGGGATAGGATCTAATTATCAGTGTAAGATACAAACAGAATTCACTTATTTTCAAATTGGAATATTCATTAAATACTTACTTTCTGAATGATGTTGTAAATGGGAAAGGGCACAGTGAGAGGAGAACGGAACCTCACTGGCACAGCCTGGACTGCATTTGTCCCTGTTGCTTTATATCTCCTAAGGATATAAAACTATCAGAGTGCCCAAAGGAGGGCTATGAAGATGGTGAAGGGCCTAGAGGGCAAGACACATGAGGAGCAGCTGAGGCCCCTTGGTTTGCTCAGCCCAGAGCAGAGCAGGCCGAGGGGAGGCCTCATGGCGGCCTGCAGCTCCCTCACAGGGGAGCGGAGGGGCAGGCGCTGAGCTCTGCTCTCTGGGGACAGCGACAGGACCCGAGGGAACGGCATGGGGCTGGGACAGGGGAGGGTCAGGCTCTGGGTTAGGGAAAGGCTTTGCACCCAGAGGGAGGTCGGGCACTGGGACAGGCTCCTCAGGGACGTGGTCATGGCACTGAGCCTGACAGAGTTCAAGAAGCATTTGGACAACGCTCTCAGATACAGGTTTTTTTTGGGGGTGGCCCTGTGTGAAGCCAGGAGTTGGACTCAGTTGGACTCGTTGTGTGTCCTTTCCCACTCTGGATGTTCTGTGACTCTGTGATCCCTAGCACCTCACTGGGCAATGTGCCGGGCTTTACCTAGGTTACGTGTTATGAGTTACCAACAGGATTTAAGAAAAGCTCTTAAAATATTTGGGGGGCACCAGGCAACCCGTGGCCGCCTTCCAGAAGCAACCATTTAACCTTCCTCCCGCAGCGAGCTCCTGCCCCGGACCCCCCTGCTGCTCGCGGGGCTGACGCCGGGGCGAGCCATTGCCCCTGCCCTGCTTGGCTACGGCTCCCTCGCCCACCTCGGGGGCAAACCGGAGGCGAAAGGGCGTGCGGGCGTGTGTGGTGTGTGTTTGTGAGTGGTGTGTGTGTGAGTGGTGTGTGTGTGTTTGTGCCTCGTGTGCGTGGCGGGCGGGGCAGAGCCGCTTCCCCGCCGCGGGTGGCGGGGGGGGGGGGGAGGAAGCCCAGCCAGCTCCGTGCCAGCGCCCCGGGCCCGGCCGCTGCATGGTGAGGGGCTGCGGCGGGGGATCCGGGAGGGGGCCGGGAGGGAGAGAGGGAAGGCAGGGACGGAGGGAAGGAGGAAGGAAGGAAGGAAAGGAGGAGGCCGGGGCGGACGCGGGGTTCCGGCGATGGCGGCCCGGCCGCTTTCGCTTTCGCTTCCCAGCCGGGGGAGGCCGGGGCTCGGTGCCTGCGTCCGTGCCCTGCCGGTAGGAGCCGGCGGCGGGGGGTGGGAGGCTGCGGGGCGGCCCCGGGACCCCCTCCGAGCCCCAGCCCCGAGCCCTGGCCCTGCCGCGGCCCCGGGGCCCGTCCCGCTGGGGCCGCTCCCCCCGCGGCCGCTGCCCGCAGCCCGGGTGTTCCGGGTGTCCCGGGCGGGGGGCGCAGGGAGGCGGCCGGTTTGGGGTGGGGGTTTGGGGATTTTGGGGGTTTGGTTTTGGTGAAGGTGGCCACAAGTCGCTGGGCCAGCCCGGGGTTGGAAGAAGGTACAGCGCAGGGTGACGAGTGGCTTTGCGCTGTGTTTCCCAAGGTTTTCTGCTCCCTTCAGGAGAAATGAGCTGGTGTAGTCCACTCGGTGTAGGACACGTAGGACATAAACCTTTCCTTACGTCCCTCATCGCTCGCTGCTTGTGTCCCTGGCCTGTGCTGGCAGGGTGGGGGAAGCTCAGGCCTCGGCCACCTGTTGCAGCCATGGTCCAGGAAAACAAAAATCGGTGCGAGGGCTCTAATTGCAGGTTGCAGGGCGTTGTGGCCAGGTACTGCGGCTGCTGATCCGCTGTGAGCTCACTCTGCCGGTTCAGCAGTGCTCAGGAAATGTTGACGTTAGTCCCGTGATGTCCGGCCTTCCGTAGCTGGCTTAACAGTGTGAACCAGACAACGCAACAGGCCCATCGTGTTTGCTCCGGCCCTCTCAAAATGCAGTCGTGTGCCCTTCCCATATCAGGTTTGACTTGCTGGGTGATCCGCAAGGGCACAGGTCCACTGGGAGCCACAATCCCAGGTTTCAGCTTGCCACGTACAGCCGCTAATTCTGGTGGTTCTGCAGGAGATCCCACGTGGACAGCTCTTCACCCCACTAAGTGGGTGTTCGTGTCACTTCGTGAACACTCCAGGGCTAGTCACCGTGTATTTCAGCCTAACAAAGCTGCTTTTCTCTGGTTCCTTTCATAGCCAGTGCAGAAAGGTGTAGTCCAGAACCAAAGTGCCCCCTGGCCGTATCCCACACGTTCCTCACTCACTACAGGCCTAAGCCAAGTGAGCAGCAGTGAGTACTCTTTGGCACTCAATTTTGAGGCCAGTACTACTCTGAGAAGTGTTTCAGGTCGTTGTATCTCTCTGTATTTCAGCATCCCTGTTCTAATTCTTTGATTATTAAACTCTAAACTGTTATTTGCAATGAGAGAAGGAAAAGGTTTTTTTGGCCTTATGAGCCTTAAAAACAAGGCATCTATGCTGGAGGTACTTCTAGGAGCAGCGATTGTTTAAAGTGTCATAAGTGAGTCAACATCAAATGGATGTGTTACATTGCATTTCTCTGGGTGAGCGGAACTCTTCAGATTTATTCCTCTTTTTCCTACCGTATTTAAATAGAGAACACTGTGCAGTTTACCAGAAGTTCATGAGCATTACGTTTGATTCATATAACAGCACTTACTGAAGTTTTTGGTACAAGTATATTACCGTCATAGCAAGACTTTTCTGATTGACTACAACTATGTGACTGTGATTTCTATGCGCTGCCACAAAGTAAGCGGAGATTTCGGGTTACTGTCAGAATTAAATTCACACTTTCACAGTTTGGAATTTTATGTCTGAAAATCCTTTCACCCTTTACACCTATCTGACTTAAAAGAGTGAAATGTGACAGCATATGCTGCTTGGACCTTCACTATCTGTAAGAGGGAGTGATTTATTACTTAAAGATTTTGTATGCTTCATATAGCCATTTATTTAGTAAAATAAAGATCAAGCCACCGAAACACTTCAGTTTCTGTTGCATTGTGAAAGCTGCGTTCAAACGATAGCATGTAGACTAATCTTTTTATGAAAGATACACTTAAATAATTTTAAGTGTACGGGGTGAAGAAACTGGAGTTTCTTGAGTGGTAAGAATCATAGGTGATTTTCAGAAGTGCAGACACCAAGTTAATGGTATTCTTTAACGCTAAGTTTACTGCATAATCATAGTTCCAGTCTGGGGCCATCTCCAGAAAATGTAAATATTAGAAAGAGAGGTATATATAATTTTTGCCACCACCTAATACTTTGATAATGCTGCCGCATTATGCTTTGGATGTATCTTTTTATTATTTATTAACACAACTGAAAATTATGCTGCATCTGGGTCTCGATCACTTTGTTACTTTTGTCACTGAAATATAATTGCATTTTGGTACATGAATTTTGGATGAGATAATCTCTAACAGGCCTATAGCATCAGTGTTTGAAATGACATGATTTTGTAATTTCTTTGTTTATCGAATTATCTTGCACAGTGAATATAATGAAGAATGGTTAATTACGTATGGTTTTATCTAACTTTTTAATTACTGATTTAGTGATATGGTACTCTCTCTGGCTCTTTTGCTCAAACTTAGATGTATTTTATAGAATCATATCAGTGTATTCGAGGCTCACAGAAGTCTAGATTTGGTTGGGCTTGGAGCTTGGTAAGTACCCGTAGAGAGGAATGTCCCTGAGGGACAGAGGGTCAAGGGATTGACTCTTCCCCTCTGTTTGGCACTTGTGAAACCAGCAAGGTGGTTAGGGGGAGCACATGATAAACTGGGAGAAACTGGGTGGTGTGAGTGTGGTCAGCCTTAAGAAGAGAAGGTAGAGGAAGGGGAGATCTTAATGCAGTGTGTGGGAAGGTGCTGAGTAGGCTCCTTGTGGAGACACATGGCAGTAATAGAGAGTCAACGAACACAAGCTGGATTAGATACAGGGAAGGGCTGTTTTTTTTTTGGTTTCACTGGTTTCTTTTTCACCTGAAGAACTGTCAGACACTGGAGCAGTGGTCTGGTAAGGCCATCCAACTGGACAAGGGCCTGTGCAACCAGATCTAGCTTGTGCTAGGTGGCTTCTGAAAATCCCTTCCAACCTAAGCTGTCCTGTTTTTTGTGATTACTCAAGAAACAGCTGTTGTAGCTTTGGAAATTTAATTATTAAAGTTATCCTTAGGAAAACACAGACACAATGAAGTATGCAAGAAAGCTTAGATTTCCTTGACATTGCATCTGGAACTGACATACTGTTAACACAGAACCATCTAAAGATAACTTTATTTAGTATATTACATTAACTTAAAAAAAAAAAAAGGTAAATCTTTCTTGCATTTTTTCTTTTCGATAATTTATAGCGTAGAATTTTTATTATGAAAGCTGCCATATTTTTTGAGGAAACATCAAACAGAAGAGAATGTAAGGACTTTTTACGTTTCTCCCTAAATTTCTTGCTCTTAGTTTGTGGTGAATGGTAGGCATCAGTGCCTTAAAAAGGCTCTTAGACACTGTTACGTTAGTGAATTTGCAGTCTGGGCATTTGGATGGTGGAGAAGATGACTGTCCAGGGCCCTGCATACAGCTAAATACTTGAATTTTAAACCATGGCTGTATTCAGATTACCTGCCCAAGATGTACGGCTGCATTAACTCTCCTTCCACGGTGGAACAATTTGAAAACCAACAGGTTAGGTGACTTACATTCTTATCAATCTCTAGATACCGGTAAAGGTTAGGTACCAAATGAGGGTGAATTTAGCCCGCTCTCAGCTGTATTTGTTCTACTGCAGAATGGGCTGTGGTTTTCCATTTGTGTGAGAAGTCCGAAGAAATTGTGTCATCTCTTCTTCTACACAATTCGGTGTTAAAGAAAAGCACGATTTGGAGACTAAATTTCTTTGAGGAACCAATTTTTAATTAATTCTAGCTCATAAACTCGTGGATTAGTTTATAAGCTGTCAGGAAATTAAATGTGTGTTCAAAGAGAGGAAGTATTACAGTTTGGCGTAGGATGCTTTTTATCTTTTGTTCACGGTAGAAAAAAGTCTGGTCTAAGCTCAAAATGGAGTTCAACTGGGAGATACGAGTGGCTCTTTCAAAGGTTTTAGGGACCATGGTGACCAAGGTATAGTAAAAGAACAGGTGTATGTTTTATCACCTTGCATTTAGGTATAGTGTTTTTAGGTGGAAAGAGTAAAGCAGCACAAAAGGATATAAGTTCTTCTTACCTGAAAAATGCGAAGCTGCCCACTGCATCTATATTTGAAAATTTGGACAAAGAACTATTAATATTAAATGCATTGGGTAAGGTAGGGATTTTTAAGGCTCCTTGGTAAGAATGAAGGTCTCTCTGCTGACAGGAACCACAGAGCTCACAAAAACCTAAACGCTCCCCCTCCACACTGGCACACTGTAGTTAGAAATGAGAAAAATGATGTGTGATTTTAACATTAATAATACACTTGGCTGAGTGAAAAATAGATTTATTATTTTTTTTACCTGTTACGTCCTGCTGGGCCTGATCTGTAGCAGGAGGATTACGCTAGTTTAATTACTTTAAATTAGTTTGCTTACTGGAAGTGTAACCTGATGTGGTTGCTGTCGTAGTACAAGTAATTTAAGATAACTAATTCAGCATGTGTCTTTTTACTCACGTAGTTGTACAAAACTTTCTCATACACGTCTGCCCTTAATTCAACTTAGACTTCCTGTTTTTATTAAAAAAATATATATATATACAGAAAGTAAATCTCGTTTAAATAACCTCTGCTTATGCAGTACTAAAACTACAACGTTATCTCACAATAATTTTTTTTATCCCTTGTGTGCATTCAGCATAATGGAATTCCTTTATATTAGTCACGTGCTTCGTATATAGATGCTATTATATGCAGCTGTATACATGTTGTTATATACATATTTATTTTAGAGAAGGGAAACTTTGAAATTATATTTTATGCATTTACAAATAACAGAATTCAGGAGGCTTATGTACTGGTTCTGCAAATATTTCAGTAACCTGTTTAAACCCTTTGTGGGATGATGCCTTAGTCACCAGCAGAGGACAAAGGCAGCTTGGAGTGGAAATCTTCAGTCAGATGCTCTTGATCTCTAGAAAGTGAAATTCCGGATCTAATTTTATTGTGGAGTCTTTTCAGGATATGTTTTGCAATTTTTCAGATAATTCAGAATGTTAATTGGTAAGACTTGAACTCTGACCAACCAAAGCATCTAATCGCAAGCTTGATTGAACCAAAGGCATCTACCTGTCCTTATGCTGCAACACACATTTGCATTTGCCTTATTTATCTAGTTACTTTTTTTGTTAGCGTTAAATTTTATCTATGAAAAATGATCTCCAAGTCCTGCAAAGTTATGGGAATAATACACTTAAATGCAAATAAAAATGCTAATAAGGTAGGCATTTTTAAGTAGTCGATGCTGCTCAAATGTGGTTTTGGAATAGATGTGGACATTATTGGAAAGGTGGAATTACCTTATTTTGCTTTCTTTTAAAAAGTGATTCTAAATTATTACATTTTTGTAAGCCTGTAATTTTCTTTGTGTTTATTGTTTTCTTTTCTTTTAGGGTTTTTTTACCTGGTAAAGGTATATTGTGCAAATATTAGCTTGAAAGGGGCCTTTTAGGATGTCTGAAGATGATGAAAAAATTAAGCTTCGTCGAATTGAACCCGCCATTCAGAAGTTCATTAAAGTGGCAATTCCGACAGATTTGGAGAGATTAAGAAAACACCAAATAAATATTGAGAAGGTTAGTGTTCACTTTTTACTAATATGGCTCTTTTTACACTATAGAAGCCGTCATCTTGAAAGATTATACACAGATTTTGATGAAAAAATGATTATTAAATGTTTTAGTTCAAATCTGGCTGAAAATGAAACTTCTGTATCATTGTCTGGTCACTCGGTATGTACAAAGGCCTCTACATTTGTGGGAACCAGTCAGTTTACAGAGTGAGAACCAATGATGTTTTGTGTTAAAAAGCTGTGGTAAGGAAAGCATGCTAATATTCTTACTTGATTTTTAATTCAGAGTTGTTTGCTGCCAACTATTCTGAATAATTTACTGTTTGTGCTTATCTTTTTCTATATAGGTTTTTAAACTGAGCTAAAGAAATAGATTAAATTCATAAACTGAATAGGAAAATAATAGTACCACATTCTAGCATGTATATATGCTTCTTGTTGATATTAGCTCACTTTTGATAGTGAAACTGATTACGTTTCCAAGAAAAAAAGTGTCGAGTTAAATTCTCGTGTATGCTATAGCCATGCATATACTGCTAAAATAAACACCCCCAACACAATTGTCTGGCACGAAATGGCCTATATCCATATTATTAAACCCTCATATTCTGCAAAAACGGGATGGCTACATCCACACTGCTGTGTCAACCCCTTAACTGCAGAAATTCTTTAAATAAGAGAGCCATTTGACCCGGACAAAACCATGCCAGGGACAGTTGTAAGAGTTTAGCAGTACTGGCGATCTGATTTTAGACTCAAAACATTACCTCTGTTGATTAGAATAAATATGTAGCCCATTAGCCCATGGAAACTGAGACATTGGTTCATCAAGGAAGGTGGTAAGAGATTTACTAGAACATGTGACACCAATAAAAAAAGAAGAGAGTGAGTGACTCAGTAGATGACCGTATAGTCATAATACCAACGCTGCAATGGAAATTTTGAAACTGCTAATAAAATACGTATTTGTTTAGAAAAGACCATGCTTACCACCACAGAAAAATGAGTGACAGGTAGTGTCCGGAGTTCTGCAAAATTCTGTACGCGTTGGTGGAAAATCATACATCTTATTAATTTCACTGGGCTTATTCACAGTATCTAAGTAAATGTGTATATGTAAATGTGTGCAGGACAGCCATCTACATTTTTTTAACACATGGGGAACAAATGAAGAAGTTGGAAGAAAACATAATTTGTGAACATGAGTTTGATTTCCTGAAAGGTGTAGTGTGAAAGGTGTGTGTAATGTTACTGTTGAAACTTTTATATTTTTCTGCTGTCAGTTGTTCACAACTTTACCTTAACTTTACTGTAACTTTACCAAGTGTGCAACCTTTTGGATGACATATTCCGTGCCTTGAGTAGTTTGGGGATGGGGAGGAGGGAAAATAAACCCTTGTATTATTTCTGAGAACGTAGTCAGAAAATAATGTGTTGTTTAAGTACTAGTCATTTCTTTTTATAAGAAATGGTTAGCTTAAGGGATAGCAAGTGTTGGTAGCTTACAGATAGTAATTTCTAAAGCAGTGACATGGTTGGAACAGTAACTTAAGATCTGTTTGTGGAGTGGTCTTTGTTAAAAATATTTTGCTGTGCCTGTAAAAGTCTGCTGTATTTTGACCAGGAGGTACGACTCTGAAAAAGAAAAATGGTTTGCAAGTACTCAGTAGACACTGGTTAAACTCCAACAGCTGGAGATTTCTGAAGAGTTTACCCAATGCTGAGCATGCACTTGTGAATGAAAACGGGGAGTTTATTTTCCTATTTTCTTTCCCACAATTGTGTGCAAGAGGAATCTCTTCCTGGATTGTCTGAATAGAGGATAAAGAGTTGGATGGGGAGCTTGTGAAGAAGTACCTCAAGATGGAAAGTGAAAATGCAGAAGTGGTGGTTGACGATGGAAAGAGGGAAAAACTGGGACAGAGGAAGACCTGGGACTGCTGGGACTCACGATGGCTGATAATAGTTGGACTCCTTTCCTTAAGGGTGTAATAAGGATGCAATAAGGATATGAACTGCAATATTCACAAATTGAAAAGTGTAGTAGTACAATATTTGCCTGAAGCAATAGCTTCTTAATGAGATGAGCTATTTTTTCAGTCAAGGCATATTGTTTACTCTCTGTTATTCTATATTTGTCTAATTCATCACATTACCTAGATGCCAGTGGATTCAGCATTTTCTTGCCTTGAAACCAGCCACTTTGCTGCGGCCCTGTTCTGTTCTAGAGGCCAGGAGCTGTTTCTGTTCTCCTTCTCCACAGAAAACAGTTAATTGAGGGACTTTGTGTTGTAGCCGGACTACAGAGTGGTAGAGGATCAGTGTGTATGGTTTGGTGTGCATGGCCAGTACCTAGCAGTGGCTGCAGAACTAGCTAATGGCAGCTAGCAAAGAATAATGTGAAATAGGGTGGGATTCAGGGCGCTTAGAAGAGAGCTTTGTAATGTCTTTGCCACGCAGGCAGTTTTATTCAAATAGAGATGGTCTTGGTAGCTAAGTTGTTCCAGTAAACAGAGGATGGCATAAAAGCTGTGCCCTTGCCTGAGAGGAGCAAATGGGTGGTCATGGAAAAAAAGTAGAGCGTTGATGGGAGGGGAGGCTGACCTGTCGGTACGGAATGGGAAATGGTTAACAAGGCACATTAGCAGGGCACAAATGGTTTTCTTGCACTTTGAAAGTTGATGGTGTAATTAAGGAGGGACAGTGGAGGGGATGAGCAGAGCTGTTATGCTGCTTGAATATGTTTGGAAGAGTATCACTTTGTACGGCTAAATAGTATCTTTGCTATGTATTGTTCATTTATGGAAAAATACCCCAAACACACTTACTTAGCGTCCACAAACATCCTAACAAGAAGCTTCAAATGGCATTGGGTGCTATAACGGGGGTTGATTTCAGGAACTTCTACATTTGCTCCATGTATCTGGCCAGTGAGAAGGGGTAGCCAGCTACTGGTTGATCCCGCTGAAAATCTCTTACGTATTTAAACAAAGAATAATTACGCCGTATCTACCCAGATAGTGTCACCATGGAAAGGGATAATACACATTTCCACTTAGTTCAGCCGTGTGTCGCTAAACTGAAGTCTTTGTTGACCAAGCAGCTCAAATGAGTTAAGCATTCTTGTTTTGCAGACAAAAGGGAGAGTCTTTGTAAGGATGATATTCTGTGTCTAGAAGAAAATGCAGAAATTTTACATTTTTAATGTAAAAATCTGAGGCAATCTGAAAGTATTTAGGGCGTTCCTTTAGTTTTTTCGGTTGTTGATGATGTCGGTGTGAATGATCTGTTCAGTCAACATAATAAATTTGCATATCAGAAAAACCCTTAAATAATTGTAAACACAGATCTTAAAATTAAGGCGTTAAGTGCATTTCCTCTAGAACATCTCTGTTATGAAAGCTAGAAGTGGCAGTAAAGATTTAGTACAGATTTGTCCTTCTGATTTAGGATACCTATTAATAGAAAATATCTGCATCCCTAGACAGCGTCAATCTTGACAAATTTGATATTGGAATTAGTAATTAGTGGAATTATTAGAACCAAGTAACTATTCCTAAAACTTTTAAGTAAACACTTGGTAACTATACCAGGAGGTATTCAGCCGTACTGAAGACTTTGGAACTTCTTTGTAGTGATTAAAAAAATGTAACATGAACATTTATGAGAAGTAATACATGAGTATAAAATTAATCCCTAAATGTCTGATTCTTTAAAAAGTCCACACTTCGCGTAACATTCTAAAAATGTGTTTCTTTATTTTTAAAATACTTTTAGAGCTGTAAGAACTATGGATATTTCAAAGTCTCTATTATTGATAGCTTTATGAGAACGTGATAACAAAAATAGAGCAAACCTCAATTTGAAATCTATCCCTCTAGATATTTGTAAATGATCAGAACGTTGGCAATAGCGTGGTTGAAGTACTTTCATAATCGTTTACATTTGTATATCTTATATACAATTGTGGCATTTTAACCATAATGGATGTGTTACAGTGCTTCTGTGAGCTGTCAGCATCAGCAGCTTAAATGGTTTTCTCAAAAATATTTTTTGTAAAATTAACTTTCAGCCATGCAAACCAAATATCCCTGGGGTGAGAGGATAATTCTGTAGAATCTAGTCTTGTTTATTTTACAGGCTACTTTTAAGCAAAAATCACTAATTATGTCAAATTGCTTAGAGCAGCAACATTATTTACTTATGATGAAGCCAATATCTCTAACCTCATTTCATGAATATTGATTTAAACCCGAGGTTCCAGAGATAGTCCAAACAATTAATCTACTAAATCACTGTTTGAAGAAACTATAAAATCAATATATAATGAAATTTGACCTTGAGTATACCTTTCCAGAGGAAGTGTCTACCATATATCCATCATCATAGCATTGCTTCTCAGAGGTGACAATGAAACACTCTTTTGAGTTCAACTTTACATGTGAGCGTTTCCAAAGATTTAAACATTAAGAAATCAGTAATCTATGCTTGTTTTTATTTTTCATTTCATTTTTTTTTACCCAAAGTTTTCTGTTTTTTTAAAGGATGTTATCTGGATTAGAAGGCCTTTCACTCCAAAGCTGGGGATAAAATGTGTGCCTATCAAAAGGAATTTCAACTTTCTGTTAGCTTCTGTTAGAAGAAAGCAAGGTGGAGAGGTGGAGATACTGCACGCTGCCCTGAACTTTGTTGGCGATAGGTGACTGTCCTTAAAAAAAGCATTTTAGCATTGGCTTTAATGCTTAAAAAAAAAAAAAAGTGTTGAAAGGCACAGCATTCTTTTCTCTGTTGCTCTCAGTTTTAATTTCATTTCCTGTGACTGCCAAAGTTAAAGCATTTTGTGAAACACTTTGGCTAGGGACCACTGATGTGGTGAGAAGATACCTAAAGGAGAGGTGACACAACATGAGAAAATCTGAATTCTGCAGTCTTCATCACAGTGTATACATTTGCCTAAGACGTTTATTGTCTAAACTGACATTTATTAAGATTTTAGAAACATTAGTGGGCATTGCCTGCTACAAAAATGAATGCAGGGGGTGTTTTGAAAAGTTCTGAGTTGTCTCCATGTTTACTGAATACTTTCAAAGACAAATGGAAGGGATCCAAAGCATAAGCACAAAGGTCTTCTTCTAAAAAATAGTTTTTAAAAGAGAGTATGACAAACAGGAAAAGAGATTGAGTGTCTAAGAGCAACCTTATGTTTTGTGTTTCTGATGTGGACTGTGAACTATTTGGCTATAGCATAGTTAAATATGTGAACAGTCCATCAGTATTTTAACTTCATGGACCTCACTTAGTTTTTTTTTACGTGTAATTCTTAATGTTATAGAATGGCAATGTCTGTCCTCAAAGTTTGCTGTCCAGTTTGTCCCAGGCCCGACAAAGTGAACACTGCGCAGGAGTATCGCCTGCTTTCTGGTGGGTGACAAAGAGAGGTTAACAAGGAAGAATTCTCTGACCACATGAATGCCATTGCCCCAGGTGCCTTAAGTCATTGAGTTGTTTGACGTCATCACTTGCATACTATGAATTTCAAAGCAGTGCATTAAATAAATGTGCTGAGCATTTCTGCTAGAAATGATGAAGAGCAATAAAGGTTTCCTAAGGAATTCTTGTTCTTCTTATTTGGATTTATTATTATTATTATTATTGAGAATGTGGACAGTACATTGCAGTCAGTTGAAATTGAGAAGATATTTTTTCCTCAAACCTTTCCTGTTCCCTCCTCAGAAATTGTTTCAGTACTTTCTGACCAGTAACTGCTTATCCCTCATCCCCATTCCTGTTTCCTTGTTCTTCTCTTCCTTTTACTGACCACCTTGTAACTTATCCCACAGCAGTATCAGGATGATGCAATATCTCTTCGCTGTTAAAAACTGATGTCAAAACCCTGATTATCTGCAATTCAGTGAAAATATGTTTTGCAAAATTATTGACGAAATACATTGCCATTTCCTTCTCTAATTTTGCAGCAGAAATGCCTATGACTCAGCTATTTTACCATCAGTTTGGGAAAATTTAAAGTGATTATTGAAGTTTCCTTTTTCTGCTTAGCGATTACATGAAGTATTTTTCCTTTGTTTTAGTATCAAAGATGCAGACTCTGGGATAGATTGCACGATGAGCACATTAACGCAGGACGAACAGTTCAGGTAAGGATACTAAAATCACTGTGACATTAATGGAATCAAATTCCATATAATACTGGCTGCTTCAGAGACAGATCTTGACAGAGAAGTGTGTTTGACAGATGGATTTGACAGGTATGTGGTATTGCTTTACTTTGTTTAAAAGGTTAGGGATTTCCTAATTGTGTCTTACGAGGCAAATACAGTCAGAAAGGTTTTGAAACGTATAACAACAATGGGTCATCACTGGGAATTTTCAGAATTCTTGAACAACACTTCTTAGTCACCTTTTCAAGTAAAGCTGTCTTATAATAAATTCAGTTGTGTAAACTTACGGTGGTGAGTTTTTAGATACTGAGTATCATTCCAAATACACAAGTAACTGCTGGTATCCAAATCAGTATTTGTAGATAGCTTTAAGTGAAACAAAGTTTGGAGACTTTGGTCTTTAGTAAGCTATCCTATTGCATTACTAAATTAGATGAAGTTAATAGCAATAATAAGATAATATTAGTCCTAAAGCATGGTTTCGGACCAAACACAGAACATCTGGACTACTACTTTGGTGTGCAAATCTATTATTAGATGCATCATATCATCAAAGGATGAAATACCAGACCCGTTTGTCTGCATGGCATCATCTCGGTGACTTCATGCATAGTCAACCATAACTCAGCAGACAGGGAATCTCACATCTGTTTTTTAAAAAAATGCATGTCTTGATGAAAATGGTGCCAAAGCTAATGCCAAACATCAGTCTTCATGCTGCTAAATAATATGCAGCCAAAGAAGATTATCAGGGACCAGATCTGCATTACAACATTCTGCTGACGCAGATATAACAGCTAGTGGTTGTAACACTGCTGTACTGGCAAAACTCTGGGAACAGATGTATTTTAGCCAGCAGGAGAGGCATCTTGTGTTGGTTTCACGTGGTTTTCAGAGCAGGGGTAAGATTTTGTTGCTAGAACAAACCATTTGTGACCCGTACTGCCTCAAGACAAGCAGGCTTTGCCAGTAGGGGTAGCACAGTTTTAAAACATTGCATTTTATAATTATGATACTGTGAGTTCCCATGTTTCTTGCAATACCTTCCTGACTCCTATGGGAAACCAGGCCAGAAAAGAACATGAAAACAATCAGAAAGAACTTAATCCTAATTGAACAACAGTATGAGACAGAAGTCAGAGCTAGAGTTACATGTCCTTTTTGAGGACTGGAAGGTATTAATGGGGTTTTATAGTGTAGATGTTAAGAAGTTATACATGAAATCCACTTGATTTTTCTGTTATTTGGAGGTTTGCGTGTTTATTATGTTTTTCACCAAACATTTTTGAAATTTGAATATAAGTTTATTGTTAGTGTTGGCAAAAGAGTCTGCCAAAGGTGTTTGCAAAATCAGTCTTATTAAAACAATGTCAGTCTAACAGATGTGTAGAAAGCAGGTGTTTGCCTATGTCTGTGCTCAAATCTATTTTCACGTATAAAGGGTAGGAAAGGCTACTCTTGGAACTCCTTATCATGGGTAGCATTTGTCTACCAAGACAAACTTTTATCAAGAGTTAGAGAAATAGTCATGTTGAGGATGTTGTTTTTAAATACAATAAGTGCTCTAGTAATAAAAACTCTTACTTGTCTCTGGAAAGATTTATGTTTGTCTTGAGCCTAAAGCCTGCCATTTTCACTTTCCGTCAAAACAAATTTTCTTATTTTTTATATAACGCTTTTTGCTTTTAGATCTGGATGCAGGTTACACATTAACACACGTTCGGGTACCCACAGAGCAGAATAAGTATCTGGGTCCATGCAAGAAGTGTGGCGTAGCTCTTTCGTTTTAATTAAATAGTTAGTAGTCTGGAGTACTTGATAATAAATTATACGACATGTAGAATGTGTTTGCTGTAAGCTGTTTAAATGTTTACCAATGGACTTGTGATCTGTTTGTTTGTGAAGAAATCAGATTAATTATTGGGATACCAAATGTTCTCTGCAGCACACACTTTGCTCTCAAAATTAGATGTTGTAAAAATACATTAGGAATCCCTAAGTCAATATTGACCCAAGGCATCCGCCACAGGTTTTAGACAAATATATGCACAGCCACTCTACATTTAATCCATGTGCACATAATTAGCCATTTTTCTGAATTTTCAGTTTACCCAGAATAATTACTTCTGTTGTACGTTTGATGGTCAAAATTATAATAGAAGGATAACATAAGTGTATTACACCTCTTCTTTCTGTTGACTGGGTGCCACATTAAAAACTTCTAAAAAGGAAAGTGAAGAAAGAGGGAAAATCTTTGTATGAGACGTGATGTGAAATACTTTTAGAAATACTAAGAAAATAGCTTTTGTATACAATACTGTTTATGGTATCAGTGAAGGGTCATGTAAAATCAGTTCACTACTGCAGCCTGTTGACATCTGTAGGGTAAATATAGCCATAATTCAGATTTTCTTTGACCAAGAAATTTTTATGATATATCCTTTATAACATTACTTTGAACAAAGTACAGAGAAGGTGACTGGAGACAAGATTACATTTGCGCAGCTAAGCTACTGCCCATCACTAGTAGAGGAGACCAGTGAGAAACTAAAAGCAAACTACAAACACCTTCCTCCCATCCACCCTCTTCTTCCTCCTCCCCCCAGAGTGGCACAGGGGAACAGTGAATGGGGGCTGTAGTCAGTCCCTAACACTGGGTCTCTCCTTCACAATCACTCTCTTTCCCTGGCCTACCATTGGGTCCCTCCCACGGGATGCCATCCTTCCTGAACTGAGCCTGCGGGGGCTGCCCACAGGCAGCAGCTCTTCCAGAACTGCTCCCACACGGCTCCGTACCACGGGGTCCATCCATCCCCCAGGAGCAAACTGCTCCAGCACAGGTCCCCCACGGGCAGCAGCTCCCCCCCAGACCCCCTGCTCCCCCTAGACCCCCTGCTCCCCTCTCCACGGGCTGCAGCTCCGGCCTGGGGCCTGCTCCTGTGGGGGCTTTCCATGGGCTGCCATGGTAATGGGTAATGTTAGGAGCCGTGTAGGCTAGTGGGGATAGAGTGAGTGAAGTGCTGGAGTTTGAGTGCTCTGGGGACTTCAGTATTGCCAAGGACGTGTCTGAAGCAGATACTTGTCTGGGGAATTTTTAGGTAGCTGTTGTTGGGAGCCTTAGATAGAACTTCATTTTTTTTCCCCATAACTGGTGGAGATACCACACATTGCATGGAAAAGACCGAAGTCGTAAGTATAAAATGACCCTTTAACTCAAATACCCTCTGTCTTTTCAAGGGTTTTTGGCCTCATCTCAGCCCGTTGACATTTGTGTAAGGTGAGGCCATGCAGGTGCAGTGTTTATCCTTGTGTCCAGGGCCTCATGTTGGGTCAACACTGAAGCACTGCATTGTACTTAATGCTCTGTTACTACCCCTTTCCATTGTGCTGTTATTTGTCCATAACGAGCAGCATGCTCTGGCAGCGTGGCCCGGGCTCTGTGCCACGTCACTGGCAGTGCAGGTCACTGTGTGTGTTTGCATGCAGTTGAATGGGAATTGAATTATTTCCTTTTTTTCTTGTCACCAGTTACTTTTTTTCAAATGTAATGAAATTGCTTGCACACAAGAGGCGGGTGTTTTTGGTACAACGTTTGTGGTGATGTCCTCAAGTGTTACGTATTTGAGTACGAAGTGGTGATGGTATTTTTCGGTGTCCTATGTGAAAACACAGCGTCGATTTTTCGTCATTACGTTACCTTGAAGATTCAGCTGTCACCATTAGTGAGAAAAAATAGTGCTCTGAAAAAACAAATACTGAAAAAGATGAAGAAAAGAGTTCTCTTTTGTGTAAATAAGGTTTACTGGTTTGCTGAAAATTGCTGTTAAGACTTCAGAATTCCTTCGGGAGTCTGTCACTTTTCTCACCTGTCCAAAACATCTGTAGACAAACTGCCATTCATAAAACATCTAGGAGGAGCTGAATATGGGAAGATACTTTGTGTTTTTAAAGGTAATTCTAAAAGCTGAATGATTATTATGATTCCCTCTCTCACTTATTTAAAAATATGTGCTGAGGTGAGCTTAACGGGCAGATGTATGCAGTCATTTTCAGCAACAGGGACTTCCACTTTCTTTTTAAAAAAGGTTTAAATGAAGCCCTCTTGGCTCATTTGTCTCCTTTTGTATTTTATTTTATGATATAAATTTGTAATTTATTCTGTACTTTTCACTGAATGGTTTGTAAAGATTTCAAAAGGAATAGAAAAGCAGTACAACGACAACGTGTGTGACTTCTCTGTTTGGTTCTGGTTTGGATGTGTTGATAGAGTCATAGGATTTTCGCAGTAGTTGTGAAAATCATGGCACCTTCTATTTGCATTTCTGAAAAAAAATGTTATATTTATTTACATAATCTAGTATCCTGGTGGGTCTCTTAGCCTTACCTCCAGATTTGTGGATGCTTTAGAAAAATTGGGCTCAAACTCTGTGTCTCTTCCTCAGTTCTGCACCTATTCAAAACAGTGAACCTTATCTCAATAGGGTCCTTTGAGACCCAGTGATGAAAGCTTTGTATAATAGCCATTACTTCCATTGTTAAACAAAAATATGCAAACTGCATAAAGCTGTGAGAGACTTAGGGATTTTGGTGGAGAGGGCAAGATCAGAATTTATAACAACGTTGGTAAGAGACCTGAAAAATCAATATGGTCAGCGTTGGCAGGACTTTTCCCAGATGGGGCCCCACGCTTTTAAGGAGATATGGACTGATTAGGGGGTATTCAGAGAGAAGAATGAAAATGGTCAGAAAATGAGACTTATTTGGAAAGACTGAAAAAAAATTTTTGCCCAACAAGTGCCTGACAGTGGCATGTTGTCTGCTTGCAAACATGAAAAAGATTGCTGCACAGATGATAGGGCTTGTCTTCCACTGTTTTGAACAGAATTAGAAATACTCAGTTTAAAATTATGCAAGAGATTTCTGCATTAGATTCGCCATGAGGAAAAATGCAGTAGGAATTAGGATAATGAATTCTTGCAATATAATATCAAGAATGTTGCAGCTCTTCACAAAGAAGTCCTTTTAAGACCAGATTAGATAAGCAACTGTCAGAAATAAATAGGGACAACTGATCATGCTTTGAAGGGATGACTTCACAAAGTTTTTGCTAGCTTTATCCTACAATTGTTGTGAGAAAGCCATTTGAAACAGGTTGTTACCCTCTTCTTCTTCTTCTTCTTCTTCTTTTTTTTTTTTTTTGAAATTTAACAGACCAAAATTCCAAATATTATAAAGAAAAAATCTGCATCTTCTTGCCAAATCTGATGAATTCAAAACTGAGGAGCTTGCATAAATTATTACTTTCCTTGCTGAGTAAGCATTGTTTTAAAAATGGAAGCATTTGAGAAGAGGGTGATATACTTTTATACTCTACCCAGAGATTAAGCTCTGTCCCATTAAAAAGATTATGAAAAGAAGTCACAGTCATTTGCATTTCTGTAACATTTATCAGGTTACTCCCTGGTGAGCTCCTAAGACACCTCCTGACAGCGGGGCTTCAGGCCCTTTCGAGGCTGATTCCATGTAGCTTCTGTTTAATTGACAGTAAGTGGAACAGGAGTCCTGCCCACATCCCCAGTCTAAGAGGTACTAAACTTGAATTTCACCAAATATGCAAATGCCATCATTTGATTCCTCTGTCTTCTTTCTCACAAATATTTGATCAGCAGTATAATGATGAGCAATGAAACTATGGTTCTGATCAACTTCACTCAGTCCTCTGCATATCATAGAATCATAGACTGCTTTGGGTTGGAAGGGACCTTAAAGATAATATATATATCTATAAGCATATATTACATGATTCTTGCAAACAAAATAATTAAATGCTGTGTCTAGATATTCGCATTTGGTCTGTTAAATTTCATTGCAAGGTTTTATAAAATGAGAATTTTGGTGGACTATGACAATGATGGCATTCTCCCCTTCTTAGTGCTTATGGGCAGGCCATGGCAGAAAGTAACAAGAAGAGTAAGGTAGTTTGTTAAATTAAGGTGAAAAATGTATACAGAAAATTATTGTACCATGCTTCTAATTCAACTTATTTTTTGTGTCTATCTCCCTATTTGTTTTGTTGTTAATTAATGGCTTTACCTGGGATTAACCTTGAATAATGTAGCCTAAATTGACTGGTGATAGTATTAATTTAAGCATACAATAGAATATTCTCTCAGTAATTTGACAAATGATTTTTACAAATCAATGGTTCTTTCTTTGGTTGCCTAATAGGACTTGTGCAGTGGTACTTGAATTTGTTGTTGATTAATTTCCTTCTTCTCTAATTCTATGTCTTTTTTTTTTTTCATGCATATTAAAAAATGTTAGTTCTGCTAGAGTATATATAAATAAGTTCAGTTTGCTTCCTCCTTTTCCAGGTATGCAATATTGCTTTCCTAAGGCATTACCTGCACCTGATTCGCATGACTGAAAAAAAAACTCTTTTCCTAACCTCTCCGTGGTGTTAATCCATTCTCTTGTTCTGATATTAGAATATTCAAACCAATTGGTAAATAGTGCAATGAATAATATACATTATTATATCTCCTTATAGTATAATGCAGTGAATATAGTTTTTATTATATTTTTTATAATTACATAAAAATGTGTCCTAAAGCAACGAGGAGTATAATTTGAACTATAAAATTATTCTGTTCTTTTTTTAGAGAAAGAAAAGTTGAATGCATTTTTAGATTTTAAAAGCTTAGGCAATAAAATACCTCTACTTTGCTGTGGACAAAAATTTATGTCAGAGGAGATGCCTGCACACAGACTATTCCTGCTAGTTGTGAATAGCTCATATCTTCTTAAAACCATTGTAATTAAAGAGATATTTTTGTATCTTATTATATTTGATATTCCAGTCAAACAAATATATTTGCATTTCTTCTGAAAAAGAATATATTGAAAAAAAAGAAAAGTAATCCTTCTCCTTTGTTTATAAAGATGACTTCACAGAATGAAAACGATTGCTTTGGGAAAATTAAGGATTGCAAATTATTGCATCCTGAAGGGCATTAATCAACACAGTCACTTATTATGTATATATATATATAAAAAAAGATTTTGAGAAGCAATTGCTCATTTGATTGGGACATTATCTCAACTTGTTGCAACTTGTGTAAATATTTGGGGAAAGGACTAAATTGGACATGCTCACCAAAATAACTTGAATAATTATATCGTGATTTGATTAGTTATATATTTTAATCAAAACCCCAACCAAAACAGACTGACTTCTTTACTTGGAGAAGTGGATAAAATGTAGAATTGACAACAAGAAGATAAAAATATTGGTGGGGACAACTTTAAAAATATTTCTCCCTTGTTTTGTGGTTGGCTGGTACTACTGAGAAATTAGCTCACCAGAGAACGTAATAGGTACCACCTTTTCCTTGGTGTTTAGTTCTTTCTCTTCAGGGGCAGATAGCTTAATTTATGGTATGGAAAGTAGGCCACTTCCAAAAAGACTCTGACCACTACGTCCAGATGACTACTCCGTGCGTTGTATATACAAACTGTTGTTTTTTCTAAATGCCATTGAAGAAGGAGTTGCTGCCTCAAGTTTTTTTGTACCAAACTGAGTGACGTTGTGTAAGCAAATATTAAAAAAATGCAACAGACTTAACATGCTGGCTGTGAGGTAGTGGCACCCCCAAGTCCAACGCACCATGGAGCAGTGCCCTCCTCTATGCACCGAGCTGATTGCGGCTGTCTTGCTCAGTATCGCTGCCAGTTACAGGACCATCTTCCTCCTTACAAAGAGTAGGAGATTGGTTGTTTGTTCAAAGCAGATCATCTTTAGGCTGATAGCTGAAGTAAGGACTTCTTTGCAGAAAGCTGTATTTTTTATGGGATGACTCTTCTGAAGGAGCAGTGTACAAAGAGACCGGGGAATAGCATTGGTCATAAAATAGCAGAATGTGGGAGACCCAGGATGGGTTCAAAGGGAGGTTTCAGTACCAGAGGCAAGAGCTTTTACATCACTAGGGAGCATGTCATTGACAGGTGAATCAGATGAGGTCATACCGTGCAGACTGGAAAAAGAAATGGATGTAGATGAGGGGTGACCAGGAGCTTAAAGATTGCTTTGAAGTAGGGACCTTTATTTGTCTTAGTTTATTAAAACATAGCACTTTTGGTCATTTAGAAGATATATTTGGTCAAGATGATAGTTGCTTCGTAACCACAGAAGGTGTCTGGTGCTTTTCCATAGTAAGCTAACGAAATGGCTCTTAAAACTGTTACAGCAACTCCGAGCCAACATGAGAGAGATGGAGAAACTTTGTTTGCGAGTCCGACAGGAAGACATCCCTGTTCTGCAGAGAATGATAAATCCAGTGAAAGAGGAAGCTTCATCTGCCATAAAAGACTTCCTACAGCTCCATTCTGAATCTGCAGAAGAACTTAAAAGGCAACTAGAAGGACAGGAGGATGGCTCTTTAACCAGATCTGTAACTGTAGGAGGAGGTAGGAGAATTTCATTTCTGTATCTATTGTATCTATAGTGTTGTATTCAGTGAGCATTTTCTGACCAGATGTGAATGAAGTAAACTTAAGAGAGATCAGTTGAATAATAATAGTTAATCAATAAGTAGATTTTCTTTCCCTACACCACACTTTTCTCATGATCTGTTGAGTTTTGATAAGTGGAAGACACTTCTAATTATCTTAAGAAATCGAGTAGGCGTGGCCTGCCCTGAGGAAGATCCCATAGCCTTAGGTCTTGGAATTGGAGACGGTTCCTAGAAAGAATACTTACTTTCATGTTTCACAGTAGCTCGACTTCTTTTTCCACCCCTGTGAATCACTTGATCATGTGCAAGTAATCATTTAGGCCATTTTCATTGAATCAGTGCTTTCTACATCAAAAAGAAAACAATTTTTGTGTGACAGACATTATGATGTGCCACTGCTGAAATGTGTGGAAGGGTGGACCAAGTCTATATATAAAGGAGAATATCTCTTCCTGTAGCATTTGATCTCGGTAACTGACAAGAAAGCAGAAAATATTACAAATCTGTTTAAATAAAAGATTTTGAAATCACACTATAGAACAAACAAATGAGATGTTTGCTGGTTTTCCCTTCTTTCCATACAAAATGTCTTTCATTCTTTGTTGTACCATTCTGTCTTCGGGGGAAGCACGCACTATGCTCTGGCACTGGCTAGCGTTCTCTGTTAATAATCTGCGAGAAAGTTGATTATATAAGAATTAAATCCTTCTACATAATAGTAATTAGATTGATTGTTGCAGTAGCAACATTGTTTAAAGTTGTTTGGAAATGTCATGTCTTTAACAGTGAAAGTATTTTCAGTCAATGTCATTGTAGAAGAACCTGCCATCCCGTTTGATTTCATGGCCCTTCTTGTTGCTATATGAAGAACTACAGGGACTGTTTCAAGTGTAATTAACGAGCAAGGAATTCTAACAGGGAGAAAAGAAAAGTGGATTTGAAAGACTGGGCTTGGTTTTGAGAACGTCAGGTGTAGTAGTTATGAAAGTCAAATTACATCAAATACGCAATTCATATATTCTTACCAGACCAGTAAAAAAGATTGAATAGGCTTTTGACATACAAATTTTGGCTGTTTTCAACACCTTCACTGTCTTAGTTTTCAGGTATTTGTGAACTGATTATTCAGGAGTTTATCCTTTGTGGGTTTCCATGTCTGGCTATTTACTGCAACCCCCTTCTCCTCCAAAAAACGGAAGATAACTGAGTTATTCTCTTGCAGTCCTCCAGGATCCACTTAGTACTCTCCACAAGTTCTCAGAAATATTTGAACTTTCAGTGATTGTTTCTTAAATACTTGAGAATGAATTTCATCAGACCCTCAGGACTTGAAAACATCTAGATCATCTAAATATTTTTAACCTGTTCTCTTTATGTTTCAGCCTATCTTTTTTGTTTACTTGTTTTCCTCCTTATTGAAATTAATTGCATCAAGCATCAGATTACAGCTTCCTTTTCTGTGTAAGGACTGACTTCATCTTTCTCCGGGTCATCATTCTTTCTTTACCTGGCACTGCACCTACTTATACTTCCTTTGTCTTCCTCTAATTTTAATGGCATTCATGAAAACTGCCTTGCTACCATTTATGCCCTTGGTAGTTGTAATGTATTTGTGTCTTAGTCTTCCTGATATTAACCTTCCACATTTATATTATTGTTTTGTACTCATTAATTGTCTCAAAGTCTTGACATCCAAGGCACTGAACAGTTCTTGCTGAATTCATAATCCTTTCCTGTGTTGCACATTTTCCTCTACATCAGGACAATTTGCTGTTACCTTCAGTATAGTCTACTTTACTAGTGTCTGTTAGCTCTCCTGCATTCTTTTACCCTTCAGGAACTTCTTCCCCATAACTTCTATTAATCCATTTGCTGAATTTGTTTCTACTTCTTTTGTGGGGAGCTCATTGTCTTTGGTCTTACTCTAAGGTTTAGAATGGTGAATTCTTGTATTCAGTGATCCCCATCATCCGTATTAGCCATCGCTTCCAGGCTCTTTGTGAGCTCATCTGTGTTACAATCAGAATAAAATTTAAAACACCTGTTCTCTCGGTAACTTTCTGCAGTTGTCCTCGGTACATTCTGCTATTTTATTGGAAAGGCCTTGTCCTGGCTTATTGCTTTTCTAACAGGTACATGGATGGCAAACGGGAACTACAGTTTAATTTCAAAGAACAGGACTTTTTTTTTTTTTTTTTTTTTTAAAATTTAAAAAACCTTAAAATATGGAGGAAATTGAGCATACCCACACTTTATAAAGAAGAGAAATTGATCATGTAGATTGTGATGAGAAGAACAGAAAAATATTACTGGAGTGACATGCTCCTACATGTCAGCTCAAGAATACAGAAATAGCTCATCCCATTTAAAGTGAAACATACAGTCAGGCAGACAACTAAATATAATTATATAGATTTTTTTAAAAAAAGTTTCTCTGACTATGAAGGCAGCTCTGTTGAATTGCTAACACAGATGCAATATATTGCCTGTTCTTTTGTGCTTAGAGGCTGCAGTCCTGAAAGCAAATCTTGGCTGCTGATCTTAATCAAAGGAGCTTCAGCGTGCCCGTTCTTTGTAGCATGTTGCTTCCCATCTGGTAGGGAAGTAAGGAGTTTACAAATTCAGATAGCCCATTTAGAAGGCATGTCAGCGAAATGATGTAGGTCCTTCCCCCCCCCTTCACCATCCTCAGCTCAGATCCAATAGAAATGGAATTTAATTGCATTTTAAGCAAATATTAACAGAAGGTCAGGTTCTACTCTTAAAATTACTGAAGTCTTTTAACCAGTATATTGAATCTTGCAGAGCATTAGATTTTTATCTTGACTATAATGAGGTGCGAAGCTGCTCTTTGAAATCTTGCGGAGGTGTTTTGTATTACTGCATTTCTGTGGAGATGCTGTAAGTGGAACTGCTGGAGTCACTTCCACTCTCAGTTCTATTAAAATGGGTTAGACTTGATAAAACATGAAGTTGTGAATATAAATTTCGTACTCATGCTTTCAGCCCAAATATGACTTCACTTTTTTTTTTTTACCTTTCTTAATCTTTACCTTAGATCTTTGAAGAGAGAGAAGAATGTGTTTAAGAATTTTTCTTTTCAGTAATTTTTAGCTATTAGAAAATGACAACAGTGTAATCTGACTGAAAACTTAAGTTCTCCTAGCTGTGTGCCATTCCAAACCTTCAGTATTATTTATGTATTTTTAGGAATGTGCTCTTCTGCAGTAGGTCAGCAGAGCTTATTAAGGACAAACCAGAGCAGGGAACATAATTTGTAAGGAGGCAAATTTGCTTAATGAGTTTTGTTTATTTATTTATGTATTTATTTTTAATTATGAATACTTTAGCCACATGCATGCTAAGGTGGTTGAAATTAATGAGGGAAGAGTACGCTTTTCTTGGTGGAAGAAACTGGATTTTGAAATAGGATTATGAATCACTGAAATGGAATAAAATGCTCGAAACCAATGTTATATGTTGGAATATTTAGCAAAATTGGTTTATCCAAAAATGCATACGCTTTGATACAGGATTAACTATATTGAAAAGGGAAAAGGAGTATTTTAGAACTGCTTATATATTGTTAATTATGACCAGCTAGTATGCTGAGCTGAATGCACCCCAAGAAAAGGGCCAGCCATACGCTGGGGTGCCTCGGGTATGGCGTGGCTACCTGGTCAGGGGAAGGGATTGTCTCGCTCTGCTCTGCGCCGGTGGGTCCTCACCTCGAGTATGGTGTGCAGATTTGGGCACCATGGTATAAAAAGGACATAAAACCATTGGAGAGTGCCCAAAGGAGGGCTACGAAGATGGTGAAGGGCCTAGAGGGTAAGACACGTGCGGAGCAGCTGAGGTCCCTTGGTTTGCTCAGCCCCGAGCAGAGCAGGCCGAGGGGAGGCCTCATGGCGGCCTGCAGCTCCCTCACAGGGGAGCGGAGGGGCAGGCGCTGAGCTCTGCTCTCTGGGGACAGTGACAGGACCCGAGGGAACGGCATGGAGCTGGGACAGGGGAGGGTCAGGGTGGGTGATAGGGAAAGGTTCTGCACCCAGAGGGAGGTCGGGCACTGGGACAGGCTCCTCAGGGACGTGGTCACAGCACTGAGCCTGACAGAGCTCAAGAAGCGTTTGGACAGTGCTCTCAGACATAGGGTTTGTTTTTGGGTGGCCCTGTGTTGAGCCAGGAGCTGGACTCAGTGATCCTTGTGGGTCCCTTCCAACTTGGGATATTCTGTGTTTCTATGATTAATTAATCTGATGTTACAGATCAAAAATATGTTCTGGAAGAACAGGTGGTGATTGTAAAAGTAAAGTGCCTTCTGTGTCTGGATTTTTAAAGGAACAGTGGTAGAAATAATTAGAAAACCAACACCCACATAAAACACTGCATCACTTATTCTACCCTTGTTGCTCTGCTTTTCTGTGTATTTAGTAATTATAGCTGGGTATCGGCTTCAATGTTAGAACTGTATTGATCTGAGAGTAGTAAGATTTGGTCCCTGCTGTATTTTGAGATACTAGGATAAAAATGTTGAGAAATGGACAAATGTTATTGAAAATGCATCATTTTTATTTTAATTCCATGAATAAGCATGCTCTATTACTGAATTTTTATCAAGAAATATTAATTTATTTTCCATTGTTCGTATCTATTGTAGTAACAGTCATATAATATGGTTACAGTACCTTGGCACATTCATTGTTTCTAAGGAAGACTTCAATGTAATATTTACACTTCAATACTGTTAAAAATATCTAACCAGTCTTCCCTACATTAAGCTTTAATACTAACCTCCCAAGAAAGTAAACATCAGTCTCCTGTTAAAGTAGCTGTCTTCCTTCAGGCATTGTAGTTGTCTCAATTAGCATGATCTTTGCACCGTGTTTACATACATACATACATTCTCCAGCCTGCTTTTCATACTCCCAAGCTATTCCTTAATCCTCGCTTATGATAAGCCAAACTTGTTATTCTTAATTACCACTGAATTACTTGTCCATAAATATTCACTTGTCCATTACAGCCATAATGGCTCGAGACAGGGCTCTTTGACTGGAGGAGGTATGTGCGTATCTGTTCATGATATCTGCTTTCCCCATTTTTTCCCACAGTCTTTTACATTCAATCCAGATGATTTAGAAAGGAAGATGCTTAAGGATATCCCCTTTACACCGTAGAGGTTTAAATGTTTGCTATCCTTGCAACACTGTTACGCAGTGGGACAGAGCAAGAAATGTTTGTCAGCACACTGCCTAGTTTTCACTGCTTTTACTTCAAGAACTTTTTTCCTCTGGCTACTTTTAGACCCAAACGACTGACGATCTAACTGGTAGCATAAAAATCAATCATAAATAATTGTCCAGCTTTGGAAGTGAGGTGTTTTTATGTATTGTATGTGAATGAAGTTTTTGTCCCAAGCTCAGTTTTCTTCTGCAAAATTTTAAAGCTCAGCTGATATAAAAGCAATTAACTGGGCCTAAATTCAGCAGTATAATTTCTTCATCGTTCTGATTGCGAAAGTGCGCTGTTAGAAATGAACCCATTTCTTTGGCAATAATTTCCTTTTAAGAAACTGTGCAGTGCTGTGAGTGAGACTTTGCCCTGTGTGAGAGTTTTCAGGGCTGTTGTTAAGCTTGAATTAGATCAAATAGCAATTTAGTGATGAGAAACGTTAAGAGCGAGAAAACTGCAGTCTGATCAAGTGCATTTATTTGTAAATGTTTTTCGTGTTTTTCATTCAGAAACTTCCTATAACACAGAAGTGAAGGATGGGTCCCAAAGTTTAATCCAGATTTATTCTCCCCTTCCTGAAATACCTCAGAATGAAAATGCAGCTGAGTCCTGGGAAACTTTAGAAGAGGTATGCTGGAACTCCCTTACAGCTGCATTGGTGCCCTTGTTTTCAGCAACTATTCCAAAATAACGTTCGGTTTTTTATTTGTAGGACTTGATTCAGCTTAGCCAGTTGGTGACTGAGTTTTCTGTGTTAGTCAACGTAAGTATTAATTCTGCATTCTCTATTAGATAGAAACTTGTAAAATAAATAAATAAATAAAATAGTGAATGGATAACACCTAGATGGGGAACAAAAGATGAGCAGTGCTTCTGTCCATAATCTGAACTCGGACCGAGCTAGCTATCTCTGGATAGCAACAACAGAATAGCAGAATGACATTAACTGAATTTATTCAGTCCAATATTAAACAAATTGAGACTACAGAATCCTAGTGGCTGTTAGGAACTTCAGGGAGATGCCCATCACTGAGCGGAGGCAGAGCAGTGTCCCCACAGTTAGCTGAGGTGCCTGCGCAAAGCTCCTGTCTTTGCTACTTGGGACCTGTGGTAAACGCGCCTCTGGTTTCAAAGCCTGCTCATTTGATGCTTTCCAAAGTTGTAGGTGGTTCATGTAATTATTACAAGTTGTCTAGCACTAAAGTGAAAGGTTTTCTTTTAGTTTTCAAGTAGTATCAGAAGAGGAATGTGCAAAAGAATTAGTTTAACACACACAACTGCCTGTTATGGTTAGAAAACAAATAGCTCTTCCTTCAACAAGCTGTTGCTACAAATATGTTCCTGGTTGTCCTGTTGATTCAGAATCTGTCAAGGTAAAATTCTGAGGAGACAGTATGCTTTTGGTTCAGCACTAGTGCTGGTAATTACTCCTAAGTTCTTGTCACCAGAGCAACAGCTGATGTTCTAGCCAATGCCCCTCGCCATGTGGTGCACCTTAGAGCAAACACTGCGGTGCCAATTCATTCTTAACATTACTACTTGTAATCATGAGGACAGACTTCAACAGACTTCACTGCACAGGTTGGATGCTTTCCAGGAACTTTTAATCTCTGAACTGGGAGTACGAGGCAAAGTCTGAAGATTCTCTCACCGTCATGCCCATTCTTTACCTTTATAAACGTGGCTTTCAAATGGTTTGCATCTTTGTCGCCCCCAGTTAGTTCTCAATGTTTAATTACTCCTTTGCTAAGAGGAATTTAAACAGACGGTTCTCCTCTGCTAGGAGAGTCGTGTAATCTCCTTGCTGTTTGGTTAGGTGGGATAGATGAGATACCCTTTCTGCCGAACCTGTGCTACTTCACATACAAGGTTTGTTGGGCTGGAAAGGGATTTATTATTTATTGCCTGTTCCAGGAGTGGGCTTTGCACAGAACCAACATTAGCTATACTAGCAAGGGCCTGAAGTGTTTGATGGCGTGGATTAGATGGTAGATGAAGATACCAAAGCTGGTCTCAGCAGTTTCTGAATTAGGAAGAGGAAAGAGTTCTGAGTGCCTTTTATTGAAGGTGAACATCAGTCGTCTTGTTATTTTGTAGCATAAAATAGCCTGAGTACTGCTGAGATTAAAATAAAAACAAAGAAACCCACAAAACCCTCTGTCTTCTGAGGGAAACTGCAGGGGAATCTGACTGCGTTTTGAGAAAGGATGGATGTAGGATTTTTTTCAAGTGAAAGAACAGTGACACAGAGAGCAGTAGCGAGTATTATTTTCAGTCGTCACTATTATATTTGTAAAATTAAGTCGCTACTTTATAATGTCATACTGAAATATTTCTATTTAGATTTCCTGATATTGTATGCCGCTTTGTACGCTGGAATTGGTACTGATCTTATAAATGCTATCTATATTTTTTTTGGCACATGAAGCTCAGCAGGAAACAAAAATACTAGTTTGGATTGTTTTGCCCTTTGGAATGCAAGTTCATCTATTCACAGGAAAGATTTAGAAATCATATGTTATGGGTTGTTTTCTCTAACAGTAGCAACATGTTGTGTAATATTCACACCGTATTATTACTTGATAGTTAAGCTTTTTTTTTTTTTTTAAGAAAGTTTGTATTTCCAGCACAGTTTATCAGCTACTATTAATGAACCACCATTAAGGCTGCATGGCTACAGTGTGTGGCAGATGAAAGCGGCTGTGGGGCCCTGATTACAGGCATTAAAATGGTGTGTATTGGCTCACTGCTGCTTCCCAGCAGGCTGCCTCACTCATAATTCCTTTGCATCTAGTCTCAGCAGGAGAAGATTGACAGGATTGAAGACCATGTCAACAGCGCTGCTGTGAATACTGAAGAGGGAACCAAAAACTTGAGGAAGGTAGGGATCTGCTCCTGCTGGTGAATCAATGGTACTCTGCCTCCCAGCAATCCTCTGTATTAACCCCATTGATCTGCCGTCTTTAATGCTGAGGGAGCCAGCAATTAAGGAAATAAGGAAGAAATGGCCCACAGGTAGCAGGGAAAAAAAAAAATCAATCCCTCTTGTAATTTTCTATCACATCCAGGCTACTAGAAAATACCTTTTTTTTTGTTGTTTTTTCTGCAAGTCACATTATATGATATTCTGATGCTACTTTGGCGCACCTGTAAGACGAGCGTGCAACGATTGGCTCACATGAATCGAATGTGGGACAACAGGCTGACGATGACATGCAATTCCAATTTATATGATGTCAGTGAGAGTTCCTAATAAGCCACAAGCCTACACTTAGGCATGTTGTTGAAAAGTCTGAGCATTTTCTCAGTTTCTCGTTGGATTTAATGATGGAGATAAGGTAATAAGTAATATATGTAATCAGCCAGTAGCATGTCAAAAGGTCTGGTGCCCAAATGCATACAAGAGCTCTCTTTTGAATTGGTTTCTGGTACGTCCATGTGGGATCGTAGATCATTTTTTTTTAATACTAATTTTTAGAGTGTATTTATCACTGAGCATTCAGCTCATTGCCAAGAGCTATGAATGGAAAAATGCACATCACAACAGGCAAGCATCCTAATTCTTTTTTTTTTTCCTCTCTTTCTTTCAGGCTGCAAAATACAAGCTGGCAGCTCTGCCTGTGGCAGGTGCTGTCATCGGTGGCGTGGTGGGGGGTCCTATTGGGCTCCTTGCAGGCTTCAAAGTGGCAGGAGTTGCAGCTGCACTTGGTGGTGGGATTTTGGGCTTCACAGGTGGAAAATTGATACAGAGAAGAAAACAAAAACTGATTGAGCAGGTCTCTTCCAGCTGTCCAGAGCTTTCTTGCCAAAGAGCCAAAAAATCCAGCTGAAGTATAGATTCTTCACGACTAGGAACAGAAGCGTAGTAGCTGTGCTAATGACAGACTTGCAGCCTTACTTTAAATACAAGGCTGAGTTGTGTGAACTCGTGTGAAATTTTGCCAGCAGTACTGTTAACGTGGGGGGGGAAACTAATGTCAGAACTTCGGAGCTTCCTCTTTTCAGATGTGATAAGTAACATCAGTCTTTTAAGAATTACCTGGGTAACTTCTTTTAATTACAGAATTCTGAGGTGAGATACATGCACAGCTGTAACGATGGATGACAGGCGTTTCATGCCAATTCGCACAAAACATCTTTCAGACGGTACAGAGGGAGAGCCTTGGAAAACCCTAGTGCTTTCTCATGAACACCGCCCAGAAGCTGGAGCTGGTATTGTAATTAGATTATTATAATTATATTTTTATTCTAATGCCTGTCCTCCAGCAACAGGGAAATAAGCTCCCATCCATCTTTCATGTTCAGAGTGCTTCAAAATTTACTTTCCTTTATCAGAATTCCCAAACGCCTCCTGTGTGTGCCTGTTCAAAAATTGCACAGGGAAGCATTAGGTGCTACCAAGTAAGGTTAAAATGCTGGGTGAGCAAGATGGAGAAAAAATGTGTGTATAGCCAGCATCTGTCTGAATCAGTCAACTCAGGTCAGCAACATCATCAGTTTTTCCCATTTTCTTTTTTTTTTTTTTATTTTAATTTGTAAACTCCCCATTTGTGCAAAGTGTAGTTCAATCTTAGCCTCAGAAGCAACCCCTGAGGACTGCCATCACGGAATACTCATTTTCTATGGCTCTTTGGCTCCTTGGCACGTCTCAAGAGCACCGCAGACAGAACAAAGTGCCAAACCCTAACCCTTCTGAGCCAGAAGCCTCGGCTTGCTGCAGCAGTGCTCCTGGCTAGATGCTGCTCTCAATTCTCATAGCCCGGCACCAGCAGCACTCTGCTGGGAGAGCTAAGTAGCTTCACTGGAAGGCGGTGCTGCAGCAGGGCCCCCTCCCTCAACAGTATTTTATCCCTCAAAGGTACCATTAGGTGCCAGGAGAGAGGGTGGTGAAGCAGTGAGGCCCCACAAGTTACCTGTTAAATGCTGCCCCTGGCAGCTGACCAGATCCTGGGACTAGTTTGAAAATGGCAACCTGATACTGTTTGCTTTACAACAAGTAATCCGTGTCTGATCAGGTCAGCTGAGCGCCTCCTGCAGAGTGCTTTTTCTGAGACTTCTGTTCCCTCCTGCACTGCATGGCAGCCTCTCAACCTTTCCAGTTGAGATTTCTGGGACATGCTGTTCTCCGGAGCCTGCATCGGGTTCGGTACTGTTTATCCTTACCTTCCTTATTTTGCGGCTTAAGAAGCCGTTTGATCCTGTAACTTCTGTTACAGGAGTGCTACTGTTTTTATTTTCACCTGAGCTTCCTATTCAGCACCTGGTGCTACTTCCATCCTTCCAGGACAGTTCCCACACTACTGCTGCTGCTGTTAGGAGGAACAGAAAGGCGAGTGGGGAAGCTGCTGCTTTATGTTTTTTGATTGTTCAGTTCATCCTGAGTGCTGCAAGCTTGCTCGAGTCCTGTTTTTTTAGGTGAACACTGAAGTCAGTGTTCAGCGCTAAGGTTCCCGAGCAGGGAACCCTGTACAAGGAAGCATACTTCAGAAAAAGCTCCCTTTTTTAACCACTGCTTTGATAGCATCATTGGAAGGACCTGTCTGCTAATGGCAGATGGTAAGGTTTTGTGCCTGGAGATACTGTAAGCAACTGTTAGTTACAGCACAAGTACCTTTTTCTGAACAGTTCTTCTGTATTACTTTTAAAATCTGATTGAAATTGCTATCAGTCAGAGCACGGTGTCTATTTTAAGTAGGAATGAGGCTCAGGGAAGCAACGTGTACTAGAATAGTTTTCACAAGTAATCACGAACGTTGTCAAAACTGCACGTGTTAAAGCCACAGTGCCTACATCTGTAAAATCAGCTGGAGTGGAAAACTGACCCAAGTAATTGAGCTCGTTTGTGCCTGTCATGAAAAAACCCTTTTCTTTAAGCACGTCTGCTTCAGATGTAAATACGTTTAACGAGTCTGTAACAACTTCACACTATGGCTGTTCATTCCTGTGATGGGTAATTTGTACAGTTAAAGGAAGAAACCGAGGAAGTTTCTTAAATAGAAAATAAGTTCTTAAATAGAAATTATGTTTGATTCTTTATATGATTTTAAAAAAATAGGTCTGCTTTCCTACGATGTTTCTAAATCGCGTGCATTTAAATGCCAGCAGCCATATCAGAGACGTTGCAGGCTCCACCCTCTCCTCCTCAAGTGGACAAGCGCCAGGACAATCTCAAGTCAGAGCTGAGCTACTGCTACAGCTGATACAGAGTCAGCTTAGTAGGGGCTCATTTCATAAAAGATCTAGCACAAAAAACATTCTTCCTCCTTGCGTCTTTAAGAAAGCAATTTAAAAACGTCGTGTACACACTAAACTTGGGAGGCTGTTACTTAAGCCATGATTTTCAAAGTAGATGGGTTATTTACATATGTGAAAAAAATGTGGGCATCTGAGTAACCCAACTAGCATTTAAATGGCTAGGGATGTTAGTCAGAAGATATGCAAAATATACATAATTCTTTCAGACCAAATAAAAGTTTTTGCCTATCAAGCTGTGTAGCATTTATTTATAATGTCACTTTATATTTCCTTTCAGCATCTAAAAGCTTAATCCTTCAGAAATTTTCTATTATTAAAACAATTATGTTACTAACATTTAGGGATCCTGTACTGAGTTACCAAACGCACGCTTCAGCTATTCAAATATTTACATTGACTGAAATCAACACAAGTTCCTAAAGTGTCTCAGGCATCCAGGAACTGGTACTGAAATCGACTCCTGGAGTTTAATTAAAGAAAGAATTTGGAATGATTTTGTTCCGTGGGGGGATAACCCTAACGTTGTTTGACAGCTTCCCATGATAGCCTGGAGAAGCGTTGAAGGGGTGCTTAGCTGAGCACTGAACGGTTAACACCAGTGCCACACATGATCAGGAACTGAGGGGCTCAGTTTGAAAAGCTCACATTTTGTGCAGCACTCCCTGCGCGACATGCTCTACCTACATAAAGTCTTCATATCATCAGATCCGTCAAAAGCTGAAGCGATGCTGACCACCCTGTTAAACACAAGCAGACTTCAGCCGTTCAGCCTTCTGCTTGCAAATAGAAAAACCGCTTAGAAGTCAGCAGTACATCCAGGTCAAGGGTTAGCAAGAACCCAGGAGAATCTGGCCCAACTCCAACAAACACACAACAAAACGACTGACACAAACCATGCCTCTCACTGCCGACCTGGTGCAGAGATGCCTAAGCTGTAGGAACAAGGCCTGACTCAGAAAAACAAGCATGGATTAAGAAGGGGGCTGGAGGCAGCACATCTTTAACTACCCAGCTGAAAGCACCAGCCCTTGGACCGCTGACTGCATGATCAAGTAGCATCTCTAGGAAGAAATTCAGTCGTCTTCCACCCAACAGCATTCATGAGAAAGAACCCAAAGGGAAAACAGGAAATTCAAAGGATTAAGACGAGCGCTTTAAGGCAGCATGTGGGAACAGACTGATTTCAGATGCCTTCACAACTGGGTTCCGCAAGCAGCGCCTGCGTCAGGTAACAAGCGGCAGCCTTAAAACCCTTCCCCTGCTGCCATCCTTGGATTCCAAGGGGAAGGTGGTATGACTCAGCTGCCACAAGTGCTCCATTTGGAATGAAACAAGCTAAAAGCTTTTAAACAGCCTTGCTCTACCCTTGTAGCTCCCAGTTCTGTGTGTGCTCAGCTGTATCTCAGTGCTGGTCAGCGCTGACACCTGTCTCCTCAGAATCCCCCCCAAGAAAGCTCGTGTGCCTGAGGCTGCGGGTGCTCCACTGAGCAGGCTCTGTGGGGATCAGCTTTTGGCACAGCTGCACAGGGCCACGTGGCTCTTCTCAAATAGCCGAGCAAGAATCCAGAATATGCAATAAATAAGGCAAAAGCCACATGGGAGTGAAACGGCTTGGAAGGGTGGTTTGGCAGGTAAACATCTGCCAGGAACACTGTCGTAACACTTGCATAGTGTTAGGTCATTTAAGACACATCAGACATTTAAGACTGACAAAAGAAGACAGCAGGACGCTCCTAGTCCTCTCCTACTTTGAAGGGTTTGTAACATCTGTGTTCCTTTAACACAGTTACGCGAACAGTACAGTCATTCCAGGAAAGCGGAGCAGGTCAGTGCAGCCCTATCATCCAAAACACAGCCATCATCATTACAACTCCTCCTCTCCTCACTTGGTTAATAGCCAGGACTGTTTAATCGCTCGACCACTTAGACCCAGTAAAGCACCACACAAGATTCTGTAAAACTTTAATTTATTCCCTTCCCAAGTATCCAGAATAGAAGACCCTCTTAAGTTGGAGAAAAATGTGACAAAGAAAGAGATTACCAGGATAGCTGTTCACATGAAGAAGAAGAGAAAGCACGTACTACCAAGATTACACAGAAAACAACCCAAAAGTCCTATTTAATGGGATAGTGCAAGTTAACAGCATGTCTCTGGCAAGGATACCTTCATTTGGATTATAAAAGTTTTACAGAACAGAGTTAGATCAAGAGTCTGGATGGGTCTCTGGTATTTTACTCTAGCATTAGGAACGTACTGTTTGAAAGATGCTGTACAGAATGACCCACCAAACAAATGTATTTACAAGCCTGGGGAGAAAAAAATTATTTTTCAGTTTATTCAAAATAAAAATACACATAGAATTATGAAAATATAGGTTTACTATTTCCACCACACAGAAGTCAATGCTGCTGTCTGAAAGGCTTGCAAGATCATTTCAAGTTTTTAAAGTTCATCTTTTTCCCTCAATAAGGTGTACCTATGTTCACTGGGTGCCAGCTTCTGGAATGAACTCTCTGGTGGGCTGCTTGCTAAATCCTGAATTGGCTGAAAAACACAACAAACCGTAAAATGACTCGTTAGACACTTTTATAATCAATTGCCTCCATTAAATGAACTTCTGACAGGTAGAGGAGTGCGCAAATAGCCAGCGTTCTCACAAATTGAGCTTTGCTTTAATTATTATTTTTTTTGGAGACGGACTAAAAGTCCCAAGTAGGTAAATACACATCCAGACATAAATTAAGTACCATCGGTTAAGGACATTGCATTTAAGGACATTTCCTTTGTTAGCAGATCTCTAACTGCCATCATGTAAGTTTCTGTACAAGTGATTAAAAGACTTTCAAATGCACCCTACTGTAGATTTGTTTCAGTATCTACTACTTGCTTTGAAGGTATTTTGGTCTGTGTGTTTGTTTTTGAGATACCAGGGCAAAAGTACAATCACCGCCAAAGTATTTTGGAAGTAATTTCCTGTGAAAACCAAAAAATTAAAACCCGCATGCAACTCAAGGGACATGTATGACTTCGGAGAGCAAGCTCCAGCTTAATTTCCACCCACTGTTTCCATTGCACAGGCATACACATCTTCCACAAGATGGCAGGATGCCATATAAAGATGAGAACGCACACAAACCTAGGAAACTAGATCGTGTCCCCATCCTCCCTCGGAAAATGCACACAAGAGCCAGCGTGCAGCTCTCGGCATCGAGCCCCTGCCCAGATGTGCGGCAGAATCCAGGAAGTCAGCAGGCTTCCTCCCTCCCCGGCCAAACTTGCTCCACGTTGTACTGGCCTCCAAGTATGTCTAGCCCCAAGCTAGACTAGCCTGTGTCTCAGTCTCCTGCTCTGCTTGACACTATTTCCTCCAGCTCCTCCCACTGACCTGAATTCAAGTTGCTCACTGAATTCCTGGGAAACACTGGAAGTTACCAGTTAAATGAACTAACAGGGGGAAAATTCAGCCTTCAGGTTTCCACGGCCAATCATCACAGCGGACAAAAGCTGTCATTCTCCCTGCCCAAGGCAATCTCTCCCGTCTCCTGTTCCACAACCAACGTGCCGTGCCTCCTCTCCAGTGACTGCTGCTGTGGATCCCTCCAATCCCTCGACTTGCTTTCCATTTACGAGTTTACTTGAGCAGCCTGTGCATTGGGCAAGGTGTTAGGACAGCAGGGGGCTCAGCTTATTTCAGCATCACCAATGCCTACTGCTGTTCTGAGGCCAGTTGCTCACAACCACACCTTGGGGCCAGCCACCCACAGCGCGCTGGGAACAATTCCTGACTCAGAAATCTGCAGGCTTTTCATAGAATCACAGAATGGCTTGGGTCGCAAGGGACCTTAAAGACCATCCAACTCCAACCCCCCTGCCAGGGGCAGGGATGCCAACCACCAAACCAGGTTGCCCAAAGCCCCATCCAGCCTGGCCTTGAACATCTCCAGGGATGGGGCATCCACAGCTTCTTTGGGCAACCTGTGCCAGTGCCTCACCACCCTCTGAGTGAACAGTTTCCTCCTAACATCTCTAAATCTCCCCTCTTTTAGTTTAAAACCATCCCTCCTTGTCCTATCATTATCCCAAGGCACCCCAATACAAGGGGAAAGGGTCTCCTCTGGGACCAACATGGCTCTTAGTTGTTTTTATACAGTCATTTCGATACTCAGGGCTAGACTATGTAACATCTATTTCTTTAGATAGGCTCTGAGGTAACGAGAAGGCTGCCTGACAGACTTACATTTGCACCTTTCAGCATGACACCAAGTGCATGAGCAGAGGGGTGTATCATGAAGACCCAAGACTGAGTAAGACAGACTGGGCTGGGCTGAGGGAATCAGAGCTAGAAAAGTCCTTTTTCTGCCTACTGGATAAAGCTAAGCTCTGAGGTGCTCCTGAGTTGTGTCTGAAGAAGGATCTGGAAGTTATGTTCCTGAAGAGATCCCAGGAGTGGCTGCCACGCGTGTAAATATAGAGTATAATCATCTTTAAGAAGAATAGTAAGGAATCTACACTGACAACTGCAGTCTGTGACTACTATTAATGCCACTTTTTACCTGTATTAATAAAAGAAATAAGCCCCATTACCACTTCTCACTCCTTCGTTGATGCTCTAATATCTGCCTCCTGCTTGGACTGGTGACTACAAGTCAATAAATACAACAAGTGATGCTTCCACTTAGAAGCACCCTCTCGTACGTTATGTGGGCTACAATGTATTTATGGTTTTATACCTATAAATATAAATATCAGTTTTCCCTACTGAAAATCAAATGAAAACGTAAGAGCAGCTTTGTAAGCTCAAAGCAGTTGTCTAGCCCGGTATCTTTCCGTGGAGAGAACAGATATTCTTACACTCTTCCTTTATACAAGGCAAATAGGTAGTGTATTTTGGCCTACTGCTCTCCCTCCCTTTAACCAAGAGAAGCTTTCAAAGAAAGAGCGCAGCAGAAACGGCAACATTATGTTTCTGTAACAGATTTCTCTTTCAGAAATAAAGTACAGCTATGACAAGGAGAAAAAAAAGTCTTCATTACATGGCCAAATTACATGTATTTGTTGTAACCTTACCTGACCAGGTGCTACATCAGTTGGATCAGGGCCGTGATGAAACTCTCTATGCAATTTTCCAGAATGCAAGTCTAGTACAAATTGCTTCAGTTTACCTGGAACTCTGCAACAAATTAAACAAACGCCCACATGTTTATTAGAAGTTAAGTCCAAACACAGAAGACAAAGCCTACGGCTTAGAGCAGCCAACTTGCGTTCATCCGGCACACTATGCTCACTTTCAAGTGATTAACACAGGACAGAAAGCAAAGGGTTTGTTAAGGTATCCTACCAGCTTCTTTTTCTTTCCAGTGTCTCTGGAGAACACAGCAAGTATTTCATCTTTTCAATAACTCCCACCGCGTTGTACTAGCCAATAACTTCATTGTGTACTCACTTCAGCTCCCCACTAACCGTAATGTAAGGGAGAACAGCAGGCTCCAAGTGCACAGTTTACAGATACAAATGACAGTTGGGTAGCAGTATTGACAAAACATCTTTGAAAGGTTCTCCACTGCCTGAGTAACTGCATATACACTAGAGATAAGCACTAAGAGGATATCAATTTAAATCTAATCTGGAATCATCTACTGTCACCCACAGCCAACGTGCTAAACTACAGCATCCAATTTTATCTGCGAGATGTCAGATAGGCCAAAAAGCTTAAAAGGAGGAGTTGAGCTAATAAGCATCAAAGATGAGATTAAAAAAAAATCAACATGAGCAGCACATGTGCAATCAAAAGATAGCTTATGGAGCTAAAAGATGGAGACAGGTTTTGTAGGGAGTCTTTCACGAGGCCAATTAGGAAAGTGGGACAAAGTGGGGTGAGGCTGGCTACCAGCTGTATTCCAGATCATTATTCAACTCTACGGACAAAAAGTAGCTTAAGGTCGAGTCAGAGGGTGCCACTAACTGGAACTAAGTGGTAGCACCGTGGCACTTTGAGGGACCTCTTCCCTTCCCAAGCAGGATCAGGAATTAGCACTGAGGTAGAGAAGGGTGTTCGTTCCAGCCCGGTTGTACAGACAGCAGAATCGCTGCTCCTTGGGCTCCTAGGAGCCTACGGGTCAGCCACGCTGCTGAAGGCATGCCTCTCCAACCTCTTCTCCTCCCCTAACACAGCAAGGGCATTTGGTGTCTACAGCCCCTTGTAGCTCCCCAGTTCTCCCTGAAAATCTCCAGCTGATTTGTTGAGCAGTCTGTTATCACCTCCAACCTGCAACAGCAGGATGAATAGGGCCAGGCGGCCGAAGGAGGAGGAGAACATGCTGGCTGAAGGTCTGATTTGCCTCTGAAGCAGCTGTTCTCCACGACTCTCTAAAGAGGATAGCTGCAATACCAGTTGAGGAAATCAAGTGTGGGCATCCAAACCCTACAGGTTGGTGGCAGCAGTGAGATTACAAGAAAGGAAAGTCTGGGGAAAAAAAAAAAAAGACCAGAAAAATGTACTAAAATGGCAGAAATCCTCACAGGTAACAAAAAGTCTTAGCATTAACATCTTAAATGATCTCCAAGCACTCTTTGTTTCCAAACCGTTTATTACGTACGTCTAAGTATCAGCTCCATCTCCCAGAGCAAGACTGAATAATTACTCATCACCAAGCAACTGTCTCCAATCCTGACATCTCTCTCACCTTCATTGGTATGTAACAACTGGTATACAAACAGGCAAGTAGCTGTCATTATTCTGATTGTGTTTCACAGAAACAGAACGTGTAAAACACGTAACATCAAAGTCTAAACTAAACATCTCTATCACCCCTCTGTAAGAGATAATGATTTATTTTAGGACTGTTTTCAAAGTGACAATGAAAAGAGTGATTTCAAAATGCAAATCACACTTTTTTTTTTCTAAAGCACCGACACATGCAGTGAACTTGATCTTCTTCCAAAGAAATAGGAACAGGAGGAGCAAAATAAGCACTATGAATTTCAACGTGCATAGCTTCACATAGTTGAAAGGCACTACTACGGTTGCTATTACAAAATAAATCAACGGGCCACACTTCTAGCCTGTGGAGAATTCTGGGGAAAAGGTGGGCTTGAACTCTCCTTCCCAACGTAAACATTTTGGATAGGAAAATGCTTGCTGGAATGGCAGAGTTAGACAAGGTTATGTTGACATTGCACGTTAAGTCTGAGCTTTGAATTCTTGGCTTTGACCAAAACAAATTATAATTAAAATATTCTGAGTTTTAAGAGCAAGAATGGGCAAAAACTGAAGTTTTCTCAAAGCCTTGACCCCTAACCAGGACTTAGCAAGCCGTGTATATGGAGGTATCTCCTTTGAGACATGAAATAGAATTTCACACAACCTGAAGACAAAAACTTGAAGATTTCTTCAGGTCCCTGAAGATGTGTACATATCTTCACTCCTCGACAGAAGCGGAGAAACTAAACATCTGCTTCCTATGACTGCTTTCAAGGCAGCACAATATGAAAAGACAGGCTGATGTAAAGAGGAATTATCAAAGTGGTATTGCACGTAAGCACCCCAGCACTTCTCCCTCACATATTTTATTGAGATAATCTGCCACTGATCGACTGTTTCACACACTGCACTTTGAAAGCTTCAGAAACCCAGGCAATAAGGATTTCTCTGCCAACATAGTCCAGGCTAGACTAAGGCAGGAAGGTTGGGATCGCAGAGCAGGAAAAACCAAACCAACAGGCTTCTTACACGGGGTATTTTACAGGAATCATTGCCTAACAGCAGTTAGACATTGTGTGTTATTTTAACGCTTTTAAAGTTAATTGCTACATCTACAGCAATGGCACTAAAAATACCACGTCAGGTTCCAAATACTTAAGTATTAAGGAAAATAGCAAACCTTTGAAAGAGCAGCAGCCTTCTAAAAACGAATCTAAATTCTAATTCTAAAATTGAACGTGAGATTCTCTTCTAAGACAAAAGCAATGAACTCCATTTAAACAAATACATCACAAACCCAGTCATATCAACCTAATACTCTTAAACTGACTTGTACGCAGGCAGCGTTACCTATCCCAGATTTATTTGTCTTCCTATTGTAAACCTGTTTAAAACATAGGCATGTGTTTTCCTTTGTTCTTCTCAACAGAAAAAATAACATGCACAGAGAAGAATACTTACGACAGGTCACTGAAGTCTGGAAAAACATACATGTGCCTAAAGCTGTCAATAGCAATAACCGGACAGTCTGCTGGAGTCTTCTGAATATGGAGGAGGGGGTGCCTGAATTTATCACAGTCAGCATGGAGGAAGTTTATTGTACCTTAAAATTGTGAGCAGAGAAAAATCCATGTTGAAATTTATTTATTTTGATTATCCTGAATCCTACTCTAAGTTTTTTCATAAATAGTAGTACAAAGGTGGAGATCCTAAATAGATCCAACATACAAAACTTGAAAACAGATTTAAATAACCAGGAACACTAAAATAACAGATTTTCTGAAAGTGTTTTTGGCTACAACACAAGCTGAATTTGTGTTTTACTGCCCTCTCAAACTGTATGAAATCATTGAGACACTAACAATTTCTGAAATAGTTCCTTAATAAGAAATTGTTTCAACTTTAATCACTTCTAGAGGAATCAATCCTCACCATCAAGAAGCACATAAAAGGATTCTGTTTGACCTTTGCTTCCATTCTACATTGAGTTCATCTGAAAAAAATCTGTAGTAATAAGGAGTTGATACAAACCTTTTTCACTTATTAGCTGCCGTGCAACCTCCTGTTGGAATTTCTCTAAACTCTCCAAGTCATCCTTCATGTGGAAAAGTATGAGAAAAGGAAGGCCTTCTTCTGTCAGTTCCTGAACAGAGAACAGAAGACAAGTTTCATCTCTTCCATTTCCTAAATACGCTTAAGTGATTCCAGCAGTTTTCTAAGTCAGCGAGATCTCTGCTTTAGAGACACCAGAAAAAAAACACGACTAAGGACATTAACTGTTGAACTTTCATCTGAGACACCCGATTTACACAGGTAACTCTGTTTCTTTCCCACTTATTATATGTAGCAGATAAAAGATGGAAGTATTTCATTACTAACATTTTAGGAAGAGACGTGTATATTGCAATACTTGCTCCAAAGAAATAGCCCAATTATCAGACAGTAACATTTTCATAGAAACAGCACTGAGGCCTGAATAGCATGGTATTAAATGCTAATTTACTGAAAGCTGAGTGTGTATACTGGACCCTGTCCTAGCCTGGTTCACATCCTATGTTGGTGCTTTCTTAGCATAACTCAACAAAAAGGTATCTCCATCCTTAAGAAAAAAAAAGCAGAAGCTAATGACATGGCTGTGCCATTTACAATCAAGCACTACTCTTTTGCCAATGAGCGTGTCCTGACTGGTCAACTGCATAAAGCATCGTTATGAAACTCACATGCTGATGCATTACTAAAGGTGAGAGACAAATGAAAATCTTAGTTGGACAGGCAAGCTTTAGTTCCTTGTAGGAATGTACTCTTGAAGCCTGAGTACCTTCTAAAGATTTCTCTCCAGGGACAGGTAATAGCATGAACTCCTGAAATATTTTATTCAGGAATTTTCTTTTATTCAAAACCAAAATAAAACACGAACTACACACATTTGCTTGCTTCAGAAGTCATTTTGAGTCAATTCAATCAGTTCAATTTACCAGAGACCAATTGAAGAAACAGACCTTTACTGAAGAAAATGCCTACAATCTCACCTTTCATTTGCACAACTGGCATACAAGCAAGTGCTGCTTTTTCTTTGTTTCCATTCTGTATCTGAATAAAGTCTATGCTTTTGAGAAAGACAGCACTTGACAGCACTTCTACCGCCAAATACAGTTTCTTCAGATACTTTCAATCTGCAGCAAGTTGGAAGAAAAGCTTTCCCTATCAGCACGCAGCCAGTTTCATGGTGGACATGAAATAGCCATCAGCTCCTTTCAAGCAAGCCGGCAAATCGAGTCAAAGCTCAGTCTTTTAACAGCAGATTCCAAAAATCCTCATAATTTCAGTGCTCTTGGCAAAACAGAAACTTCCCAACCCATTGCTAAAATAACCACTAATCACATTTGCTCCCTCATTTTTCATTTATAATTTATAGTAGAGATTGTTGCATTCGTATTGAAGCATTCTGGTACCATAAACACAGCCTAAGTCACTCCCTAGCTTTACTCTGTAGGATTGTGCAGCATATATTAAGAGGCTATTTAACTACTATGCATTTCCAGCAGGCAGAAATCTCAATTTTAGCATGTTTAAGTTTGTTTGGGTAACAGTAACACTGAAAATTTTAAACAAAGTTGCCAGGCAAAACATCGGGTTGGAATTTAAAATATTTGCCTAAGTAAACGGGAATTGAAGGTTGCAAGAACAACCAGAAAAGCCAAGACAACGTGATACAGACGGACAGCGACGAACCTTGGCTTCTAAGGCTCAAAAATCCAATTTCACCATGGGAAAAGTACACTGAAAATCCATCTCACAGGTCTAAACACAATGGCATGTGGTATCTTTTACGTGGCAACTGACTGAGTAATATTTGTTTAACTAAGAACTTTCCAATGTAAGTTGGCGGTGTTGACTAGAAGGTCGGACTTAAATTGTTTTGGGCATCCCACCCTATTCCTCCCTCATGCAAATTAAAGTGTTCTGCATGCCCAGAAAAGCAGTGTTACATACGGTGCACGTTCAGGATAAAAACTGAGACCCCATATAAACTGAGAACAACGGATTCTTCCATCATACGACTGATTCTTTGGTTCAAATCGAAGGTGGACAACACGCTGCAAATCCTTATGAACTTAGAGCTTCTAGCAGATGCTATGGCTATATACAAATACTCCTTCTGAGATGCTTTGAACTTGCTAATTGTTTTTTTCCTGTTTATGTCATAAAATAAGTTATCATACAGAACTGGAAATAGGTGAAAAGGAAGAGCAAGTCATGAAAGGAAAAAGAAAAGCACTAAAAGAAAATAAGGATAGTTAGACTAAAAGTTTAAATGCATGCCCCCAAATCCCACTTTATTAATTACAGCTAAAAGCAAAAGCCAAGGAAAAGGACATGTGAACCTAAAAACATTAAGAAGGTATCAGTGCTTCAATACATTGACAAAAAACATCATGTTTTTTTGTGATGATTCATAGAAGTGGCTAACACAGTAACATTTTTCTACTACCACCTTTAACATGAAATTTTAAAAGCTGACTGATTATAATTAAACGATGGTTCACAACTATTTTATTCATTTGAACTGTCACAGACATGCTCACATGGGTATTTTCTACCTTGACTAGAAACATTTTTTTCAAGGTTGTATTAAGCAAAAAGCACTTAAATAATATTTATCTCTGGATTTTAAAACAAATCAGTATCTTACAACATTTGCAATTTACATGAGTAATACAGTGCACCACAAGGTGTTACACACACACATGTACTTAAAGACACACACACTCTTACACACGTATGCTTTTTGTGTACAACTGTCCACACTCATCAAGTCCCCAGATACTTTTTATGACCTATATGCATGATTATAGGTTTTTTTGAACACTATCAGACTAAAAAGCTATCATAAATTTGCCTCCACTGAACTTCAAGTCTAACTGAAAAGCTCCAGAACAGTGCAAAAGTCACACGACAACTATTTTCTGCAAAAAGCAAAGCATGCAGAAGGACCTTGGGCATGAGTTGAAGACCCTGAAAGACACATTTTGGTTTTGAGAAGGAAATCCCAAAAGTAGAAAGGTAGAAAAAAATTCTTACCTCCCCATTTTCAAATGTAATTTCTCGAACTAGTGGTACACATTTATCTTGTGTCCATGCATAAATCAAATCAAAATTGGTTAGAGAGCCTAAATATACCATATCTGGGGCATTTTCCTGTTGAAAAGAAAAATACTAGTTGAGAAACAGTAAAAGTGACATTCCTACCGACCTGACATAAAGGTGACAACGTCTAGACAAATACTAAGTACCAATCTTATGCCCATACTCAACTGCCATGCATGCAACACTTCTATAGACTACATTACAGAAATACAAACAAATAATTATATGACTTATGCAACCAACTCCACTTCCTAAGCTAACCTACGAGGAATTAACTTCTGTCCGGTGGAGAAATAATATCTCCATACCTACAAATACCCTATTTTGTACATACTACCCTACTCCTCCATCATGCATTTACATCAGATGTAAACTAAATGCAGATACTAAGCTCCTTCATGCTGACAATTAAAAAGAATCACCAAAAAAACACAACATAAAACAAGCACAAAGTCCTCTACGACTTGAAATTGGTATCTCACATTTGCTTTGCCAAAGATACGAATAAATAATAATTTTCCTTTCCTTTGCTCACTAGTAGTTATAATTCAGCATTCAGCACTACCAACTTTTAAATGTAATTAAAGTTGTGGTTAACATCAAGTAAAGCACAGTTCTTATGGTTTGACCCGGTCAGCACCTAGCCGAAACCAGGACAACAGCTTACTAAGCTGAGGGTGTGATTAAGTACACGTTGATTCAGAAATGCCATATAAGCCTTGTAACTTAATAACATGTTTTGGCAGAAAAAGGTTTCAAGTCTCCTTTCGCTTAATGTTGTCTTTTTTTCTTCGTTTTGTTTTATTTATTATGTAAGCAACATTTTTTCTCTACATATTTCGGAAAGGAGCATATGTTCAAATATTATGTTTCTAAGACGTCTTGCAGATCTTTCTCTGTACTGAATTTTTCCTCAAGTTAAACTATGGGAGTTTGTTAACATGCTGTTAATTTTTACTATTTTTTTTTTAATGAAGAGAACAGCTTTTAGCTTCCCAATGAGCTAAGCCACACAAGGCAGGCGTGTTATAGTCAGAAAACTGCCACTTGCATTGAGAAACGGAAGGTTCACCAAATGTTGAACTTCAGGCTTTTTTTTTTTTTTTTTTTTAAAGACTTCTACAGGACACAAAATATGCGTATATACCTATCGAGGTATATATGAGATAAATTGACTACTTTTCTAAGGAAGAAAACCAGTTTCTGGACACTGAAATAAAAAATGTCAGATTTGGGTTTTGCACACTTAATTGGCAACAAATGACATTGAGATTTTTCACTGACTGAAACATCAGTTCCTTAGACCCTATTTTTTTCACTATTTAGCAATGAAATAAAAGTAAGATTAGAGATGCAGCAACTTACTGAACGGTCTGAATATAGTCTCCATTAGTTCATATTCATATACAAAGAAAATCAGCAGAATAAAATACATAGTTACACTTACCCCTGGTGGCTTGTAGATTACATTGTCTCCGCTAAATCTCTCTGCTTTTGAAATAGCCCTACAACAAACCAACCAGTAAGCATGTCTCGGTACAGACAAACAAAATAACTGATACCAAAAATCATATTTTAATTTGCTATCTTCGCTACATTTTTCCTTCAAAATCTGAAGAAGGAAAGTGCTTGATCTTTAAAGTCAAGTGACTCCACAGATTCTTGGTCAGGCTAGGTGAGAGGGCAGCAATGGAAGCAGCAAGCCATATCCATAAGATAAGAAGTTTGGAGTAAAGGCATCAAAGTGCAAGTGATGAATGCTTGCAGATTTTGGATATGAGATCAGCAGAGAACAATGTTAATGAATTAATATGATCTTGTAAATTAAAAAAAAAAAAGCAATAATTAAATATACTTTCTTAAGAAAGGAAAGGAGAGATGAACAGATTTTTGTTTGTATTTATTCTTCCAGTTCCATTGTTTACATTGGAAATTGACATCTTATCTACCTTGATAAAGCAGGGCTTTGCTAAACTCTACTGGCACAGTTAATGAGAAGGCAGAGAGCAAACAAGCCCACACTAGATCTGTTCTGAGGAAAAAACGGACAGAGAGCACAAGATGCAGCCTACGGCTTCTGACCACTGATGGTACACGTGTGCCTGGAGAACACATGCAGTTCCTCCTAGATATTCAGCTCAGCATTTCACCCCGGTGAATTCTCCCCTTGCCTCTGACATATTTTGTGGTTTCTTAATCCCAACCACAACAGAGTACAAAAGCTGCTACCTTGAACCCCTGAACTGATCATCTCTTACTTAAAAAGATGGGGACTGCTATGCATGCAACATCAGAGAGATGCCATGCCTTGGTGTGCCAGCTTAACTGAAGCTGGCAATACAGCCCCAGCTGGCTGATTCTGCCTCCAGAGAACGGGATGAACCACCTATTTCTTCGCCTTCTTGCACAGACTAGGAAAGGAAAGCATGTCAACCTCTGGGAAACTCAGCTCTGAAAAAAAAGCGGAGGGCAAAGCAAAGAAAGACATCACAAAGCTTAATTCCAAGTACCTATGTTTCGTTCACTTGATTTGATCCAGTTATCCTTCTCATATCATGCACAAAAGATGCCTTGCCTAGTATGTTACACCGATCAATATTTTCACCAGCTTAGAGAGGTGTATTTTAAAACGCATTTTTGTATTCCAGATACGACTGCTCCGAGAACACAAAATTAGGCTTCTTTGCAATCATCATCACTATCACTGAGGTGAACCACTCACATCCCAATCAATCCTTCACCAAATAACAAGAAAGAGAAGACATTTAAGCCAACAAGAAAGAGAAGATATTTAAGCCCCTGCCCAATCACTGCTGATAAACTTGTAACACTTTGTCAGGAAATATAAGCTATAGGGTAAGCTTGTTGTGGACCCCTGAAAGTCCTCTTCTGTGTTCTTCCATTTCAGTAGCTGCAACTGTCTGAAACAAATCAGTCAAAGTGGGGACATGACAAGAAAATACTAAATGCCTGAAGACACTCCTTTTTAAAACAACCCAAATGGAAACACCAGCTGTTTGTATTTCATCTCTCCTTGAAGCAATAACCTAGAAAGTAAACCTTTTGGAACCATGTCACCCCCTCACATTTGCTTGCTAAAATTAAAACGGATCTCAGATATGCCACTTTCTTCCCTGCATTATCTACAGTTCATCACAGACCTTTAAGATAAATGTATTATTTGGTGGCTTGTTTTGTGTTTCTGTATTTGACTTTGTATGCTGCAGCACACCACCACCAAGCCATGTTTTTCACTCCTATGAACGTTTCAGATTTGCCCTACTGTAATTCTACCTCTAAATACTAGCGCCGGTCTGTCTCCTGTCAGTATACCTCCCATCTCCTTCTGCTTACAACTCTTCTCTCACTCGTCTTGCTCTGTGGTCCCCACAAATTGTAACAGAGTTGTAAAGATCAGCTGATTTAAGGATAACTTTAATATTCAAGATGATCTGCAACGAAAGAGAACTAATACAGTTTAAAACTTAGCTATTACAACTACCTGAGGCCAGAACGATTTTGACATAGCAGGGAACAGTTCTACCTTGACTGAATTACTTTTTCCTGCCAAACACATCTGTTTCAGTTTTAACCTAGTAGAAATTTGAACACAATGGCTCACATTACTGTCATATCTGCCATACCACAATACCTGCCCAACTCTTTGTTCATACCCAAGTCAGAAACCCCTCCTAGGGCTTGTTGGGAGGCTGAGGCAGAAGAGTCTGACTGATCAGGGACAGCTCGCAGTGAAACACTGTGCTATTTATAATCTCAGTAGAAACCACTTAAATAAGACTCCCTTGGAAGTCTTTTTGCACATTATTTTTTAGGAAGCTTGAGAGCTGCAGCCTCTCAGAGATGAAAACACTTAAGTTTCCAGGACTGCTGTCTGGAAGGCTTCACTTTAACACCCTAACGGCTCCAGGATAGAAAGGGTACAGAAGCAAGGCTGGAGAAGTCAGAAACAACAAGCCCGTTTGCTGGATCTTAAGTAAGAAAGGCAGGTTACAAACAACCAAACTCTGATCTGTTCCATGATGTTTGCTTACTGCCTATATACAAAGGAAAACCAAGTAAATAATAAGCAGCCTCTACTTCAAGAACAGCATCCAACAATTAAATGCTAACAACTGAGTGCTGGGAGACTACTGCTCATTGTACCAGGCTGACAAACAGCAAACCAAAGACTAACAGATGCGAACAATAGGGGAGAGAACCTTAGAAGTACTGTTACCTTTCTAATTATTCCATTATTATTATTATTATTATTTAAAAAAAAAGGCATTTCTGAAGTAAACGATAAAAGTCATTTGGGGGAGGGGGGTCAAAATAATTCCAAATTCTATTAGTAACTCAGACTGGCTGCCCTGAGAACCAGAATGGATGCAGTTGTCAGAAAACATGCTTGAGATAATGGCCACTTCTTTGGGATGAGACTGACAGATGAACATCAGTTGCACAAGATCTGATTATTCTCCCATGGCCAACACTGTTTACGCAGTCACAGGGTATCTCATCAGGAAGTGGAATAAAGGAAATCCACCTGTACTGCTGTATGTCACAAACACTCCCCTCTTTCCCTCCAGGACTTTTACCAAAAAAAAAAAAAGATATCAAGAGGCATAAGAGACTGACACAATTTTTTCTTCAGACAGATGAAATATTCTACCTTAATCCAGTTGCTTCGCTATTCTTCATTCACTACATGCAATTCAAAAAAAAACCCTTAGGGCAACTGTATGTGGTATAAAAGCTTGTATAATCCATACAAATTCTTGATCTTGCAACTGCGGGTAGACTGCAAACCACTGCATTCACATTAATGCCCAATCACTTTAAATTGGTTGCTGCTGGCATATTAAACACTGCAGAAAGAGTCTATAATTGCATTTTATTATGCTACTTAAAAAGAAAATCACTCACTCCCAATTTATTCTGCTTTCCCCAGTGAATATCTTGTAATATTTTAAACATTGGTGTAAATCTGTACAACAAGGAGAAATTTGAATTTCTTAAGGTTGTTCAAGGCTAACACCACGTAGCTCATCAGTACAATTGCCTTTCTAAACTGTTAACATGTGCAGCAACATAAAACTTGCATGAAACAGACCCAGACACAGAAATCGGGCATTTTTTCCCCAAACCCAAGAGGAAACAAGCAAGAAACTCCTGAATTACTCTTTACAAGGGAAAAAAAAAAAGGAAAAAAAATACAGAAAGAAAAAAGGCTATGAAAATGGTAATATTATAAAGAAAAAAGATTGTAAAAAAGAATCAGTCAGTAAAGCTACATAACTGATAAAGTTCCTGCCAAAAACTTTCTCAACTCTTCCTTGCTTATTTCCCTGCAATGAAGCAGGAGTTTTGTGACACAACTGCCCAACAACCTCCCCTAAAACCTTCCCAGTTACATTTAAAATGATTGAGAAAGAGCCACAAAAAGGAAGAGGAGGTAAATCAGTTAGATTTCACAACAGGCATTAAGACTAGAGTTTTCTTCCTACTCCTCCTACACGTTTCTCAGTGCATTTATCTGAGGAACCCTAGTCTCTTAAATTATATCACACTGAAATTATTAAAAGAAGTCCATTTAATTAAGCCATATACAGTTCATTAACATAATTTCAGTAATGAAGTCATGCAGTCGAAGCATTTAAAAAAACTTACCCAAAGGCAGACAGGAATACACAATCATCATGCAAAATATTCGCTACTCTTTCAAAAGTTCTGTAATTGTCAGAGTCCTTTTGCTCGAAGTATCCAATGATATTTCTTCTACTACGCTGTAAAAGCAAAGCTTACATTCTCTTACAGTTCTCAAATTATCAGAAACTATCAATATTCCCTAATGATATTAAATACAGAAATGCTGCTCATTCAACAGTCAACTGTATAAAACATTTTTTATTGCAGGTAGGTGATGTGTATTAATAAAAAGACTAATATTTTACTATTCAGAAGCATTACTATGAGTATTTTTCCAGTGAGAAATATTCAAAGTATCACCTTGTCAAATACAAGATACAATTCCTTTCAAGTGATTAAAAGTAAAGCAGGTAATTTGGTAGTGGTGTTACAGTAACAAAACTAATGCAGTTGGAAGAGTTGTTATATTGGAATAATTCCTAATACTGGAAGTAATTTTTTATTTTTATTTTTTTTACAGCTCATTCAAAAAGTCACTCAATATTTCTGAATGGAAAATCCCCAAAGTATTGAACATATACTTCAAGTACATGATCTTTCCCTTGTTCAACAAAAAAAACAAAACACAAATGTATTTAGGGGGAAGAAAATCAAAATACTTACATCAGCAGTATTAATTTCTTCCAAATCCTGGACCTCCCGAATAGGATTGCTCTTCTGCTGCCTGATATAATCTGCTATTGCTGTCACAGACCTCTGGCCCCTGTATTCTCTCTTCATCATCATTCCATTCCGGAAGAGCTTCAGTGTTGGGTATTTGCTTATCCTGTACCTCTGAGCTATATCCGCTAAAAAAAATTAAGAAAAAAAACAACCCTGAGCATATTATCTTACATATTTATACATGCACATAGAAGGGAAACCTCTGAGCCAGTAGCCCACCTCTTTAAAGAACAAACTAAAAAAAAATCACTGTAAGGGAAAAAAATGGATAGCAGCTACAGTATCTACCAACCTTGATAAAAAAATCATGATCAAAATTTAGGTAAAGCCTCTGCTACACTCACGTAGTACGCTTCTTGGGAACAACTACAAAAGGCAGTTTCAGTTTGAGACTACGACAGTATAACAGGAAAATGAGAATCTTGAAAGCTCCCCAAATCTGAGTCAATCCACACAGGAATATTTTAATAAAACAAACCAGGCTGTCTTTTTTTTAAACTTACTATGATTTTTATCTCACTTACAGTGCTGGAAATGTAATTGTCACCTCTTCAGTTCTAGAGAATGTGAACTCTGTGCAAAATATTTCTTTCAGCTTAGAAGTCCAGAAGACAGCTGAGACAAATTCTGAGCTGTTCACGTTTGAAGATTTCAGCTTTCAACATTAAGAACTTCTGTAGTCAAGCAGTGTGGACAGTTCATTCACATCTGTCCGTGCAGCCCGACTATGCTTTAGAGCTGGACTGCCTTCATGAAGCACAGTGCCTCATTCAACAATGCAGTAACGATTTGCGTTAATCTAATGTAAGGGCACTAGCTATTTAACCCTTATATAACAGATCAGCTATTTAACTGTTATTTACTTACAAATTTAAAAGAATAACAATAAAGAATGATTAGAAGAGGAGCAAAGAAAGCTGAGTAGAAGAAATGAAGGCCACTTTCCTATGTCCCCTTATCTTCAACCACTACTAATACAGTAATCCAGTTCTTCACTATGCCTCAGAATATTTCAAGTATCCCTTTGTCGCTCAATTGATTGATTAATAATTGGGACACGACGTCACAATAGGCATCGGAGGTAGCCCCCCTGCTACGCACCGACAAGGAAAATACAACCAGTAAGTGGTTAAAGGCTTGAAGAACAGAATCCATCACTCTTGAGTTTTTACCGCAACCTTCTGTATAATGCAGAAACTATTTTTGTGCCTCTCCAACATCCAGCAACCACTTTAAACGAAGTTCATAAGTACTTAATAGCTTTAAATGTTTTTCCCGCCCTCAGATGTGGTTGAAGTTCAGCAAAAAGCTTCAAGAAGTTTTATAAGGAGTGAATGGAGAAACAAGGTAATTGTATAAGCTCTGGATTCTTAGGAAAACAGGGCTAAAAACAAATAGTAGAGACAAATCACGCAATGCCAAGTAGATTTCCACATCCACTTTCCTTCTGCTTTTGTTTTGTTTAATTATGTCCTTCTGTTTTCCACAGAAACGTATCTGAAAACAAAACACCTCACTACCCATGTGAAAACTGGGTGTCCTCTGTTAAAACACCAGGATGGGATACAGTTTATCTAAGCATCAATCATGTTTGTACCTAAAAGCCAACTGAATCTCAAGGTACGATCACTCTGCCCATTTTCCAGAGTTGCTTCATCCTCAGAAGTGACTAATTCTAGTCAGCCACTCCTCTTCTGCTTTCCTTTCTGCTTTTTTCTCTCTCAAGGAAAGAGAAAGTGAACTTTGATGGACCTATTCATCCTTTGGAGACACAAGTTTTTTTCAGTCAGCAGAAGAGAGGAAGATACTGAGACTGGGGGCTGAATGCACATCTCATGACGTTCCCCGGGAACGCAGACCAGCCAAGCTGAAGGGACCTCTGGAGGCCTGCAGGCCCAATGCCCCTGCCCAAACAAGGACACCTTCCTACAGCAGGCTGCCTAAGAGGCTTCAGAAGATCTCCAAGGTGGGAGACTCCACAACCTCTCCGAGCAACCCATACCTGTGCTCTGTCACCTGCACAGTGAACAAGTGCTTCCTGACATTCAGATGGAACCTCTTGTGTTTCAGTTTGCACCCATTGCTTCTCATTTCTTCATGAGCTCCTTCTAAGTCCAAGTGTACATCTCAAGTGACCTGGATTGGCCCCACAGTAGTAGGGCAAGTAAATATGGGTCAGGCTGGATTCTGACCAGTGGCGTATCTGGAACAGTACTGAAAAATGTGAAAATTAACCCTGATAAGAATGTCATTTCTTCTTGATTACATATTTACCACAGAGCAGGTTTGCTATCTTACTCCTACTCTTTTTCTTTTTTAAAGAAATGGGAGAGAAGTCCTTTGTAAACTATTATTTAAAGGCAGTTGTCACAAGCAATGTACTGAAAATGGGGAGCTAACATACATCTCTTAGCTGCAAAACAAAATCCTGCGCAACTTATGTCCTCCAGAACATAAAGCTCTCCATCTCATTTAGATTTATTAGAGAACAAAAAACATTCAGTGAGAACGCTCAGTGAAACCATCAGCAGCTTTAACTGCTGTGAAAAAGTTATCACTTGCAACTTTAGTTACTAAAAACAATCTTTGTACCAGTCTGAGAACTTAAGATTTGCATGGCAGGGATGAGAACCACATTTGCTTCACCAAAACATTCTTGAACATGCCTCCAACCAGCAAGCTCAGGAGCTTCACTAAGCCCAGATCCTAACGTGCCTCACTATAAAATAGAGAAAATTGATAGGTTGAATTGTGGTATGAGAAAGGATTTGACTTGTTTCCTGAATATCCTGTCAGTTTTTAATGCACTGATTATAGTTGAAGTTAAGGCAAAGACATTTTATCTCCTTAATTCAGGGTACTTTTATTTCAAATTAATATTAGTTTCTCAAAGATAAAGCACCTACCAACATACTCACTAATAAGTATCAGATCAATGCTTTTTCTTCCTTTCAAATGCTGCTACTTTCTACTTGAAGTATGTAAGAGCTGCCTGCAAGAAGGATCACTTCGTATTTACTCACCAGAAGAAAAAGTACACCAGCAAACCAGGCATTTGCTGCCTTTCTCCCTTTCTGATAGAAGGACCTTTGGCCTGACTGTCTGGCAGCTTATCAAAATTTGGCCAGGGTCTGATGAAAGACAAGGAGCCCTATGTATCAAGGTTTCCCCCCCGGGCCTCTCAGAAAGACATTGAGATTAAAGACTGTTATTACACTACAAACCTCCACAGCAAGACAACAACAAAATTACCCTTTTTTTCCTCACAACATGCACTTTTTCTTCAAAGTATTGCAGAGAGTATGTCTTAAGAGGTCTTGAACATTACCTGGGACTGAGTTTGCAGTCCCTAAAGCTGTGAATCTTCATCAAGCGTGGACATTGTATAAAAAAAAAATAGTGGCAGTAAAATTCCCATTGCCAAGAGTGAATTCAAACATTTTTTCATAAATCAGAACTTGCATGCTCTTTATAAATTACATTGAGATCCCATGAATACTGGTATTTGAACTAACACAGAGAGATGACAGTCCTACACAAGGAAGTATTTGAAAACCATCTTTTTACAAAATATAAAATGCAAGTGCATGAAAAATTGTTTGAATTCATTCAAAAGTCAAATAGAGTAAATCTTAAATGTTCATTAAACCCTGGCATTTGATACAGGTAGAGTTAGCATAAGCAGAGCAACTACAACATTATATTCCTTTTAAAATTGGAAATACATAATGCAAATACATGGAATATTGTTTGAATTCATTCATAGATCACATTAGTTATAGTAAATCCTAAATTAATTTTTTAAAATATTTCCAGCCATTCTCACTGACCATTTTCTGATGAACAAAGTTATTTGAAACAGATGAGGCTAATCTACCTAAAGAAAGAAAAAGTCTCCCAGCTACAACTTCATACTTTCTTCAAATGGTACAAACCTTGAGTTCATATTTTGCCCAATTACTCATCAAATCACAGGCCTACTGCCTATGCCACCAGAATGGTTTCACACTAGTTACAAGAGGAAGCTACTAACATACTTGACTTTTTTCTCATCTTCTATAAATCAGAAACTTAAAGCAGAGCTCAAATGACTGCTGAATTCAAGTGACTCTCTCCTCCCTGTTTCACATGCATACATGTTGGCATGAAACCATTCCTAAACTGGACGGACCTTCACCCATTTATTTATTTAATATGCTCCAACATGAACGACTTCACAGTCGCTTAGTTCTCTTCACAAACGTACTGTATTGATAGTTATCCTGAGCTATGGAAGACAAGACTGCCTCTTACAACACGGATTAGCATCTTCTGTTGTTGTTTTGGGGAAAAATGAGCAAAAACAAACACTTTTACATGAAACCTGAAATTTACACGTACATTCTCTAAGTCGCCAATTTTTTTTCTGAGCAAGCTTCTCCAAGAAAACATACTTTGAGCTATCTTTTCTGATCCATATTTTTAGCATGTCTTGCGTGGTCAGCCACTTCTGCTGCTGAGCACCATGTATTCTCTACTGAAAGGAATGATGGGGGGGGTGAAGGCATATGGGACTGTTCACAAAGCACTTCACACATCAACTAAGCCACACCTTCAAGCAAATACACAGCCTGTAACGTGACTCGGATGGCTTCAGACTTCATTGCCCTAGGTTGGCACCACAACATACCATCTTTAGAGTTCAGCTAGTACGTAACACATCACTGAGAATCCAAAGTCCACTGATACTCAATTAAAATCAAGTGTACAACGAAGAATCTGCTGAAACACTGCATCAGGACATGCTATTGAAGTAGACTTCCACCCACAATGTAGTTAGTGAGGTCCTTCCCACTGAAGGATCAGCAGCATTTACACAAATCTGGGTACGACCCCGCAGCTTAGTCCACTGTTTCAGTTTTCCAGGCTGGTAATTCATACCACCACCACCACCCACCCACCCACCCACCCACCCACACAAAATAACACTACATGAAGAGCTTGCAGGGGATTTTTTCCTCTCAAGAACCACGTCCACCAGAATTTGAATACCAGAACACTGATAGTTTTCCTAAACATCCACCTCATAAAGTAAGGCACCACCCAAAGCAATTCACATGCAGAACAGAGGACTAGGATCGACTGAAAAGTTATCTGGAAGAAAATCAGTTACAGAACTCAAAACCAATAGCAGTAATTTCTGAAAATACACATAGCGTCTCTTTTTTGTAACGAGATTCTGCATGTTGTCTGAAGAAGAACTAGCGCAAACCCAACCTACTGCATTTCTTAATTTTTAGAGGATTGTTATAGGAGTTGTGTATGTGTAGGGTGCATCCCTTCTTCACCTCAAAAGCTGTACCAAGATTGGCATAAACCACTAAGTTAGCTTGACTTTGCTGCATCTAACACTGATCTTTTTTTGTGTCAGACCATCTTAGCTCTTCCTCACCCTTATGCAATACCTTCTGTATTAAGGGCAACAAACCCCTTCAGCTGTATATTGGAAGCAGAGACTACCAAATGAATATTCTGCTTGCTCACTTGAGATCAAACACATCTTTTGAAGTACTTTAGGCCACCTTGTCAGGGCATACTGCAGAAGAGAACTGCAAGCTGTCTTTGGCTGGTACATTTTAACTTAAGGTATTTGTTATTTCTCAAGCTCTTCCCCCTTTGTTCTAGTTCACTTAAAACAGCCTTTCTGCCTGCTACTCGTTCACAGATGTGGCACTACATTTACCTTAATGCTGTGTTATGAAACACTTAGTAATTCTCTCCTGTCAAATCACTTCTCTCATGACAACTGCACATACTCACAAGACCTGGAAATATCCATATAAAGCAGAGTTAGAAAATATCACGACTAAGCGTCCGATCCTGACGACTACAATACTGGTGGCTTGCAGGTTGGCCCGAAACAGGTACAAGAAAAGCAATCGATGATCTACATCAAACTCAGCCAGTAAGAAGCTGGGAAACAGCAAATCTAGACCACCTTCTGCTGTAAAGGAGCATTCACAACAGTCTTGCCTTCTCTTAGCGGGGCCTCATCAGTAGGTATCCCATAACCTTTTCCCACAGTCTAACAAAATGGCTCTCCTGAGGAGAGCCATCTACAACCTCTCAACCTCTTTTATTTTACCTAAAGATAACTTTCAGACTGATTATTTTTCCCCCACCTGAAATGGCAGGAACATGACAAAATACTTATGCTTGTTTACAGTTTCATTTAGCTTCATTTATGAACCCCCAAACTCATGGCACTGAGGTATTTTGCTTAAAGGCACAGTAGCAATGCAGACTAAGTAATTTTTAGGACTGCCATTAGCACACATTACAGGAACAGCTAGACCCAAAGAGATCAGCAGTTCACTAACATCCTTCAAAAGAATAGGAGTTCCCAGAGAAGTCTGTCTAGCAAAGCATCTCTCAACATCCTACTTTTATTTCAAAGCACAAAGATTGATTTAAACCAGCTATTATTTTTCTATTTTTATTTTTTAAGCCAGAAACCACTTTGTGTAAAAGGAAATTATAGTACAGTAGATGTTAAATCCCCATATATATTTAAGTTTATAAGAATTCTGTCCCAGAAATCCTAATTTTGAATTCATAGAAACTTTTCATGATACAAACTTTCCTCCAGAAACATGAGTTCTTCTGTATTGCAATATTCACTTATTTACAAGAAATACAGTAAATCCATGGTACTGAGTGGGTTTTTAATGTTGCTGCTTGTGTTAACAAAAACAAACAACAAAATAAAACTTGCCTAATAATGTATATGCAGAAAGATTTATAATTTTATAGAGAAGGTCACGTTAACTCGGTGTTGTATTATAGGAAAACGTGCACCTCTATTCCAAGTATTATTAAATTGAACACAACAAAAACATCAAAGATTTCAACAGCAAACAATGAAGTGAAGCTTAGATATTTATGAGCTATAAAAGGTTAAAGTCTTGGAAACAAACGGAGTACTTGCCTCAACAGATTTACCTTTAATGTATGTTTCACACCAGCGTAATGAACAAAACGTGTACATTAATGATTTAACGTACACATTTCAGTTATAATTATCTTGCATGATATTGATAAAGCGGTGTAAACCACAACACATACAGAGGCTTAATAGACTGCTAATATTTAGAATTTGTATTTCATCACATTGGGGCCCAACTATCACTTCCCAGAAAAACATCTTTATATTGGTTATAAGAGCAGACAGAATGATGGTTTTGTCATTAAGCATCAAACATTTGGCAGCGCATCAATAATTCTCTTTAATTTGCTTTGCCCTCAGAAGCCGGTGTGAGCTGTTGGGACCTGCAGAGTGCTTCAATAATAGTGCATTAAATGGAAAGTATCTATGCCTAGCTGACCATTTGAAAGCTATTTTTTGAGTGGCCTGACATCAGCTATTTGGGTTCCCTGCAGAGTCTTGGTTTCAAGAAACAGACCATTTGTAATGCAAATGATCCGCCATCTCTCAAAACATCATCTTCATAGCAGACCGCTAACTCTATGAAATCTGCAGGCATAAAACCTCCAAAAATGTTGACATATACCTTTTAGTGTTGCTAAAATACATAGACAGAAGCAAAAATATTAAGCTAAAACAGGAAAAAGTATGTAAACTACTACAGAAGGGTCCAAGCTAGTTTTTATATTAACATCCACCCTTCTTATGAAAAAAAGAAATCACTTATTACATACATTAAAATTATAAATTTACAGTACTTTTACATTAGAATACACCCAATAAACATGTGCCATTAAATGTAGCATTGCTTACAACCCAGCAAATAAACACTGGAAACTAGGAATGACACGCAGGGCTTTGCTATTTCAATTCAGAAAGGTAATGCTACTTAAGGAAAGAAACTCAGTCTGTCATGATCGGATTTTATTTTTAATTTGCACATTTTACAGTCTGCGCAACAAAAGACGTGCTCAGCTACTTGTTAAATGAAGGACAACAAAGGCTAAATACGGAGAACTCACAGTATTCCAGTAATAAAAAAGGAAGACCACAACTCTGCTGTCTCATACTACTTAGCCCTCTGCACCGACTCCCAGGGGAAGGAAAACAATCTCTGCTGTAGCATCTCCTCCTCTATCCAGGCCTTAGCTCTCCAACAGGCTCTGATCAGCTCAATTCAATGACCATATGAGAAGATTAAGTAACAAGCTCCTAAAGGGTTTTGAATACTTGGGGAAAAATAAGCTTTCTGAGACACGTAACCGCCAAGGCAAGAACATCTCATGGTTAAATATCAGGCATCCAGCAGCTCAAAGACTTTCTGAGCTCCCCAAACAACTAAAGCTGCAGGAAACAAAGTAAAGACTTCGATTGTTAATGTAAATCTTAAGAATAAACTTCAACAACACAGGCTGATTTTAGTACAGTCTGTTGTGAGAACTTTATTAAAAATTTTAGTCAATATCATATCAATATCATTGACTCGTTTAAAAGATGAGCTAACCAGACTGTTAAACACCAAGACAAAACATTAAGGGCAAGAAAATAAGTTTAAAAAGAGTGACCTGAACATCAGACTGTCATTAATCCCCACTCCTTCCCCAAGCTGAATCAGTCTATTTTCTAAGAAAAAATTAACTGATGAAAGTGATCGAATATATACAGAAGAATATGCAGAAGCAATTTCAGGTATGTGAGGGTAACTCATTTAATAAGCTGATATAAAAATATGGATGCTACAACCCCATTTATTTTCTACAACTGAAGTGGTAAAAGACCAGTGGAAATTCTTTTATTCTGAGATGTACTGCAGGAGCTACACAAAGACAAAAAACTCAACAGAAATGTTTCAGCAAAGACTGCATGTTAGACTTTGCCTTTAATATACTACTGCAAAAAAAAATCATTGCCTTACTTGAAAATTGACTTTAAGGGAGGGAAAGTTTGAATACTTAATGCTATGCTTCTGGAATCAGAAGCATAGTGCGTGAAACAACACCGTGTGTGAAAGAGAAAGAAGCTGACAACTGGTCAAGTATTTTAGACCTGTAAAGGTATTCCAGGCTCTAGAAAATAATAATTTATTATTCTAGAAAAGGCTGTTCAAGAATGCAGTTTAGGAAAACATACATTTAATAGAGACAACATTATAGTGAGAAAGCAAAAAAAAAAAACAACCAAACAAAAAAACCCTCTTGGACTTAAAAGTCCAGAAGACTAAAGGACATTCTGTGAAGCACACGACAGGCACCCCGTCTGCTGCAGCTGCTCTGGAAATGCTACAGGCAGTTACAGAAATGTGCTGTTCTACACAAAAGGAGATCTGCTTAGAGATTCTACAACTGTGAGCATGCACAACATAACTGTTCTTCAAGAACATATATGTTCAAACTTTTCTATCAGGTTTTCAACATGTCCCTAACACTCTGATAGGAGGGCAGCTGAATGCTTCAAAACTGCTCATACACACACCTTAGGTGAATACTGCCATGCTTCTTTCCCAGCCAAGGCTTTCAAAGGCATCCTATAGCTCGGTGGCATTTAGGTTTCCTGTGGTCAAGAATTGGTCTTACTGATCTTTGGGAAGGAACAAGACAATCTCCTTGGCCACTCCTAACAGTTTGAAAAGTCAGCTTACTTTCCACTTCAGATACCTACCTGGTTGATAATGTTTGCTTCCTTAAACGTATTTTTTATACCTGGAATCTCTTTCAAGATCACAAGACAGGTGCTCTTATTGTTGGGTACCTCCAGGTATGCATACAAAATCGAGTACAAAATGGTGTCAGTGAAAGATGCTCATTTAGACTTACTGACTTTTAAATCAGCAAACAAGAACAAACACATTTCAAGCCAAGAATTATTATTTAGGGAAAAATCCCCTTTAACACAAAAAAGTTAGATTGCCAAAACAGGAAAAAAAAAAGCCCAAGTAAATGAAATCAGTTACTTTTCAGAGAGATGCAGATAACTTTTCTTTGCCCTACAAGGTTCTCTCTTCACATTTTTGTAACACAGCACTAAAATACAACTTTTAGGTCAAGAGTAAATCCCAGGGATATGCTACCAACTAAGAGCAATTCACATTTTCAAGTGTAATTCTTCTTACAAACCAACCGTTTTGTGAAGACCAAATACTACAATCAGTATCAGAATTGAATTTCTGCTGGGATTTGAAGCCATTTGCAACTGATACTATTCTTTGGGAACTTCAAGCTACTCTAAAGAAACTATGCCTACAAATGCTGTTCTTCCAGAAGCACCAAACAGTAAAGCAGGTCTTCCACTATAAAAAAACACCATCATAATCTCAGTGCTATCCTTTTGTTTTTCAGTAGGTAGCAGATGTTCCTTATATTCTACTTATTATGGGATTCTTTTATGAGATTAAAAATCTTTTGGAATTAATGTAAGTAAATTCTAGCTTATCTTTTTCATGTAAGTAGGGGGACAGGAACATCAAAATAAGCAACCTTTTACTGATAAGCGTACAAACAGCAAAGCAGAACAGCTCTGATACACTACCAGGAGTGCAAAAGGCAGTTTGCAGTCCACCCAGACCCTTAGAGGGAAGAGCTGAGCAGAAAATCTTGTCAATTGCTGCTGCTGCTGCTTCTTGGTTGTATTGTACTAGGGCTTCTCTGACTCCTCAATAACTCAATTCATTTCATAACCCCAGACCTTTTTTCCCCCTCGATAAATGAGACTTTTTTCTCAACTGACGCGAATACATGTCTACAGATAAAATGAGAAAACAGCACTGGAGATTGACCTGAGAAATTTGGAAGAAGAGATTCACTGATACATACAAGCAACTGGGCTAAATGATGGGTCATGTCCAACCAGCTACACTTTACATTGCTCTTCAGGATTTATTTTTTATACTTCAATTCTGTGAATAGCCTACTTGCAGGATATCACAGGAAAATGAAAAACTAAATCAGGATTTACTTACAGTGCTGATCACAGTCTACTCTAGCAAACACCACTTGATTCTTATCTGGATATTCTTCCTTAATTACATTAGAAGCTTCCTCGAAAATAGGATGCAGCATTTGGCTGAAGCGGCACCTGTGGAAAAGAAAAATATTTCAAAATATTAACTTGAAATATTTTGGTTGATGACTAACAGAACACTTCAATATTAGAGGGAAAAAGAAAGGAAAGAAAAGCTACTGTAGAACAAACAAAACATATACTGGTAATCATGCCAGTAACAGATTGGATAAAAATAGGTTCAAAAGTAACTTCAAGAACTCAGGTGGGGAAAAAAACAAACAATTCAAGATGTGTCCCTGCTTTATCAGCTTAAGAAACAACATTAACCAATTGTAAGTCTTCAGAAAGTACATTTTATTTAGAAAATTTGTTCTAAAAAATTGTTTTTCTAACTGAATTATCTGTGGGGAAGGAGTTTTAAAAATCTAGTGAAAAGACTTGGGCTGTTGAGATTAAAATATTCACCAACAATCACCTTCAAGAAATATCAAAAAGAGAACTTTACATGGGGTCAACAACAGAAGCGTTGCTTATTATTTGATTGCTTGAATTTGGTAGAAATTATGCCTAGTACTTAAACAGACTGTTACAGATCACTATGAATAAGAAAATTCCATGGGACCCTTCTTCCAGCCATGTCAGCGTTTGAAGCAAATCCTCTTTCTGACCATGAAAAAGGCTGTAGATGTTGGTAGATGAAAGAGGCCCCGGCCTTTTTGATAGTTTTGGGGAGGTTATGGTAACATTAGTGCACAAGTTCATTATTAGTATGTCAATAAAGGAACTTTATAATCTGTTCTTCTACACACATAGCAGAATTTTGAATTGAAGACATGCAACAGCACTGTGGAAGTTGTCAGCATGAGACCTCACACAGCATCTAAAAGCAAACCTGCAATAAACCAGCCCACACTGAAACACTGCCCAGAGCAGGAAACATTCCAAGTGTAGAGGCAGGTTTTGCTCTGGAAATAAAAACAGGGCTTAGGCTCATCGTCTAAGGCAAATCTGACTCTGGCCAGCACAACTGTACATTACACATTTATGTGGCATGTATGTGTTACATTCATACTCTGTCCCTCATTGTCCTCCACTCTTACAGCAGGACATCTACATCAGCAAAACTGATCTGTTCTCATTCAATTCATTTATTTCATAGGTTGCCGGTACACAGTATTAGGGGGGTTACCCCTGAAGGCCTATATATAATGATCATCATTAAGGTTGTATTATTTTAAATTTATAGCCTGTTATCAACTAGTGAATCAACTTAAAAATGAACGCACAACTTTAAATTCAAAGCAAACCTGCTATAGAAAGGATGTGGCCACAGCAGGGGCTGTGCTAACATGGTCCTAAAATAAGACCTCTGTTTTCTTGCTAGAGATCAAGTTCTAAAATAGCCTCCTGCAATTTGTCCTTTGCAAAATCCAAACATTTTTTCAGTGGCATATACTAAATTTCAGTGTATTAGAATTATTCTCATTAGGTTTGCTTTTCAGAAGATTTTATTACAGATAGCCAAGAAGTAGTCCATCACCTGTGAGGGGTCTGCGGACCACAGTCTGAAAATAACCATATTAAAAGTTTTATTTATTTATTTTTAAAGACAGCCTTTGATGTACAACTCTATACAGAACAGGTAAGAGATTAGAGCTACTTACTTATACCTAGTTAGTTGTAATTATAAAGAAAGAAATCTCAAGCAATTTACTTGGTAAGTGAATGCAATCTCTCTACATACAAATTATATTGGTTTAAATGTGCCTCATGTCAATAGAAATTCCAGTACCAAATGAACAGATGCAAACTAATTGAACATAAAAATAGTCTATAAAATGACAGAGGCATATACAAAGGTTATTAAACTGATTTAGTTTGGTATAATGTCTATCTTTATGGGAAGTTTAAATGAAGGCATTAAAAACTTCTTCACTGAGAATTTCATTCTATATGAAAAGAGGGGGGTATTAATTTTTCAAAATCACTTTTAAAAATTAATTTAAATTAACACTAATCACCTAAATGAATTAAAAGAAAAATTACCAGTTTGCCTTTACTGATAAAATCATGTGCTTGCTACTTCTAGGCCATATGTACCTACAGACTTTGACATACAGTGGAATGTCAAAGAGGTGAAAGGAATTAGAAGTTTAATCCCCTTAGATGATATTTGATTCTGATGGCCAACATTTTGTGAACACAAAGCAAAACAGCAAGCAGAATATTTAACGTATAATAATACTTTGGTTTATATATTGGTTTACATTATAAAGCTATTTACTTTAAACAAAGAAGAGAGAAAGTGATTTATTTCTCTGACCTCATTTTCTATATTAATTTGCATGTTAAATTCTATTTCCCCTGAATCCTTTCTGTTTTCCCCCTTGTTAAAGGTTCCTTTAGAAGTATTAATGCTGGAACATAACATTTAAAATTACTTCTAACACAATTAAAAAAAATAGGGCATGGGTGCTTAAATTAATTCTAACAACAATTTTATAGGCAAGTTTTTTTAAAAAAAATCCAATTAAACAGTTCCAGCAAAGTACGTCTTTCATAATGCCTCACCCCAAACTTTTTATTTTTCTAATTGCTCAGATTTCATCCCTCAGTTCTCTAGTTCTCACTCGAAAGGCCTTCCATATTAGAGATGGATTTGATTTTTAAGGTAATTTCAGGCTTTTTGTTCACTAGTACATATGCTGAAGGAAATGATATGACCGATGCTGAAGGAAAATAAAAAAAAAAAAAAAGAGTATTTTGGGTACTAGCATATGTTAAGAGACAAAAAAAAAAAAAGAAACTTCTCTTGCTGTGAGAAGAGAAAAAACAAACAAACAAAAAAGCCACCACACATCAATCACATAAAGTGTTATTCCTTACTGCCATGGAACCCTTTTTTCTCTCATGGAGGCCCTGAATGAAACAAAAGGTGGCAGAACAGCAGAAGGCAAAGTAATCAAGACAAAAAACAAACAAAGAAGAAAGATCCAGTTTGAAAGTGACATACCACTGTATCTTTAATGAGGATACTATTGCCAAACATGACAGTTTTCAACAGGCAAAAGTTTAAACAGGGAAAAAAAAAAAAAAAAAGAAAATACTTATGTAACTTACCAATCAGCATAAAAATTAACTAAAGCAACATCTGCATTGTCTGGAAAGGGAAGAAGAAAATAATTCAATGTCACACTGTGAGGCAAACTTCTTAGCACTTCAGTCTACGATTATAACAATATGCATACAAACTGTAAAAACTAGTATTTCTAGATTATTCAGAACAGAGCCCACCAGAAAACTGCTAGGATAAATCTTATCTGAAATATAATCTATACCAAGTGGGAAAGTGATGAAAGAGTCCTCCAGTCAAGTATTTTATTGACTTTATTGATATATTAGATATTAAAGATGTCAATTCTTAAGACACAAAAGTAGTAAATGACACTTGAGACCAAAAGTCTTGATTAACAATTAAAGCACTCAAACCTAGAAGCTGTACTCTAGTATCTTTCAAGCATTATATGGTGTATTCTTAAGTGTTAGAAGAAAAAGTTAAAAGCTGAAGTGTTAAGTGTTAGCTCTTCGGGTGAGAAGAATGACAACATGCAGGCTGCCTGTGCAACTTGCTCTGATCTATCTAAAATTGCCTGACTTGCTAAAAAGGTGGATACCAGAGCAAAAGGTGATAAATTTTCAGCACCCCAAACCTCCCCAATACTAAGGGATACTTTAAAAAAAAAAAAAAAAAGTAATACTGTAGGTATGTACATTAAGGTAGCAATATAAGACTTTATACATTATTTTAAAATAAAAAAAAAGGAAAAGATATCAGAACTAGGAGGACACACTTTAATAAACTCCTCAGTAATAAATTGTGATCTTTGCACAATACAATAAGAGTGCTGTAAACTAATTTTTGTTATTAGTAATGGACTAGGTATTGAAAAAAATTGAGACAAGTGCTAGAACTATAGAACATCAGTCACACAGCTTTATAAAGCAGAAAATGTTGCTAGATAAATTTGTACTACTGACAGTTACAAAGCATCTATAGGCAAAGATTAAGATATTAAGAACAGCCTGTAAAAGACAACATGCTGGAAGAGGGACTTTTTATCAAGAAGGCTGGGAGAAACTACAGTTTGTACTGAAAGTATGGCTTTAAGATTTGCATTATCAGCAAGGAAAGTAATTGGTAAACAGGAAATTAATAAAAACTCAGGGCACAGAGTTTAGGGTTATCCCTAAGCTATGAAGTATTTAAAGTAGTAGGTGGGTAGTAGAGAAAGGTTTTTGCTTTTTTTCATTCATATGAAGACAACTAGACAGGCAAATTGCATGCTTTTCAAGCAAAGAGGTTTCAGACAAGGAATACACATCAGTTTAACTTTAAGACAGTAATTGAAATACTAATTTATGTGTCTTCTTCCTCTGAGGCACTAGAAATCAAGACAATGCTTAACCTCAAAAAAGCACAGCTGAACAAGCAAGGCACTTAAGGCCTACCAGCAAGGGTTTCAGTTACTGATATTTTCTGAGAACCCTTAAAATGTTCTCTTGGCAGGTTTTGGTTATATAATCAAGTGCTCCCATCTGCAAACAAGACACCAGGTATTTTTCTTAGCCACTTCAAATTCTCACTTAGATTACAGTGAGGTAATCTGTTAAGTGATACATTGGTTCGGACAGCTAATTTTGATCACAGGTATTTAAAACTTCTATGCAGACTGCAATCCATAGTTCCAAGGTTAGGATATACATATTTATCTAATAACATTGCAGGATTCTCACAGATAAGGGACATATTAATTAAAAAAAGATTCAAAGTACTCACTTAAAATGTCATCTATATTTCCACTATCTAGACTTGTTATTTCACTTCTTGTTGGATTAAAAAGCCAAGATACCTAAAAAGAGAAAACAAACCAGTAATGTATGTAAAGTTTCAACAATAAAGTAATAACATACCTAAGATTTTAAACACCGTGCTTCAAAAGCTAGAGAGGAACAAACAGTAAAAATAACTGCAAGTCAGACCAAGCATTTCAAATGATAGCACTGCCACAAATATACTTTATTTACAGATAGAACATTCTTACAAAGTTAAAGCAAAACCAGTACTCTCTTCATATGATTCTTTATTGTGATGGCAAAAATATTACAGGCAGTTTTTGTACCTTTAAGAAAAATTTCCACTCATAAATGCATTCTGAAGAAAGAGACAAAACCTACATTTCAGCCACCTAACAATCTTGCACAAGTGCATAGGCCCAGCATGTCACTGGCACAGAAACACCAGACTTCACAAGAAACTGGAGAACTCACATCATCCTGATCATTCAGTTAGGAAGCAACACATGTATTGTTCTTAATGTGATTATCCCAGCAACACCAACCTTATGGAACAGCACACTCTCACCTTCACTGCAATTGGCATAGCTCTTTCACCTCAAAACGCAGTGGGGGAAGAAAGGGGTTGAAGTTGCTGGTCTACCCCAGTGACTTACACCTTACTTTCACTTCAGAAGAGTTAGGTGTGCAACTTTTTGAGCAGGACAATACAAACTCTGGACTGGGACATGAATGTTTCGTGCCTGGGCAACCCCTGGCCAGAAAGTCAGCCCTTCTCTACGACATATGGCCAGGGCTCGGACTGCTCCACTGAGGTGCCTTTCAACCTGTGCTCTTCAATAAGCCTACGACCCTTCAGCTGACAGAGACGACAGGAAAGGGAAAGGAAGGTTTTCAGTAGAATACTGACAGAAATGTATACAGGTTATGTAGAGAGCAGAGCCTTAGGTTTGGTCTTGGTAGCTGCACAGAAACTCTGCTTAAGCCTAGACAGGCAGACCTGACGGCTGGTTTTACCAAAGGCACTGAGGGAAAAAAATGGCAGGAAACAAACGACATTCAAATCACAGCACAGAGAGAAGCTGGAGTGCTGTGATACAAGGATCTCTGCATTTATGGAAGAGCCCGACACCTCTTCTATGCCAGAACCATGCCAGTGGCTGACCAGCTACAGGTGTCACAGATTTAGGAAACAATTACAAGCAGCACGCCCCCAGGGCATGCTTGTCTGACACTGTCTACAATTTATCAAAAGACTAACTCAATGTCAAACATCAAGTTTTCCAGCATTTGTTGCCAATGCATATCAAACATTGACTTCAAAAAAACACGAGACGCGTTGGATGTCTTCTTTCATTACAGTCAGCTTAAAAAATTGTGGCAGTCTTTTGCAGCGAGACGTTGTCGATAAGTCTGAAACCATCATTGTACGTGGCACGTAGGTGAGGTTTCTAGCAATGATTTTCAATTCCTTCGGATCTGTGGATCACTAAGTGCTTGCCAGTGAAGACACTGATCCTTTCATATTTCCCAGCTAGAAGAAGCCGGGTTGCAGACAGAGTCTATCTTACACTACAGGCTGACAACTCACCAGCTTCTGTAGAAGAAAGTACCTAGCAAGGGAAAAGCACTGAAGAAGCGTCTCATTAAGCAACCTATGAGCTTCGTAAGTTGTGGCAGGTCAGTACTGGGGAAGTAGCTTTGAAGATGCTGTGTCAATGACTGCTGACCAACAGGAAGAGAGGACTCTGCCTTTAGTCTTTGCAGAGGAGCCCCATCGGCCAGGGCACCCACAGCTGAGTGACAGCTGAGGGCCACCATCAGCACGGGCACCTCACCATCACCCCCTGGGTGGTGCAGGGGATGACAGCCTCTGTGCTGTTGCTGCACAGAGGTGCTGATAGTAGCAGTAATGTTTGTGGTAACGGGCCAGCTAAGCGGGTGAACGAGCTAGCGTATTTTTTTTTAAGGTAAACTCATGCTGTAGTGATTGCAAGTGATATAATTAGATATATAAGTGATATATCTATATATAAGTGATATATCTATATATAAG
>NC_048894.1:95253093-95287472 GCF_011077185.1 Oxyura jamaicensis | reverse complement strand
TTCCTTTCCTTTCCTTTCCTTTCCTTTCCTTTCCTTTCCTTTCCTTTCCTTTCCTTTCCTTTCCTTTCCTTTCCTTTCCTTTCCTTTCCTTTCCTTTCTTTTTTCTTTTCCCACATGCATATTCAAACACTTGCCTTAAGCAAAGACTTCCTTTGGGTGAGTGTTTGGGTGGAGAGTAAAACAATATTAAGAAAAATTTGAGGGAGAAAAAAGATCACACTAAGTAATGTCATACTGTCAAGGGATTCTGTGACTACAGCATTAACTCTCTACCCACTATCAATAATTCTGTACTTCAAAATCATGTTCTTTTTACTCTTCAACCTGAAAATAACTTATTGGAAACAGTGGTTGAGGTAATTCAGTGCTAGCATGTGTCTCTCAGTCAGACTGAAAACATCATTCTAGGAGGCATGAAGCCCCCTCTACTCTTTGAAACTTGACAAACTTAGGGTCTGCATTACTGCTGTTGCAGGTGGTCATTGCAGCTCAGTCATCCACTGGGTGCTCCGACTGTGCAGCCTGAAGTTTCAGGGGATTTCTTGTTGTGACAGGGCTCCAGTGACAGCTCTACAACAATTAAAACTTCCACTTTTACACTTGTATTGCTAGGATTGCAGTATTCCAATGACTGTGAGGAAAATGTAAGAAAACACTGCATAAGGCGATGTGAAGAGCATCAGCTGCTTTGCTAATCCTGGTAATTCCATTTAATTAATTAAAAAGCTAGTCTCAAAAATCAGGCAAAGTTCTGGTCTAGCAATCTCCATTTTGCACAGGAGCACGTCACAGGATTTACACCACCGTTCTGCCTCTTTGCAGGGCACACCTTGGTCTTGACTTTTCTTACCCCATCTGAACCAAATTTATTCCTTTTTAACTTTCCCACTGCGTCCTCCCTGGGTTCATTTAAAATCTCAGATAAGAAGAGGCAAGCAGCAACATTGTGCTTTGTTTTGACTTTTGTCTTTCTAAGAAATAATTTCAAAAAGGTGCAAGTTATCTCAGTTCTCAGCGACGTATCAAGTCTTCTTGCTACTCTCATCGTAGTTTGGATCTTGCTACTCTCATCGTAGTTTGGATGATTCTTCCTCTATGTGGCCAACAGCCTTCCTTTCCTCTTCTGAAAGGGCTCTTCCTCACACTCCTTCACCTCTTCCCAGGTTCCTAACGAAGCCAAAGAACACTTTCGTCCTTAAAGGTAGCTGTGTCTATCAAAAAGCTTCTCCTTTTTCTTCCTCTAGCTTTTCTACCTTTGTGACTTTATAGGATGGTACCGTTCTGCTTTCTGCCTCCATAGCTTTATTTTTACTCAGGCATACTGTAAAAGTTTTGCCAAAAGAACAATGTTATGCAGAAGTGCAATGCCCTGTTTCTTCCTCTGCTCCCTTTGAATAGGACAAAGGTACTGGCAGAAGTCTTAATGTAATTACATCTCATAAAACAGAAAAAAAAAGTCCCTTTGCTGGGGAATCGTACTCTATCCAGGCAGCTCTATTGCCAAGAAGCTGTGAGCTACCACCAGCAGTTTAAGTCTGTAAGTATATACCGCCAATTCCTTTTGTGTTCAGACCTGGTCTCTTTTCAAAGAAGAAGGAGCCTGCTTTCTCCCTTTTTGCTTCTCTCATATTTTTTATTTTCCCATGTGCATTTATTCTTTTACTGTGCAGTTGCACTTTTAATATGTAATTTTTTAAAAGCAGAGTATGGAAGCATTGTTGAAAACGTACAGTGCAGCGTTTCCAGTGAGTCCCTTTTCGGTTCTGAGGTCAGAACTGCAAAGAATTACCAAGGGGTTTAATGTGACTTTGTATCAAGGCTTCTGACTGTTACGTAAATGCCCATGAAAATCATCAGTACAAATAATACACTTTGTCTCAAAAAAAAAAGGGGCACAACCTGGTATCAAAACCTGCTATTAAAAATGCCTTTCTTGGCTCCTCCTAAACCAAAACAGTGGAGGACTTTTTAAATAAGATTAAATAAAAAGTGCACGGAGACCTGCCAGTGTTTTTGGCCTCCCTGCTTTATTTTTTATTTTTTTACCTGAAAAATGGGTATTGCTCGATCCCAAAGATTAAGGGAACGATGTACCTGTGCACGAAGACCTACCGATTTGTGCAGGTGGCGTGTGGCTTGCACACAACGCGGGCAGGCTCGCCGCTTAGTTTTAAGGCTGGCAAGAATTTCGGCACACAACGCCCTAACCGCTCGCTTCGGGGAAGCAAACTGGACGGCTCCTGAGGAATCATAGCCAGGAAGGGAAACACTTGATAACCCGTAGTGGGACCCGTACCAACCATGCTGCTTTGTATACAGTGATCATAGACGCCCAGACCTACCTGTAGTGGGCTAAGTAAAAGCAGGCAGTAAAAACGTGGGTTTTATATTTTGGAATTTTGTTAAAACAGGTGCACTTTTTTTTTTTTTCTTTTTTTCTTTTGTTTTGTTTTGTACTGTTTCCTCAGTCTGCTTTTAGAGGGACCTTTCCCGTGTATTTCTTAAATTATATTTTACATTTATTACCGGCCGGATGTGTAAAGTTAAAATAGTTGGAAATAAATAAAGAAACGACTAAAGATTTGCATTTAATGCGAAGCTCGAAGCAGCGTTTGTGCCCCTTCACCCCCCTCACGGGCCTGGCGGGAAGGGCTGAGGGGAACGGGTTGGGGGGGGGGAGGGAGGGGCAACGGGGCCGCGCGCGCAGCCGTCCTGCGCTCTGATTGGCTGAGGCGGGCGGCTCGGCCGTTAAACGGCTGCGGCGCGCGCCGGCTGCGCTCGTGCCCGTGCCTCTCCTCACAGTGCGCGGGCAGGAAGCGGAAGTGACGCTGTGCCGGCGGCCGCTGGGGGTCGTTACCGGCTGGGACCGGCCCGCTGAGGGGACGCGGCTCGGCAGCGGGGCCGGGTCCTGCTGCTGAGGTACCGCCGCTTCCTCCTCGGAGGGCGGGAGAGAGCTCGGGGGCCACGCCCTGTCCTCTCCTACCTTCATTCCCCCCCCCCCCCCCTTTTTTTTTAAAAAAAAAAATTAATTTTATTTTTCTACGTGGAACGGTTCGAGGAAGACGCCCGGGGAGGGTGCCCCCGTGGGCGGCTGCAGGCTGTGAGGGTGGCCCAGTGGGGCAGGGCGTTATTTATTTCCCATAAACGCGGGGAGGGGGGGAAAGGAATAATAATAATAAAAAAAAACCCTCTCCTTTACCGGATTCATCCGACCACGGCACGGCTCCCAGCCCCGATTGTTCGCTGAAGCGTGGCTTATAAACAACATTTATATTTATCGTAGCTTTTTTAATTGTGTGTGCTGAACCAGTTTTGCAGGATGAGCACCGTGACTGAAGATGTTAAGCCAGAAGATGCCAAGCCGGAACCTGAAAAAAAAATATATTATTGTGAAGTGAGTGCTTTTCTTGTTAGCTTTTCAGAATGCATACTGAAACGCAGGCTTAAGGCATTAAAAATCATGCTCTGCAGAGGTTGGGCAGATCTGATCCAGCTGCAGCGTGGCAAGCTTGTAAGAGAAGCTGTTAATGCTAGAGACTAACTTGGCCAGTCACTGGAAGAGCTGCTTGTCTGGCGTTGTGAATTCAGTTTGGTTTTGAGTAGTTGCAGGTGTAGTTTAGTGGTTCTTAACTGCTGTCTTTTAAATCTCTGTTAAGTATTTCTTATGGTATGTCTTGAAGGCTCTTTAATTTTTAAAGGATGCTTCTCTGTGTCAGAACTTAAGTTTCTGTATATGGTGTTGTTGTAGTAGTGACTTCTTTTCCGGCACAGTGAACTTATGGGATGGTGTGTCAGGAACACTGACAATACTAGCCTATATTAGTCATTGCCTTTTGATAATTAAAGAAGGTAAAAATTGTAGATCTGCATCCTCTTGGATTATTGTGATGGTCTGTGCATCCTAATGAAATGCAGATGACTTCCTGTGCTTTTTCTGATCCTGTTGGTGTAACAGTGAATGGAGTTGCAATTACTCTGGGACCTAATTGTGCTTCTACTCCTTTCTAATCATACATGATCATCCCTTTTTGTTGGCTGGAGGAGTTCAGACAGCTAAAAAAAAGTCCAGCAAGTGAAGGTAGGAGGGGAAGGGTAGGCTCTTATACCACCTGCTATGTTTCAATATGTGTTCAAGTATCATTTGAACAAGCTTGCACACTGTTTCTGGTCACTTCAGTGCTATGCTGCTAATGTCATGCAGACTGTACTGTTGAAGTTGAAGATCTTGAGAATCTTGCTGTAGAAGTGGGTTTATTTCCAATTCCTACAACTTGCTGGCTACAAAATACAGCATAACTGAAGATGTGCTCTCAATTTCTCTTCTCAGGTTTGTAAAGTTCCGTGTATGAGTTCTATAAGTCTTCAGTCACACTATCGTGGTGCAAAGCATAGAAAGGTAACTTTTTTCCATGTTATGCCTATATGTGAATTTAATCTTAAATCTGGGATTCTTGCAGAGTTCAGTAACTGTTTTCATGTGTATTCAAGTGCTTCTCTAAGTTGCTTAGTGGATCCGTAATAGCTGTTTGCTTAAATTCCCAAGAAAAAAAAAATTGTGGTGGGCATGTCAGCTCTGTTTTGTTCAGCATGTAGTTTGCAGTGTTAGCAGTAAATGTGAAGGTAAACTTCTGTTAACTGTGAAATTGATTTTCTTGAATTACACAGAAGTCACACAAGCTTAAAGAATACAAACTTCCATTTGGGGGATAGTTGATGAAACTACTGCTTGATTTTCCAAGTCTACGTAATTTGTTTGTACTTTGAAGAAAACTGGCTTGCCTGGAGCTTGTACTCCCAGAACAGCTGTTACTATATACTAATACTTTTTACAGGAGCTGTGTGACCTTAAGTACCAAGTCATGGTTTCATTTGTTTAGAGCATCTCAATAGCAGCTTCCTGGTTTACTGCCTGTCCTTGTGTTTGGCTTAATTTTGCTTAAATTACTGGAGTGTTCTGGGAGGATGTATTGAGAAAAAGGGCTCTTACAAATGCTGTTTGACCTAACTTTTGACTGTTGTTTGGCTGACAGCCGTCTTTGTAAAACTCTACACTCAGTCTAAAAAGTTGAGGCATACTCGTTTGTCTGTTTTTTCCTGTTATTATGATTGCTGTCATCAGATAGTGGTGGTATGTTACTTAAATGTCTGCTCTCATTCCTAATGACACTTCATTAATTTTATTCTTCCTGGAACACTATAAAGCCTAACCGTGATTTTTTTAAAAAGTATTTGGATGCCCCTTTTCTTTCCTCCCCACTGACTGGTTTTCAAGACTGATTAATACTATGTCCATACCTGCTTGCTGATTGCTTTAATACTGCAGATGCTTTTCCCAGGATTCAGTTGTAGAGTTCTTTGGTGATCCAGTAGAACTGTACAGTACTGAGTATTTTTTCATGTCCTGCCAAATGCTCTTGCTGATGCAAGGTCTTCTGGTTTTGTGGTTGCTTCTTTTTATTTCCTAGCTAACCCTCATAGCAATTGAATTATTGCTGTTTTTCCCTTTTAAAGTGGAGAAACTAGTGGTAATTTTCCCAGCAAATCTGCATGTTGTTTGCCTTCTGTACTGTTCCTGGAAATCAGTGTGTACTGGGCTATGTTTTTGAGCTTTATTGAGCTAATGATAGGTTGCGAGCTGATAGTGAACAAGCATCAGGCAAGATGAAAACTGGGCTGCTATTTGGGGTTAAATGTTAGTGCTGGTGTGGAGTCCTGGTAAGTCATGTGACAGCATCTCTGTAGGAATAAGTCTCCAAGATCCCATCATTGTTTTCAACTACTCTTAATTCCTTCCTTCAGCTTAAGAGACTTACTGTATATTTTGATGACAGAAGGTCAGAATTCCTTGAGATACCCAAGTTTTTGTATCAACAAGTTTGAAGTAACTATAAAAGTCCTGGGCTTCTGTTCATTTTAAGATACAGGCTAGACATTAGTAGAGAACAGTGCTCTGTGTTTCTTTCCAGAGTAATTATTCAAAATTTTTCAGAGTAAAACCGCAGGATGTCCTGACAACACAGCAAACAAAGAGGTAGTTCACCACCTAAACCAGCTATTTTTTGAATTGTCAGATGACTTTCAGATAAACATTCATTTTTAAAATGGCTGTAGTGAAGGTACTTTGTCAACTGCTAGAGAATTTTAAAGAACACATGACACAATGCTTCATTAGGAGGACAGTCACTGTGGGGAAAAAATCCAAGAAACAAATTGAAACACTTTGCCACGTGTGAGCTGAATCTCATTGGCCTGCATTTCCTGTAGCTATTCCAAGTAAAGTACATTACTTTGAGCAGCTGCACTTATGAAGCTTAACTCTTAAAGATTTTTAGGGATACTTCAGTTGACTCTGAACATTATATCTTTTGTTACCCATGATATTTAGTTGTTCTGGGGCTTGGATAGATAACAGACATTTACCTAGGTTACTTCTCCATACTTCCATGTTTTACCTCTGTATGTTGGCTGGTTTGCTCACGTGTATGCCAGTACTGCTGACTCCAAATGAATTGTACATTCTTTTTTTTTAAGCAGCAGCCTTTTTCTAAATCTCAGCATGCCTCTTAAGTGACTGATACTGAATGCACTGCTTCTATAAAGCTAGGGAGATTTTTTTTTTATTAGTAAGCATTGTATAAGGAAAGAATAAAGACTTATTTTGAAGTTTAATTTATGTGTGCTACACTTGTCATTTAATAAGACTCCAGGAATGTTGCTTTTGATCATTTAGGTCTTCTTAGGAAGATTCCTTACTGGTTCTCAGCCTGGGTGTTTGAACTGACAGTGTGTAAATGCTCCTATTAAAGGGAATGCTGCAGGAAGGGAAAATGTAAGAAGCAGACAGGAAAACATCAGTCCTTTTGTGGCAGTATAGGCATCCTACCCAGTTTTGAAAACAGTTGGACAGAAATTTTCCTCTTACTTTCACCCAGAACATTTTGTTGCATCCAAAACTAAAATAGAATAAGCCTGTACCTAAAGCCTGGTGGAGTTCCTTTAACTGTATTGGGAAATAATAACTTAGTACGTGAAGCCAAGTCAGTGTTCTTATAAAACTGAGAGGTGAATTTTCACTTGTCTTTAGTCTCCTCAGGCTGGATGCTCTATAACCTACTGGAATGATATGCAATGGATTTGAAGGGGTAGGAGTAAAATGGATGACATCAAAAAAACAACTTTCAGGTCTTTTGAGTAAATGTTTAGTCTTTGTAATGACTTTTTAGGTTATTAGATTGGGGTTTTCTTATTTGAAGTTTATTTGTACTTTGCTGTGAAAATCTAGCAGCTTTTTCCTAACAGGTCTGAGTAGTTGCTTTAGTTGAATAACAGATCAGTGATCTAATAGGAAAGATCAAGTTACTTCTGTTTGATTTCAATGATATATGAAGCTTAAACAAGCAAGTTCTCATGTCTTTGCTTAATTTACAAAATGTTAGATAATTTAATTCCATATGGTCTACTTCTCTGTAGAGTTCACTTAGTTTCTGTTTTTTGTTGTTTTGCCAAGGGTTTGCATTTCTCCCTGATATCAGTGTTGATGAAGGTGACAGCTTGTCCTTGAGCTGGTGTTTTAGAGTAGTAAGCGGAGTACACATCCAATTTTTCTAGTGCTGATAATTTATGAGGCCTAAATCCTGTAAGAAGTACTGATGTAAAAACACAGACTGGGATGGCCACAGTGCAAGGCTGTGTAAATCTTGTGTTGAGTGCCTTGTGACCTCTGCATACTTGGATACGGATGGGTTTTGTGGTGTTTGTTGTTGAATGGCTGTTGGGGGGATTGACATAAACAATAGCATTCATGCATTTTTTTTCATATAGTTATTAGCTCTTTGAAAATTGGAATTGGGAACTAGCTTGTTATTATACTTTGAGAACAGCTGAATGTTACTTACCATGATTATACAGTGTTTTCTGACCAGCTTACCATATCAGAAATAGTCATTGAAAATAATCTGAAGTACAAACAATTTACCTGTCCTTTGATATGACATTTAAATCAGCTGTGCTTGGAAGAATGTTTCAGTTGGACACCTGTTTTGATACTTGAAGTGCTAACATAGTTAAGTTTCAGATACTGGAAACTTGCTGTGCCATTAGATTGATTATGTTCAGCCTCAAGAAGTGTTTAGTATGCTGTTACGTTTTGCAGCTTAACCTCATGTTCCAGACTAGCTTAAAATGTGGAGCTCTTTACATTTGTGTCAACCTCACACTTTAAGAATTAGAATAAATTTTGGTGTATAGGTTGCTAATACCTAGCTTGTTATTTCAGAGATGTATATATTTAGGAAGAAGTAAATGATGTTTATACAGCTAACTGTGAAACAGTGTTTTGTTACATAACCTGAGAACTCAAAATGTGCGAAAAGTAATCTAAGTAGCTCTTTGAGAACTGCACATGGAAGGTTTGAACCCTGAGAGACAGCAGTTTTTGAGTTGTGGCTTCTCAAAGTTAGACACTTTGTTAAAAGTTACGCTAACTTTTTATGGTCTTAGCTCAAAAACAGCTGTTGTAACTTGCTTGTGACATATGGCCCAGGGCAGAGAATGTTTCTTACCAAATGTGTAAGAATCTTTATTCCAGAAGTTTTTTTGTTGTTTTCTGTTTATCTTTTGCTTAAGTAGTCTCAAGAAAACATCACAAGTAAAGTGGACCTATTAGTCTCAGCTGTGGAACAACATTTTGAATGTTAAAGCAGTAATCCAAGTGCAATCTGAATTGGCTAAAAATGGCCAGGAGAAAATCTCTTAGTGGCAGCTCACAGTTTCTGATGTTTTCTATGTTAGGTAACTGAAATGTTAGGTATTACCAGCTGTTTCCTGTAAAACAGGAGTAGAATGACAGGTGGTTTTCTACAGTGTAGAAACACTCCTGGCAGGATGACTACCAGGCAGACTGCCTGTATTCTGAGTTTACAAAATCCCGCTGAGTTCATACCCCACCACCCACTTACCTGTGATGATACTGGCACTTAGGTGACTTCCATTTTTAAAACTGCCATGGAAGGACAGCTATTTGTCTTCCTGAACAAACACCTATTGTGTCAGTCTTAACCTCTTACTGAACTGTTACACTGACTTGCAACTTCTTTTCCACAGCAGGCTGAAGGCTGAAAACATACCACTCAAATCCATGTAGTGCTCATAAGCAAACAACTGTCCTTCTGGTAGAAGGATGATACTTCTTTTCATTCTTTTAAATAGGAAGTTTGCCAGAAAGGTCTCCAAATGCGTCACTATTGGTTTTAGCCAGGTTTTGAAATGGAAAATAAGTTCTTCTTTTTCTGAGATGCTTCCAAAAGTGATCTGTTCTGAATTCAGTTGATGAAAGCTGCTTTTACTGTTCTTCATGATATGAATAAACTTCCAGGAAACTTGTCTTGTCTGGAGGTTTATCCAAATCCACCCTATATGGTGGTGGAGCTGCTCTTTCTTAGCTTATTTTTCCATTTTTTTTTTCTTGGTTGTTGTTGGAACTACAGTTTTTGGAACTCTAGGAACGTTACAAGCTGCAGCCATGCAAAAATCAGGGTTTTGTCTGGCATCCTTGATATGTTTCAAGCCATAATCATCTCTTAGAACTTAATACCAAGGCTTTCTTGAAATTAACCTTAACTGTAAGTATACTTCTGGCTGTACTTCCAGCTTTTGCAGAAAATCATAAAGGCTCATTTTTTTCCTATCTGATAATGGAAACTTTGGCCTGTATTGTAATTTGTCTGCAAAGGCTTAATTCAGGAAGTACAGGGGTTTTTCCTTCAAATCATGCAGCACATTAATTTCTTTTTCTTATTTTATTTTGGGACGACTTGCATCTTCATAATTAAAGAAAGAAAAAGCCCTGAGACCCAAGACTGTCTATTGTAAGTATAACACTTTATTCTTTCCAGCCTCTTAGTATGGATATTGCTTGGGGGTTTTAATGTGTTGCTTTTCCAGTAGTTCAGTTACTTGCATTTGCCAGATCTATGTGCCTGTAGCTGTGTTTCTCCTTATATGCTGAACAATCTCCTGAGATATTTATCTAATGAACAGTTGAATAAAGAAATATTTTAGAGCATGAAGCCTTAATTATGCCTTTCCACATCTAAATATTTGTATGTCTGTTTAGCAGAGGGGTGAATAGTCAGTATTTGTTTCTTACCTTCCCAGGCTAAACTGTCCTCCACTTGTTTGTCAGCTTTATGCACTCACTGCTAAGCTTCAGGCAGTATACTAAGCACCTGTATGGGTAGGCTAACATAGCACCGTTGCAGCTGCTGTTCTACCTGTGCTGAATTTGCCTAGCTGCATCACAGGAATGTTATGCCTTTCTTTATTGTAGTGTGGACTTGGAGTAGCAAAGACCTATTCAATGTAAACTGAGTTGTTGGGGTATCTCATCCCCATAAGCTGAGAACATGCATCCAGACTGTCATGTGCCAATGGGAAATAAGAGTAATGGTAAAAGACTGGAGACTTGGGGTATAACTTGCTCACAGTGGACATGAAATGATGTAAAAACACTGATGTACAAAATCTTGAAAGGACTGCAAGCAAGAGAACACTGGCATACGTGGGAGTACTGGCTTAAAAAAAAAGTCTGAAGATTATAAAGCAAAAGGGACTTACTGTCAGTCATCACAAGAAATAAGCATCTCATTCCTAGTTTGTATTTTCAGCTTGTACTCCTAAGAAACAAATACATTCTGGCTTTGTTTGCTCCCCAGTATCTTTTGAACCAGGTTAATCAAGGGTTCCTGAAAATGCACGCCTGCACAGAGAAGAGTGATGTCAGTCTTCTACTGAGGGAAACTTTGCAGGCTGAACTCAACACCTGCACCCTGAAGAATAAACAAGAGAGAAAAACACAAACACTGCTCAGAGTCTATTTTCTACGAGACTGGGCTTCACTAGCTGCTCTGGTGGCTTGGTACTGAAAACAGGATATCAGTGCAAGACATCATTCAAGTGTGTGATAAATTATGAGACATTCTGCCCAAGCAGACTTGAGCCCTGCATGCAGATCTTCAGCTTTTAGAAATACCGGTAATGCAGCTCCTTTTCAGAACTGCAAAAGTTCTGAAAGCACAGAGGTCTCTTAAGTGTCCAGTGGATATGAACAGTCTAGAATTGTATTTATACCTCAGCAACAACAGATTTGTTTGGCCACAGGCTAATGTTTCTAGTCAAAAATGGGTTCATACACCTCCTCTGGTATTCCTGATTGGAAATGGTCATTAAAAGTAGTACCAACGATGAATTTACATTCTTCTTGCAATCTTGCAAACTTGATTCTTGAAGAGGTTCCTGCTTCAAGACCATGACATCTTGTTTTGGAGGAGTGGTGCAAAGAGTGAATGGGACAAACTGAGATTTGAAAATGAGGACATGAGCGGCAGCAAGACAGTAGAAAGAGTGGTGGAATACAAGAATCTGTTGCAAAGACGTACGCCTTTAGAAAATGATACTGCTTCATGTACTGCAAGCTCAGCATTCCAGGGAAGTTTCAGGGTAAGAACATAAGGTCACTGCAACCACTGCATTCCCAGAAATGTCACAGGTCAAAATCTTGTGACCGTCTTATGGAACTGGAAGAGAGGTTCAAGTTCCTGATTATTGAAGAGGAGAATCTTGATGGTAAACAAGCTAGACTTAACTTTTGGAGGAGTCCCAGCATCACAGGATACTGCATGGCAGAAGCCTTGTAAGTTGTTTTATTTCATCCTGAAGGTTCTGAATCTCAGTGATCATGTCAAAGCTATTGACATCTTTTTACTTTTAATGTGAAATAAATAGTATGAATACTCATGTGTCTCTATTCTGCTTTATCCATCTTGAATTCTACCACTGAAGATCCAGACATGGGGAGCCAACTTGTAAGCCATCATCATGGTTTACTTGTCCAAAGAAGGCCAAAAAGTAGCTTTGTGAAGTTTATCTGTACATTTCAGGGGTGTGTGTGTGGTTTTGTTTGCTTGTTTTTTGTGTGTCTGGGATGGGGAGGTCGAGGTTTTTGTTTAAGGTAGAAAAGCTTTCCACTTGAGGAACTTTTCAAAGATGGCAATCCAGTTTTGATGCTGGGGACAACAGTGCACAATTATTTAAAATCTCTGTGGGAGAGTTTGAGGTGTTCTGTATGTATCACTAGTGACACAATTATCTCTTGTGAGTCACTAGATCCAGGAAATCCATTGGTGTCAATAAGATATAAGAATAAACTCAGAATATGCTTGGCTTTTGGTTTTCATTTTAAATAACTCAACTCTGTAGACATGTAGTAAGCATGAACAAATGTATACAGTTTGTTTATAGAGTTATGTATTGAAATATTTTGAATAAGCATGGATATTCTTAATTTACATGTACTATGTAAAATGAGTCCTGTGACTTCAGGACATAAACTCATGGGTTGCTCTTATTGCTGTTGGGTCCTTGGTGCTATTCTAATATTTGTGTTATCAAACACTCCAGTGAAAGTGAAATGCGGCAGCATGTTCATGGTGGAGTCTGAAGGACCAGGAGCAAAAATGTATGGATATTGTCAAAGTAAAGGATGAGTTTTCTTGGAAATCACTTGGGACAAAATCTGACAGGTATCTGAAATGTGCCCTGTCCAAAGAAGAGTGGGTACTTCAGAAGATGAGGTTTGGCATACTTAAAACATACCACACCAACATAAGCAATTTCTTTCTTGCTGTGGAATTCAAGGAAAAAATCATTTCCTTTCTCATCAGGGAGAGCAAGACCAATACCAGTATAATACTGGTATCATTCACAAACCAAAATCACAAAAACAGAAAAACCACAATTATTTGGATGCTGAGTATTTCCAGCAGTGGGGAGCATGACTAACCTGACTGTTTAACTGTACAGTCTTCTTGCCTTTAAAGTCAGTGAAGTCAGGAAATGAGTCTGTTTACAGATGCTTGTGTCTGGAGAAGTACCACTTTCTTGTAAGAAAGACATCTGGATATGATTCAAGTTTCCATATGGCAAAGCTGTCAAGAAATTATTTTTGTGGTGACGAGAACTTGGTTTCTGGTTGTCTCTTCCGCCTGCTCTCAAAAAGCTTAGACAATCTCAATGGATGATGTGGGAAGGGAAGATACTGAAATTTTAAGACTTCACTAAGTTAAATCAAAGCTTAGTAAGTATATGGAGTTCAGTTGTGACTTCTCACAGCAGTAATTGAACAGACTTTTTTTCAGCTCTAGTTGAGGCAGTTGCACTTGTATGTTCAGGCATCAGGAAGGAAGGAAATTAAGCATTTCTTTCCTACCTCTTTTTGACCAGAGGAGGCAGCAGTTTGGAAAACTGTTCTTGTTTTGAGCAAGAGGCACTACACAGTGGGGGAATGAAATTATATGTTTGGCAGTACTTCCCAGGCAATAGTGAAATCCAGTGGCTTACTACTAGAACAAGGTAGGGGGAGTATAGAGGATGAGCCCTTTTAAAGCCACTTCTGGACTGCCTGTCTGCATTGGTGAAATTAGTTTTCAGTAATTTTCCACATAGAGTGGATTAATGGAAATTTTGTACGCCCTATAGAATTTTTTTTGCATTACAGGAAAGTGCAGAGCTAGTTCGCAGTGCTTCCTCAAAGACTTCTCATAGGTTATGAAAAGTGTAATAAGGAATGTTGTAGGTGTTTAGCTGTTGGATCTAGCAGGCTGCCTCTACATTCTTCAACTTTGAGCTGTTAAGTCATCTTGTGAGTAAGAAAGCTTCATTATAATCATTCTGTAAAGCATGGGGCCAAGGGGAAGAATTGGATCTGAAGATTAGCTGCACTTTAACAGCACTGCTGACTCATTCCTCCAGTGAGTGAAAGCACAAATATCATATTCTGCTTTGAGTTCAGCAGTGGAATACTGATCCCAATCAGCATTTCAGCTTTGTGATAAGACTTCATTTTCTTAAACTTTATTTTCTTAAATATGCCTTTCCATACTCATATCTCAAGCATTAGTATATGTAAGGTCTTAGAGTGTAAAACTACTAAATTTTCAAAGGAAGGGAGCTTGGAGGTTCTTTTCTGGGAAGTTCTTTCCTGAGTTCAGACTAGAATAGGAAATGCTTCAGAAGTTGTCAGAATAATAGAAGTGCTAAGGTTGAATGCTACTCCAGCTTATTCACCTCTTAGAGTTTCCCCTCGTACAGTGGAGTATAGATTCTGTGCACTTCACCTACTGTTCTCAAAAGTGAGTCTGTGTTGAGTCTGCTACATTGTTGGTGACTAATTGTATTAGTAGTATCTGAAACTGTAAGTTTTGAGGCATAGCACTTCTATTTCTGGCAGTTGAAATGAATGTGTGTGCATTACAAATGCAGGAATAGATGCAGAAGGTGGAGTTCAAAGAAGAGTGTTCAGGGCCATGTCATTAAATACTGATTAAATAGGGAAACGGAAGTGTTCTAGTGTTGTTCATATAGATTACTAGTATCTGGAAAATACTCTATTCAAAAAATCCTATTTGGAAGGGATTTCCTGAGGCTATTGAATCAAACTTCCTGACTGAAGTAGGACTACTGCCAGTGCTGGAGAACCATCACTTGCTTATTGAAGCTTTGAACATCTCCAAGGACAGAGCCATCAACCTCTGTTTAATCAGTCTGTATTTGCTGCCTTCCCTTAAAGAAAAATTTCATCCTAACAAAATAAATTTCAGCATCCTAAGCAGCTACTTATTATGCTTTTGCCACATCCCCCAAGAATACCTGAACATCAGTTACAAAGATGAATCTAACCTTTAGATCTGCTGCCCTTCCCCTCGAGCCACTTTTTTTTTCCACATTGCATTATAAATGGGAGAGGCATGAAACAAGACATCCTCACAAGTACCAAATGCAGGAGGAGAAGTTACCTAGAAGTTTGCTGCTTGTGCAGGCTTCCAGGAGGTTTGCCTTGTTTATACCAGGCTTGCTTTGAGCCACTGTCCAGCTTAACATCCATCATAAGTGTCAGGTTCTTCTCAACTGCTCAGCCTGTGCTTGTGAATGGGGTTACTTCAGCTTTAGAACTGTACCCTTCTTATATTAAAGTTCCTTTAAGGCTCAATGTACCACTGGTCCTGCTTAACTAAATCTTTGAAGTCAGTTGTATTCCCTGAAGTAATCTTGTCTGTGAACTTGCTGAGGGTTTTCCGTGCGTCTTCAGCTAGGTTACTGATAAAGAGGTTAATTGTTGTGAGCCCTGGAGTTGGTCCCTGGGCTACACTGCAGCTTACTGGACAGCAGGAAGAGGCTGGGCTGTTGCTCGTTGTCCTTTGATCCTGGAAGTCCAGCTGATTTCAGCTCATTTGTCAGCCTGATATGCTTTAAGGGAAAGTACTGTTGTGTTAGTATGGTTTTGAGATACTTAAGAAATAACTCATTGCTACTAGAATTACAAAGCCATGGAGCTCATACACATCAAGCTTAAATGCTAGCATCTAAAACGCGTCACCACATGGGAGAGCATCTTAAGGATTATGACTGCTTTTGTGGAACTGTTAGCAGACATTCTAACTGCCTGCAAATGTTTGAAAACAAGGAAAGAAAAAATACATGCTGTTATCTTTGGTGATAGTAGGAGCTACAACTGTTGATTTTTAACTTGACTGTATGTGTAAGCCTCAGCCACATTATGGCAAACTTCACTGGGAGTAGCTTCTGGCACAATTCTCTGCAAACACAGTATGTTCCAAGAAGTAAACAAATTAAAGCATGGCAAAAGCATACTTCACAGGTGCCCGTTTGTGTTGTATGGTGTCTGGCCGTGTTGTCAGACTGCAGATGCTGGACCTGGAATCTAACTCAGGCTGTGTGTGTTAACTAAACAACTCTGGAAACAAGTAGTTTTCATACTCATAATGTATCTGTAGGTACTTCTATTTATGCTACTAAGATCTCTGAAGCTTTTTACTGAAATAAGTAGATTACTTATGAGAAATCAAACAGGCCACATTTACTTATACCCCTCGCTTGTGTTAATAAGCTTCAGCTGTTTGCAGAATATTTGCAGCTTTGATCTGATAGTTTTGATATGCATCTCTTCATTGCTAATGTTAAGCAGGAGGAGGCAGAAACCAGTGCTCTGTACAACATGTATTTACTCTAAGTATGGAAAATCTTTTCACTTCAAAAATAGGAATTGCATGAGCAAATATGTAGTCTATTTTTCATGTTTTTGAAGCTTAACATAATTTTCAGATTTTCCAATAAACATACTGGTGTATCAGTTTGTCTTAGTCTTGGATGTCACAATTTACAAAATGCTGAGAGCATTGTTAAAGCTCACCTGGGATACGTCTGTGTATGGATTTAAGGGAGGGAGGGGAAAGGGAAAGAAGTTACAAATGAAGGGGGTAGAATCATGTTTACAGAAGCATGTTCAAACATTCACCCTGAAACTGAGTGGTTAAGAATATATACAGAAACCTATGTAAAAGAAACTATTCTATGTGCAATTTAATGACCTAGGGCTGTGCCAAAGCTCTAAACCTTTAGATAAGGATTTGTCTGTCAGGCCTCAGTGCTACTGGATCTGCTGTCACAGAAAATAATGGATAGCAAAAATAAAGAAAATAACTAGACAGTATGAAAAGCAATTAAAATCAAATAAAAATTGACTACTCTATCCTTCTGTGATACCTGTGTGCTTGGTACATTGTCTTAGAGGGGAAGGTGAATGGAAATGAAGGCTTTTTCTTGCTTAGAGGAATAAAGTTAAAGAAGGGAAGTGTACCAAGATGAAATATTGTTACCACTGAGCATATATTAAGCATGCACAATGAAGATAACTGTTCTGTTCTTTAATGTGTTTGGATGATCTACTCTGTACTTAATAAAATGGATGATCTATTGTGTACTTAATATGCACAAAAGTATGTGAGAAGAAGTGATCTGACTGTCAAACTGTCATCTTAGGTCCTCCAGCTCCAGTCCGAACTCCGATGAAGTATGAAACGCAGAGACCAGGTAGCTGAATATAAATAAGCTAACCTCCTTTTAAAATACACCTTTGAAATTAATAGTTTTATTTTAATGATGATCAAAGCTTTTTGTTGATGATGGTTTACTAAGAAGTAATACAAGTTACCAAACACCTGAACCATTGCTTTTCTTTTTTGTGAGGGTTAATTTATTTAAGGAAAGTTCTTAGAATATGGAGTTACAGATATTTTCATTGCAAGACTTTCAAACTTGAGACAGCAGTGTTTCTTCCTGATATCTGACACCAATCTATTTAATGTTTTTTTAGCTCATGAAGTTTTTAGCTGAAAATTTTGTAGCATGCATGTGTACGCATACAATATAGTGAAAGTTTACTGAACAAAAGCCTGTAAAACAAGAACAGTATGGGTTGTCTCTTACCAAGATGATACTAAGACAATATCTAATTGCATGTTGGGAAGCAAGAAGAAAACAGCCACTACCTTTTAAAGGCCTTTAGCTTTTTTCAACCTCTCTCTTTCCACATTTAGCCCACAAGATCACATGTCAATCACTGAGAGATACTATACAGGCACAGGGTTATATTTTAACTAATGCATTGAAGGCTTGTTAAAAATCTGTCTATGGAAACCCACTACATGGCACCAACTTGTTACATGGCAACTTTGTCACACTATGCAGTTGCTGCATATCACATGAGTTAAAAAAAAAAAAAAAAAACACACAACAAAAACAAAACTTTAACAAGACTTGTAAAATTTTGGTGGGTTTGGACCATGCTTATCCTGTGCCAGGAGGTGTCCCCGCAGGTGTTTTCTACCATAGTTAAGTTGTGACAGATATTCCATATAAATGAAGTGCTGGCACTATGTGAAGTATTTTTTTTGTGTGCAGCTCTAGCATTTGACTTAATTGCAGTAAAAACTTGTTCCTACTGGAACGGCATAAGTTCAAAGTCCTCGTGAAGTGTTTTTTTTTTTTTCTTTTTAAACCATAACCTGGTATCCTAGGACAGAAGTCAATACTGTATTTTTCAGAGCCTGTTGTATTTCCACTTCTGTTTGCTGAGGTTTGAAGAAACTAGCAGTATTTATGACTTCTCAGGAAATTCACTAGTAGCCTAAAATACAGGTGTATGCAGTTAGGAAGATGAGTTATATTTCCACACTTTTTTCTCAGATTAAAAACATGTATTTTAACACTTTAGTGTGTTCTTTTACAATGGCTAACACTTAAATACATTTAATGTCTCTGGTTTTGCAGATAAATGTAGCTGGTGCTCTGAGCTGACTCTTAAATGAGTTTAAAGACAGTGTAAAAACTAAGCTAATAAAACCCGTTGAGGAGTGAGCTATACTCTGGGTTGAAACACTGCTGGTTCAGGCTCAGGAGCATGATCACTGTGGTTGTGTAGCTTCTGGTCTGCCCAAGGAAGGAGAAGAGTTTAGGTTTGCCATATTAGCGAAGCTGATGTCTTCTTTGTTAGATTTAAGACAACGTGATTCTTGAACTTCATTTCCAAGCAAGCTGTCTGAATGTGCAATATGAACCCAAAATAGTTTTAGGGGAACAGAGGATGGTTGTTTTGTTTGTTTGTTTGTTTTAATCTTTTTTTTGATAACTGACATGGTATGGGGCATGGTATGAATGTGAACTTGGGGATGTTTCATCAGTAAATTGGAAACTGTTAGAAGTTCTCTTATACCTCTGTGGTTCTCTTGAAGAGAACCACATTCCATGTGTGTAAAAATGTTATGGAAAATGTAATGTTGGCATCTTCTTGTGAGTGATTGAGGTCCTAGTCATTTCGCTTGCGTGTTTCAGAGTGCATGTTAATTTTGTCCTCCTTAAATCCCACTAGAAACTCCTTTAACATCATAGAAATTATGTGCAAACTGTCCAATGTATTTGGTCATTTTAGTGTAATATTTCTTTATGTGTGTACTTTTTACCTTAGTGAAGAGAGGACTCACAAAGGACATAACCTGTCTGAAGGATTTTATGAATGATCCCAAAAGAGAAGAACCTCTAGTTGGTATGTTTTTGTGTTTGTTTGTTTTCTAAATGGTATGTCTTTGCATTTGTGACCAAATAGCTTTCCTTTGTTTTGAAATAAAAAGTGATATTTTAAATATTGTTTCATTTTTTTTTGTAACTGATGTTGGATAATTACTGGAATTTATCTTACACATTATACCTTTTAAAATTTAGCTTGTTAATGTGACCACCGTAAAGGCCACCTCTTCTGTACACCTTAATCATAAGTGTGATTGTGTGATAGTGACATGTTCAGTCCTGAAGGAACCACCTCAATAAAGATGGTTTTCACAGATCACAAAATGGTTGGGGTTGGAAGGAACTGGGGTTGGAGGTTGTGCTGTCCAACCCCCCTGCTCAAGCAGGATCACCGAACAGGTTGCCTAAGACTGTATCCAGGTGGCTTTGGAATAGCTCCAGGGATGGAGACTCCACAAGTCCACAGAGAATCTGTTCCAGTGCTCAGTCTTGCTCATAGTGAAAATGTGTCCTTTTGTTCAGATGTCACCTCCCATGTTTCAGTTTGTGCCCATTGCCTCTTGTCCTGTCACTGGGCACTGCTGAAAAGAGCCTGGCTCTGTTTTCTTTGCACCGTCCCTTCACATGTATTTATACACACTGAGGTTGACGCCTGGGCCTTCTCTTTTCCAGGCTGAACAGTCCCAGCTCTCTCAGCCTTTCTTCCTATGAAAGGTGCTCATGTCCCTTCATCATCCATGTGCCACTTTGCTGGATTCTCTCCAGTATGTCCATCTCTCTCTTGTAACGGGGAGCCCAGAACTAGACACAGTACTCCATGTGTGGCGTTACCAGTGCTGAGTGGAGAGGATGGACCCTTCCTGCCGGCGACGCTCCTCATGCAGCGCAGGGTACTGTTTGCCCTCTTTGCCACAAGGCCGGTTCACGTGCAACTTGGTATCCCCCCGGGCCCTTTTCTGCAAAGCTACTTCAACACGTACTGGTGCCTGGGGCTGTTCCTCCCCAGCTCTAGGTCTCAGTGTGTCACGTTGAAGTGCAGGAAGTACCTGGAAGCCCGTGTCTCCAGCCTTTTGAGGTCTCTGGAAGGCAGCACAGCCATCTGGTTTATCAGCCACTGCTCCCAGTTTAGTGTCTGTAGAGTTGCTGAGGGTGCCATCTGCACCATCATCCAGGTCATTTATGGAGATGTTAAATGGAGTTGGACCGATATTGAACCCTGGGGTCACTAGGGAGTACATTTCTACTTACTGGCCTCCAACTAGGCTTTGTGCCACTGTTGACTTGCCATGTGGTGGTTCTTTGTGGTTTTCCATTTCATGGGCTATACCAAAGTCTCTGTGCAGTGGGTTGTTTTTCCTCACAGTCTTTGGAATTACTAAAAGTAACAAGATTAATTGTAAGGTTTGCTTTCTAATAGCTAGATTAGGCAACCTTTAGGAGAGGATAAACAATGCTGCTTGTTGGTGGCTTTAGTGTTGTTTGTACGTGATGGTGGCCTAAAGGAATACATTCCCTGATGAAGAGCTAAGTAGGAAATGTTGCTAATTTATTTCTGGAGTTAATATTTAACAGTATAACGCAGCAGTGGGTCTGAGATAAAGTTAACTTTCTTCATAGCATCCTGTACGGTGCTGTTTTGGATATGTGACTAAAACAGTGTCGATAACAAACTGGTGTTTTGGCTGTTGCTGAGTAGTGCACAGGATCAAGGCTGCTGCTTCTTCCCAGCCTGGGTCCCTGTCTCCCACCCCTTGAGTAGGCAGGAGATGAACAAGAGACTGGAAGGGGACACAGGCAGGACTGCAGACTCAAACGGGCCAAGGGGATATTCTGTATCATTTAGTGCCATGTTCAATGATAATAAATAGGGTAGAGGAGGAAGGTGAACTGTTTTTTTTTTGGCTTCTAAAGTAGTCATTGTTCAAGGATTGGCTTGGCATTGGCTTGCTTGTCGGGAGGCATTGAGTGACTGTCTTTGCTTGACCTTTTTTCCTTGCTTCTTCTCACCCCCTCTTTCTTTCACCTATTAAACTGTCTTTATCTTGACCCACAAGTTTTCTTGCTTCTGCTCTTCCTAATTACTCCTCCACCCTGCTGAGAGGTGTGTGTGTGGGGAGAAGTAAGCAAATAGTTGTGTCGTGCTTGGCTGCAGTCAATTCCTCACAGAGTATTTTAACTGAGGATAAGGGGGAACAGCTGCAGGTTTTGCCTATTAGTTTTAAGCTGCTTGGTACATTTAAGCTGTTCACACTAAAACTTTTGATGCTAGGTATAATCATCAAACTTAGATTTCTGAATACTTCTAAGACATAGTCTTTCAGTCATTTCTAGGAAAGAAATTAAGAAAATCTGTTCTATATCCTGTTAATTCTTAAAGGTTTATGGAATATTTTGGATAATGAAGGACCCAATTTTGTGAAGGGATAATCGTTCTTTCTGCATGCACTTGGCACTACTCAAATGCTGTTCAAATTATGTTTGACTAAGTAGGAGTTTGACTAAGTATGGAGTTTTTTAATACAGATGTTTGTGTGGCATTTCCTATCCTCATTCTCTTTTTGACTGACACTTCTCCATTGTCTTACATGACTATATTGAATGGAATGTTCTTTTTTGGTTTCTTAAAAATATCCTGCATAAGAAAGTAGATGAATGAAGGATTTTGTTTTACTGAGCTTGCAAATCTGCTATAGACATTTTTTCCCCTTTCAGAATAAAGCATTGTAAAGAGAGAAGTATAACTGTTGTTGATAGTAAATCTGATTTTTGTGAACCTGAAGAAGTGTTGAAATTCTGAAAATGGAATTATATCTTTGTTATTTTTGGCTTTTAGTGAGTAATCTTGAAGAGAATACTTTTGTTTATAGTAGCCTATTGTAAGTATAGATGTTTGTAACTCTCGTTTTACAGGTTTAGAACATGTGGTTGAAATCAGATTTGAAGGAAGAAAAGAGCCGCATTATGAATGCAAGCTGTGTGGGTTTAATACAGAGATGGCACCCATGATAGAACATCTCAGTGGGTATAAACACAGAAGAGCATACATAGTGAGTAATATATCCATGTTACATTTTGATCACAATTTCTCTAAGATGCTATCCTTTATTTTTATATGAATACCTACATCAAGTTTGAAGTTTAAACCCCCATATGATTGACTCTTTGTGAGTCTGATCAACATGAATAACTATAAAGCTGTGAGCTACTGAGGAAATGCAATCCAGGGGTGCAAGTCGGTATCTGCTCAAAGTCTTTTCCTAAGCACTTTAATCTCATCCAAGATCAGGTTCTTGAGCATTGGATCTCTCTCATTCCTCAATAAGCCCATGGTATTGTTGGATATTGCACAGAGGATCTTAACTCTCAATAGTGAGCTTCACATAGTATCTGAATTTATATGATTTTAACATTAACCTTTAACCAGTGGTGCTACAGAAACAAAACTACTTCCTAATGTTCAAAACAATGTTTGTTAGTCTTTTGAAAGCTTGTTCAAAAAGTGGAATGTGACAACTTTTTAATATTAAATTTATTTTGGTGTTGCTCATCTAAAGCTGTTTTTGTCAACAGTCTAAAGAATTTCCAGATAAAATGAAGAGAAAGACAACAGATGTAAAAGAATGCAAAGTCTCATTTCTCAGAAGAATAGCAGGAGAGCTAGAGAAGACTGAAGGATTAAAAATGTATAAGGTAGTTGGAAGTAAATGTAAAGCATCCAATAATGTACATTTTATCAGTGCATTTCTGTTTTACCTAGCAAGTTAAAAGTACTGCTGACAAACAGTGTTAAATTCCTGTGTGCATCTAGGAAATGTAGTGTTAAATAGAACTAAGACTAAAGTTAAAGGCACCCTAAAATATCTGGGGAAAATAATAGTTGAATTGAAATTCCTGTTAAAAAAAAAAAAAGTTGTTTATTTTTATTTATTTATTTATTTATTTTAAGATAGAAAATGTCCTGGCAGAATTAATGTTTTAGAGGCTTTAGTGCTTTACTTTAATGACTAATTTATGCAACTTGCATTTTCTCAAATGTATGCAAATTTCTCTCAAATTTCAGTTATATTGTTAAATTTATATGTAATCTATAAAATTATGGGCTATACTATGCTAGGACAAATAAAAGTACTTGTTCTGCCTCTAGAGGCAGGTGCAGTAGGGACTATAAAATTTTAATCAGAAAATCTAATACAAATCTATGTCTGTTTCCTAGATTGAAGGTTACATAAGACCAAGTACCTCACGTAAGTTTATGAATTACTTGAATATAATATATTTGTCAGCCCAGACTGGTTTAATTTGAATGAGAAGTTGAACTCCAAGGGTTTGACTGATTTAAAATATTAAACTTGTATGTTATCGTACAAAATGTTTTGTTTTTAGAGATTTTCCAGTTTTTGTGAATATGAAATGAGGAAAGGAAGGAATTGTCAGACTTGCAATGTTTCTTAGACATTTTTTAACTGCTTGCTTCTGGAGGTATTTTAGATAACTACAGTAATTTGCTAATGAAAGAATGAAAAAGTGTGGAAACATGATGTTTGATGGGTATCTCTGAATAAGCTGGTAAAGCCTTCTCCACCTCATTCCAGTCATCAAAAGACATAAAAATCAGTCTTGAATCACTGCTAAAGGTGGAATTTACAGTTCTTTAGCAAGTTCATTGGAATGAGCAATGGAAACCAAACCCCACAACATAAAAACAGCATCCTCACTCCATACAGTATGTTTGGATTACTGTAGATTGGTAAAGACAACATCAAGTTCATTCCAAAATAAAACCACTCTATTTACTTAGAAGGGAATCATGCTTACTGGTTTAGCAGCTCTATGTGTTTAGAGTAGATTGCATTGTCAAAGAATAACTTCGAGCTTCAAAGCTTCCTTTCACCAGCAAGAGTGAGTTTGAGGATGTAATTAGGAGACGCCATCTGGTGGCATGTACTACTTTGTCAGTGATAAAACAGACATTAACACCAAATTTTGGCAGCTGCAGAGATCATATGCAAAACCAAGATACAGTTATGTATCCTTATATATATATATGAGATGCTTTGGAGGGATTGGTTTGTTGCTTTTCTTCAATGAAAATTTTCTTTATTTTCTAAAGAAATACGATCTTTATTTTGTCTTGAGCTTCAAATTAAAAATTATATCATATTAAGGTAATTCCAGTAATCAGTTACTCAAAGTAGAGAGTTGATGAGCCTGAAAGCCTTATAACATTATTTTAAGAAGTATGAGGGTTTGCTTAAGCACAGTGTGGTACTATAGCTATGAATTTCATGAGTTTCTGATCTAATTTAATCTCTGAATTCTGCCTGCATCATTTTTTTTTTGTTTCTAAAAACTATTAATGCTACTACAGAATACAGCTGGAAACTGGAAAGAAGTCCACAGATTTACTGAGTTATTGCTTACTTGAAATTAGAGCAGATAACTGGAGAAGCTTGTCTGTGTCTTTAGTGGGGAAGTGATAACTCCATGCATCAGTACAGGATAGGAAATGACAGACTACAGTCAGCTAAAAAGGTGTTGGTGGCTGTGGTGGTTGCCAAGCTGAATATGAGCCAACCGACTGCTCTCATTTCACATAAGGCAGATCTCATATTGTGACACTGCAGGTGGGCACAGGCAGAAGACTGGTGAACATTCGTATTCCCCACTATTTGATAATGGTTAAGGCCAAACTTAGAATACTGCATCTAGTTTTGTTCCTTCTACTTCAAGGGGAAAGTGAAGAAATTGGAGAGGAGTGCTGTGGAGATACTCAGGGGTCAGAGCATGTACCTAGGACAAGGATTAGAGGCTTGTTTAGATGGGAAAGAAGAGGGTAAGAGGTGATGTGGTAACTGCCCTTCAAGTATGTGTAGACTGCTACAAAGATGGCAAAGTGGTTGGCAATTGCTGGCAATGTAACAAGATTGCAGCCACAAGTGGCATTTTGAGAGGCTTTAGGAAAAACTTGTTTCCTAGAGGGCAGTACAGTGCTGGAACAGATTATCCATAGGCATATCATGACGTGACACAGTTTAAAACCCTCAGGGGAATGAGGAAGCCAAGTACCAGATTAATGACCATGGGCTTCAGGAGAATAGGATTCATCTTCTTCAGAAAACTGATCCAGGATCCCTTGAGAGGCTGCCTTGCAAGGAAAAGACATCCAAAAGCGATAATCAGTCTTCAAGGAGAACTTCTTAAGGAAAAGAGACGATCCATTCTGCAGTGTGAGACTATAAAGAGGCATAACAGGTGGCTGGTGTGGTTGAACAGAGAATTCCTAACTGATCTTAAATGCTAAGAGGAAGCACACATAATCAGAGGCAGCCTGACACAAAGAACTGTATAGGCATTCCAGATGAGTTTGGGGTGGAATTACGAAGGCGAAGCTTGTTTGGAGGTGAAAGGAATCTGGAGGTCAAAAGGAAGGCTTCTGCAGGTCTGACAGCAGCAAAAGACGTGGCCCGCTGTGAACAAAGCAAGTAACCTAGCGATAAAGAACATGGAAAAGGCTGAGTTATTTATTGCTGTCTTTGCCTTGGTCTTTTACTAACAAAGTCTGCTCTGAGGGCTTTGTGCATAGTTGTAAAGCCTAGGGGACCATGGCATTACCCACTGTAGAGAAGGGTCACTTTAGGGAATGGCAAATTGAGCATGTGCAAGTCCATGCGACAAAATGGGGTACTTCTGGTGTTGAGGGAGCTGCTCTCCGAAGTCTCTGAAGTCATGGTGATCAGAAAAGTTCTTTGGTGACCTGAAAAAAAACAAATGTGCTTAGCTTCAAAAGTAAAGTATGTGGCTACAGGCTGACCCAGACCTTATAAAAATAACAGGGCAGGTCCTTACGGACATCATTTACTGGTGTGTGAAGGTCAAGAAGGTGACTGGGAACACACAGTGTGGATTTACCAAGGAGAAACTGGGCTTGATGATTGCCTTTTGCAGTGGCATGGGCTGGCTCTGTGGACATGGAAGGAAGGATGGATGTCATTTTAACTTCAGCATAGCTCTCAAAATAGTCTCACTTAGTGTTCTTGTAGCCAAACTGAGGAGATACAGTAAGACTACACTGTGGATAAAAGGTGGCTGAATGGTTGGATTCAAAAAGCAGCTGTCAGTGATTTTAAGTGTGCTGGTTGCTTACTAGTGGCGCTCCTCAGTGGTTGATCCTGGTGCCAGCAATGTTTAACATGTTCATTAACATCATTAACAACCTGGATAATGGGATAGAAAACACCATTGTCAAATTTGTAGGTGACATCAAACTGAGGGGAATGCCTGGTATGTGGTGGAGCAAAGCTGCTGTTCAGAGGGATCTCAACAACCTGGTGAAATGGGCTGTCAAAAACCTCCTGAAGTTTGACAGAATTACATGTGAAGTCTTACATCGGGGATGGAGCAACAACCTGCTGGATACAAACTGGATGCTGTTGAGCTAGGGAGCAGATCTTAAGAACCTGCAGGGCTTGGTGTAGGACGATATGAACACAGATCAGCAATGCACTCGTGATGTAATGAAGGCTAACAGCATGCTGGATTGCGTTAGCAAGAGTGTAGGCAGCAGGCTGAGAGAAGTGTTTATTTCCTTCTCAGAACTCATTAAGCTGCTTCTGGAACAGTGTCCTGTAGACATGAGAAACTTTGGTGAATTTGTGGTGAAACAGCAGAGGACTCACCAGCTACAAAGATCATGCAAGGACTGCTTCATATAATGTGGAGAACAGCTTCAGGGAACTGGTTTGATTAACTTGGAGAAGACAGCAGCTAAGGATTTGATCTAATTACTGTCTTCTGCTACCAAAAATACGGCTACAGAGAAGAAGCCAGACTTGAAGGCACACAGGGAAAGAACAAGTGGCAACATTCACAAGTTGCAATGAAGGCAGTGCTGACTGAATGTATGGAAAGTTCTGTGTAGTGAGTGGTCAAGCAGTGAGACTGCCTGCCTGAAAAGGTGGGAAATTGCTGTTCTTGTAGACTTACAATATTCAACTGGACTTGGGCCTGAGCAGCCTGATCTAATCTTGAGGCAAGTATTTGTCGAAGTTAGCAGAACTTCAGTTCTGCTTGAGCAGGGCAAAGCTTCCAGCCTCTGATTAGTATTCCTTGTCTCCAGCTGTCTTCTTTTCAAATAGGGTGGACTTTGTAGGCTTACTGAAAAGATAGCACAAATTGCATAAGTCAAGGAAAATGATTCTAATCTTTAACATCCTCATCTTACAGTTAATTGTTTTTTGGGGGACGTTCTACTTAATGCATCTTGGTACTTTCTTGGTACTTTCCAGTGAAGCTGGACTAGAAAACCTCCAGATATCCTTTCCCACGTAAACTTTTTTCATGAATCTGTGGTTCAACCTGCAGAGGTCCTTTCCATTCTATAATTCCATGATTCTTGCTTCACTGGATATATTCTGTGAAATGGTGGCAATCTTTTTCACTCCTGAAGTTCAGAACGCTTTGGGGACGTACAGTGCAACTTGTTGTAACTCATCAGCATTTGTTCAACAACAGGTGGTCAAAAGACAGTAACATGAGTCTTTCAGCTACATATTGTAGAGGGAAATATGTAATTTATCCTGAGAATTACAACTTGTCCTGTTGCTTATCCTGGAACACGTTAAGAAATGCAAAATTATGTATGATGCAGTAGCTGACTCTCTGAGGCACAACTACTGCCTTAAGCAGACTACCTTGTTTTACTGAACTTTCCCTCCTTCTTCATCCTTACAGACTGTGCTGGCAAGAAAGATTATTAGTCCTTTAAAACACTGCAGCCACTTTAGGGACAGTAACAATTTGGTTTGTGTAATGCTTTTATTGCAGTAATATGGTGGAAACCCTATGATGGTGCTAATGATTCTTTTTAATTTTCTAGCCCCATCAAAGAAGAAAGCAAGGTGAGAATACAACCTCCACAGGGGAATCAAAAGGGATTTTTTTAATGTGATCACTTTACTTACTAGCTGGATCTGTAACAAACTTTTTCACACAGGGGGAAAATGTATTGTTCTTCCACTGTAGTTCTTCATCTTGTGTAAAGAGTTGCTTTCTGTCTATGAGGAAGTAACCCGAAATAGATTTTTATATTCACTTCATAAGTAGCTATGACTTGAACTATTGTACTGGTTATGCAGTTCAGTAACAGTCTGATGTACTCATGCACAAAGACATTGCAATTCAAAAGTCAGTGTTATCACTTTCTCTGGGATGCCACTGCCTAAATTTTAGAAAAAGGCACCCCTGTTCATAAAGGAAGGAAAAAACCCACCACCATTACCTCAGTCATCTCCTTTAGCTGATGTGTAAAGTTCGTCAGTACTACTGTTGTTTTCTGAGATCCAGAGTAAAGACCTTTAAGGAATACAATACTTTAGATATGCTGTAAAAAAACATACCCCATATTGGTAAGTTAGATAAATTTGGAAATTTAAATATTTTGATCCTAGATACAAAAAGGGAGCTTAACTTTTTAGAATCTTTAAAATCTTTATCATTCTAATCATTAATCTGTCAATCTAATCATTAATCATTCTAATCTTTAGAATGTATCTTAATGTTTTTCTTTCTTTTTAAGGTGGGAAGATGATGATAAGCATGAGGTATGTAGAGGTAGTAATTCTGCAAGTGCCTTGTATTTTAGCAGTTTCCTTATACTTGCTTCTTTTTTTTTTTTTTTTTTTTGAAAAGCTTTTACTCTTTGGCTTCATTTGCCATTTTATTAATATTAGCCCAGAAGCAAAATAGCTGACCTAACGACCAGAGTTTTGTGTTCATCACATCACAAGGGAAATTAACACTGTACACCAGGATGCTTACCCGCCTTAGCTCACATAATTACTGTTTAAAATTACTGAGTCTGAAGCCCAGTGTCTTTAAGCCAAATTTCTCAAGCTATGCTGCATTCGCCACTGCCTTGCCCCTCTTCAGATCAGAGGTGTTCTACACTGAGGGTTTGGTTTAAATCTTACATCTAAGATTTGTCATCCTTTTTTTTCTAATTCAGAGGTTAAACCCTAAATGATCTCTCTAGTGTGTCTTGAGCAGCACTGGGCTGTTGAGACGTAATGTTACATGTTTGCAGCTGTGACCTAAAAATACTATCTTTCGTTTGGTTTGACTTTTGTTGTTAAGCATCTTGTTTTGTACAAGATGGTGCAACAGATACTGTAGAGTTCAATCTTGTAATTTTTTTCTTCCCCAATCCCACAGAATGATCCTGTTCGGAAGCAGAAAGCTTTAGAGTTCTTGGTGAGTATGTAGAATAAGAATTTGGTAAGTCTGAACTGTTGTGGAGTTTCACTCGTGTGAAGCAGTGAATACTGTGAAGGAGCCATTGATTACTGCTCAAACTCTTCTGACCACAGCATTGATTTCTAAGGTACGTTTTTGTGGACTTTGCTCTTTGAAAAGCTAGTGCAGCTGTAGCTTAACATTGGCTGAGAACAGCATGCTGGATTAAATCTGAGCTCTCCCTCTGTTCCCTGGATCGTTCTTCCCTTTGCTGACAAGCTGCGTTAGCAGTACTGATGTTGCTCAAGTGCTGTTGGCTACCCCTATCTACCTCCTAGGGTTGGTGATGGGCTGAAGGACCTGAGCCAGCCGGTTCTTGCTGCCTGTGGTATTGTGGCTAGTGTTGCTGCTGCAGAACTGGACTGAAACTGGACGATACTAGAGCACAGTTGTTGCTGTTGGGGTGGAGAAGTTTTATCTGTTCAGTTGCTGTTGTCAGTGGCATAATAAACCTTGCTTTGCCTTTTAGGTTTATGTTGTGGAAATACCTGACCATGTATCTGTGCCATTTTATTCCATCAAAGTCTTGTTCTCTTGCATACTGTACCTAAGGCAATTACAACATTTCATGTCGAGTCTGAATTGCTTGTTTCTACTCTGAAATCACAAGTAGGCTGTTGTGAGATGTGTGCTTCATTACTGTCTGAAGAATGTTTTTTCTCTTTCAGTCCTTTTTTTTAATCTCTTAGTCTGTGGTTACTTATGACTTTAGGAAGAGGTATAGAAAAAACGATCTAGGGATAATCAGTGAACTACCAAAAATGCTCAATAGACAGTTGCTGGCTTCTATCTAATGAAGAGGTATCACATCTATTCCTTGTGGCATAAGACTACCTATATTCTTGTAACTTTCTGTAATCAATTATCAAAATTTACAACCTCATGTACTTACTAATCCTTCTGATTGGACATTGAAAACACAGGTAAACACAGCTGTTCTGTGTTTATATAGATATATCAATGTATTTTGATATCTCTGGTTCCCAAAATTATACACGCAAAAATTATAGTAAAAACTTTCATCTTACTGTTACTAAAATGAGGGAATCAAAGGCATTTGATGAAGCTGCTGAAGTTTACTTTTTATTCAATTTTCTACACAGACAGCATAAATTAGGATTTGTGCCCTTCTCCATCTGCCACGGAACGTTCATGATTGACAGTATAGGATTGCCACAGAATCAAGGATGGTGTCTTACCTCTTATAAAGCCATAATTATGTTCACAGTTTTATTTTCTCATGTATGTGTGTGTATGGATTTAAATGTGTGTGTGTGTTATATATAAACCAATAGTATAACCTTGGTTACACCAAAAGCAAAGCATTGCTGGTCTGTTTGTGTAGAAGACCCTTTGGCATCCTAATGAGCTAGCAATTCTTACCATGTTTTTCAACAGGAAACTTTTCACATCACCTCAGACTCAGAAGCAACGCTCGTTGTTCACATTACACAGGAACTTACAGAAGCTTTAAAGTCATTTTGTGAAAAGAAAGCAGCAGTAAGTAAATTAAGACCTGTAGTGACTTTGCCGCTGGGAGGAAAGAAGTGGTTGAACTAATTAACAACCTGCTGAAGTGGAACAGTTCAGACATAGGCCAAAACCCCTTAAACATAGATTTACTTAAATTATTATATGCTTAAAAATTTATACGGTTCTGAAGTACTAAATACATTAATTGCTTTGCACATTTCTGTTAGTTCTTCATAACCTTCCATCTGTTTTGTTTTATTTTGCACCTCTGATTTGGGCTCCATTTTGCTTTATGATGTCTGTCATCCTTCCTTTGCATTTGGTCCCTCCCTTCATAGCTTTTCTCCTAAGGTTAATCAGGCTTTTATCTATTACCCAAAAGTGTCACTTCTGGCTTCTGTGGGCATCTGGATAACTTTTTTACTGGTGAGCTGTAGCTCTTGTCCCATTTGAGAGCTTTAATCTCTTAAGGCTAAGATAGGCAAGATGTTCCTGCTGTTTCTGTTGACCCTTGAAAACCTTCACAGCTTCTTTGCATAAAAACTGAATATCTCTAGAAAAAGAGGGTCTGAAGACGGGCCAGAATCTGGCTGCTACTGGTTCATAAAATTCAGAATGTGCTTTTCTGAAAAATATTTCAGAATGGTTTCTTAGGCATTAACAGTATAGTCCATGTCAGCTGAGGTATGGGAACTGTCTTTGAGCACGTGTGGCATATGCCACTACCTTTTTGAGAGCTACACTCTCAAATTGTCATGCTCACCAAAGCCTACTAAAAGATTAAGAGTCAGCTGACTTGTTAGATGACATCAGCTTGAAGCGTAACTTTTCTGACTTCCTGCTAGGGAATTAGTAATTTGAAGGTGATTCTTCTATAGTAAAAATACTTTTCTTTTTGCTGTTCATATCATGGTATTTGCTGAAAAATACAGAATGCTTCTGGACAAGTTTAAAGATCTTTCTTGTTTAAAATCAGACTGAACTCTTTTGAAAACAATAAAGGAAACATGCAGGTGCCCACTCTGGATTCTCTTGAAATCATTTGAAGCTTGAGAAATTATGGTGGGACTGAAAATAGGAGAGGGCCTTGAGAAAGATTAACGGAAAGGAACAGGCTGGCTGCTGGCTGAAACCAAGCTGAATTAACAGTGGCTGACATATGGGCTTTGCAGTATTTTGGTTCTCATATTCCCTATTTATGCCACATTCTGTCATGTTAATAAACTGCAGGTCTCATGAGGTAGTTAAAAATTGCTGTTTAATCTCAGGCAGTAGCTGAGCCTTCCATTCTGCATTCCCCAGCTAGAGACAGGAATTGCATATACACCAATTTTATATTTTAGCCAGGTGATGTTGAAGGTTGTGGGGCAGTATAAAAATTTGAACCAGGTGATATTGTCGTTGTACTCAGACACCTCATTCTGTTCTCCAGAGACACACCTCTTTCAAAAATATTTTTTTTAAATTGTAATTCAGTGTGTTAATAGTGTACAGAGCAAAACGTCCTTCGTATGGAGTTTGCTGTCACCTAAAATAGTACTCTGCCAGCTTTCTATGGGGAAATTGCCTTTTTTTTGTTTGTTTGAACACTCAAGATTTTAGTTTAAAAACAGACATTCTGACCTTGTGCTTTATCTAGGTTAATTATACTAACAGCCTGAGGCCACTGATGTCAATATCTCAAGATGAATTTCCAGCAAGAAAGAGCATCCCAAAACTGTATAAGCCATATGGAAAATCCAAAGGTAATGTAGGCACGTTGTTCGACTACTTTAAGTCTGTTCTTAACACTGTGTAAATTGCAAAAATTTGCTTTTATGGCCAGCCATAGCACTTGTTTACTAGAATACCATGTGTCTTTTCCTCTGAGTCCATTCAGGGTATCTTTTTCTAAAGCCTTCATGACTTGAACCTTGACTCACTGCGTAGTATTACAGAAACAGAGGTTACTGGAGACCCAAGCAGTAACATCTGCCTGCCCTCAGCGTGAAGGTTGGTGTGTCAAGGCATCTTCAAAGAGGTATTTGCCATTCTTACATTACATCGAGTGAATACCTCTGCCAGGGATGCAGTGAAAGAGATTGTTAGCTTGTTTCTTTAGGCTGCTGGCCTGCTAAGAAGTTGCCTCTCTCTGTTTCCCACAAATCTTGGGTGAAAAGAAACTCAATAAAAAAGGACATGAGGGTGAGCTGCTAAAGTAAAGCTTTGACAAATTGTTGGTTGACTGTATCTCTAGAAGATTTACAGGCTTTAACTTTTGTAAATCTTTTCTATTTGTTTTTCCTCTAAACTGCAGAACTGATAGATTTAATGAGAAAATGAGCACTGAAAGGAATTAATGTGATTTTAGCTAACCCATTTTATTTCATATCCGCGGTGCACACATACTGCCATCAAAAGTGTTAACTTCTCGACACATGCTAACTTCAATATTTATAACTGTTCTTATATACAGTTAGTGTATCCTGGTCTCTGTGAGCTCTTCTAGGTACGTCTTACCTGAGAGGTCTTCAAATGATAATTCCAGTGGTTGATTTTTAAGATGCTTTGACAGTAAAGCAAAGTATAGTTCAATTCAGGTCATTTATTAGTTAAAGTGATTAATTGGATCGAGTCAGTTGTTTCCCTTCTATTTTTCTTTATTCAGCCTTGGAAACACAGTCAAAAAAAATGCTGATGTTTGCTAACCCAGTAAGTAGTCAGACCAAAAGGGGCTTATAATGAATTAAGTTTCTTTTGCAAACAATTGCCCCACTTGTATTTAATGAATTAGAAGAAAAAAAATAATAAAAAAAAAAGGTACCTAAACTATTCTGAGTAAATTCAGTCTCATGCCATGTGGGTTGATGTGAAAATCATTCAGAAGAGCATGCCAGTGAAAACCTTGTCTAACCTGTTTACACGAGGATTTGGGGTGAAAAGATGCAAGGACTCAGGTAAGACATAGAGGCAAGAAATATGAGAAGAACCCTTCATAAAACCTCCGAGTAGTTGTGTTTTCAGTTGGTATTTTCATATTTGACTAACTTCTAGTGCCCTTTTAAAATTATGTATTTACTAATTTATTTATTTAGGAAATCCTAACTGGAATCAAGGTTCTTCATCTCAGTATGAACAGTGTTCTGCAGGTGATTCTTTTGCTCCCGATAACTCACACAGTTACCAAAGTGATGACAGATCATCTTCCTATGGGCTAAGACCTAGTGACTTTGCGATGATGTCTGCACTCAGGGACTCTTTCACTCTTCAGACTGGACGCTCTGCCAGTGGGCTCAGTGAATGGCTGAGACAGTTCAGCCGATCTGCTTCTGGCAGTAATTCAGCCCGTGAGGCCTCTTCATATGAGACAAATTCGGTGAGTGAGTACTCAGCAGAATATATGTCCAAAGATACGCAAGGAAGTAAGCTCCCTGCTAACAGACTGACGTATGGCGAGGAAGGGACAAATTGGAGGAACCAACAAGTATGTACAAAAGCAAGGAGCGTAAGTGATCAAGGATTACCCTATCCTTATCCTTCATCTGGAAGATACTCAACAAACTATCCTTCGCAAAGCTATTCCTCTTACAGGAGTGATGGGTCTGCGAACTCTTGTACATTTTCTGCACATTCTGCTTCTTCAGGAAGAGGTGGCTCCAGGTGGAACGAGGACTCCAGGTGGAACGAGGACTCCAGGTGGA